>NC_089826.1:55449071-55752101 GCF_035046505.1 Tiliqua scincoides
CCCACCTAAAATTGGTTCATGACCTATTGGTTCACCTAGTGCAGGGGTGCTCATTATGTCGATCGCAAGCTACCAGTCGATCTGCAGGCGAAATGAGTCGATCGCAGGCTTCTCTCCTGTCCACGCATCCCTAGGAGTGAGCCCCTGGCAGGCTTTAGAGCCCAGGGAGCGAGCCCAGGGAGTGAGTCCAGGGAGCCTAGGGAGTGAGCACCTGGCAGGCTCCTCCCTGGGAGAGGAGCCGCTGGCAGGTGTTTCTCCCGTCCACGCATCCCTGGGAGTGAGCCCCATTGACTCTACTGGGGCTGACTTACCTTTCCCCTGTTTTTGCACTGGTATGTATGGAGATCTGCCCCCCCCCACTTCCATCTGTTGGTTCTGTGTGCAAGGGGTTTTGCACTGGTCTTGCTGTGATGTCTATACAGAGATCTTCCCTCCCCCACACCTTTCCCCTGCTTTTGCACTGGCATGTATGGAGATCTGCCCCCCCCAACTTCCATCTGTTGGTTCTGTGTGCAAGGGGTTTTGCACTGGTCTTGCTGTGATATCTATACAGAGATCTTCCCTCCCCCACACCTTTCCCCTGCTTTTGCACTGGTATGTATAGAGATCTGCTCCCCCCCCCACTTGTATTGGAATCGAGGAAGATCTGGTGAGGAGGTAGATGTGGTGTCAGCAGTGGCCCCTTTAAGGGTAAGGCCTGGGCATCCAGCAGAGTGTGCTGCACAGCTGCAGCCACTTGAAGGCAATAGGGCCCTCAGGGACATAAGAGCACCTGAGGCAGGAAGGGCTCCACTTATTTATGTGAGTCAGCCTTTTCCTACATGAAGATCATTAAGTCCAAGTACCGTTCCACCATGACTGATGAACATTTGGAAGTGTGCTTGAGGCTGGCTGTCAGCAGCTACTGTCCAGACTATGCATCCTTGGCTGATTCACTTCAGTCCAAGTCATCTAAGTAAACTCAAGTAATTACAAAAAATGTTTATAGTTAATTATGTTGTGTTGTGCAATATTGGCTCATGCGGTTATGCAAGGTACACCAACATACATTGTACACATAAATGTTATATGTTATGATGGCGCAAACATTGTAAAAAAACTCTGGTAGATCTCTGGGCCTTGCTGGGTTTCAAAGTAGCTCTCCAGCCAAAAAAATGTGAGCACCCCTGACCTAGTGGGTCCCAACCCACGGTTTGAGAAACACTCCCCTAGTCTATTAACCTCAATGATGGGTTGCCTTAGGCTGCAGTTCACAAGGTACAATACAGGGATAATATTTCTGACCTACCTCCAAGGACTGTGATAACATTCATGAAGCACTGAACACTCTCTAAAACAGTGGTTCTCAAACTGTGGACCTGTGGCTCACCACTGGGTCACGACCCAAATTTTGGTGCTTCGCAAAACTGTCAGGGTAGATTAGGCCATGTGCATCAAGGGTTAAGCAACCTGCTTCATGGGGAGAGCACTGCTGCCCAATCACAATTAAAACAGCAGCTGCTGGAGCAGCTGCTCAAGTGAAACAATTTTCAGGTCAGTCCTGATGCTAAAAAGTTGGAGAACCACTAAAGCACTACACAAAACTATATTATCAGGATCGGTGCCAGAATCTGGGGAAGCCTCAGGCAAAGTCCTGTGCTATGACTCCTATGGTGTGCTTAGCCCTGTTAACCCTCTCCACCATCATGTTAACTACCTCCTAGTCAGAAAAGTGGAAAGGGTTGGAGTCTTCTCTCCTCTGCTTAATTGAGGAGGGCATTCATCCATCCCACTCCCTTCTTTGGTCACTGTGGAAGGGGGTGAGATGATGGATGTCTTCTCCTTTTTCAGTGATGCTGAGAAAAGAAAGCACCCACTCTTGATTGACACATTTAGGTGCATGGTCTTGGGTATATGCCAGCCAAGCATGACCCATGAACAGCCTCATGCGTCTTTGCTTCAGACTGATGGTAAGGAAGCATCAGGTCCCCTGGGTCTTTAGAGAAATGGCCAAACTTTGGTTCATTCGAACAATCCCCATACCCTGGTGGCTGATTTAAGATAAGTCTTCCCTCTGGAAAATTTCATGACCAGCTGCACCTTGCTTGGTCAGCAAATTCAAGCTTGTAAACAAGGCCACATCCTGGGAGCCTCCCAACTGTGAGATAAACAAGACCATTAGAAGTGCCTTCAACCATGGCTTCCCTCACCAACATCATTGCAAATTCAATCGAGTCATGTGTTAATTGATGCACAGACCTCCTAAGCAATTAAGAAGTCCCCTGTTGCACCTGCCTCAGGGCACAAACAATAGAGGGCAACCATGTCTGACTACTGTGGAATGGACCATTAAGGGCCATTAAGACACAAAAGAACCGTCCTTGATGAGCTCATCCAACACTATCCTCTGCTTTGTGTTATCCTATGGGGATTTTGTCCATGAAAGATTAAGTCACAGACAACTCATGTTCTTTCTGCTGCTCTCCACCTGTGCTCTGTATTGTTAGGGCTGCAGTTTCTGCCACTGCTGTAGATTGTTCAGTCACCCATAAGTGCTATGTGAAGCACTTCCTTTCACTCCACTACCCAATAACTGGTGTGCACCTAGGACAGGTGCTCTCTCTTCCTAGCCTTTTCCCCTCCTCGCCCCTGCCCTTCCTCTTGAGCACTACCTCAAGCTGCAGCTGAAAAACCCACTGAGTTGCCCTCCAAGAAGCATTCCTTCAGGAAAGCAATCTGGGCTCCATTGCCTTGCTCCTCTTCCCCCAAAACTAGCCAAGCGTTTGCCTATCAAGCCCATTTCTGCCTTTTTCTCCACCTTCAAATCAGGAGATTGCTGTGCCTTGACAGACTAGCCCCACAGTCTCGGTTACAAATACAAACCTCATCTCAGCAGATACATATAGATATAACCTTGACCTTTGGGCCCAAACTCAACAATCCGTGTCTTTCATGCAGTCAAATTGACAGCATATTGAGTATTCTATCCCATCCTCCTTTGGTTTGCTGCGATTGTTGGGAGTGTGTTTTGGAGTCCAGGCCTCCTTGGTTTATCTTTCACTATTTAAGGAGGAGGTCTAGAGATGAGTGTCTCTAGCAAAGATACAGCAAAGGAGGCCTCCAAAGCAAAATTCCTTTAACTGATCCATCAAGGACTCCAAGAATCACCACATCCATCTGGACTGGGAACCTCAGTTAAAAGTGCAATGGGAAAGAAGACAAGCTTCCCCACCTCAAGAGAGTGAAATGTTTTACAGTCTGCAGAGAGTGCTCTGTTTGGGATACAGAAAACACAGATTCAAGTCATATTTTTCCATCGCAGCTGGAACCTCTGCATTTTCCTCTCCCTTCTGCGGTCATTCACTTTCCCCCCTCCTCTTGCAATACAGTATAATCTCTGCTTATTCAGTCCCTGTTCTCCTTGGATAATCTCTTTCTGATTTCCCCAAGATGCCAACGAGCTGCTCCCCTTCTTTCTTCCTCCTCCATTTTGTGCTATAACATGACCCTTTTTTCTTTGAGAATTTCCTCCATCTTTCTGCCTTGTTAGAAACTGCTGAAACTCATGGCTTAGTTGTGTAAGTGTGTGAATATTGCATTGCATTAGCTTTTTCATTCCCCTTTCCTCCTCTCATAATTTCATCTCCCTACAATAAAAGCTATACAGCTTGCCCTTGCTGTTAATGAAGGATCCACTCCCAGACCCTTCACTGTTACTGAAACCCATGGATGGGTCATCAGAGGACTCTGGATGCAACCAGAAGTGGCTTCCGGTAACATCCAGAGGTGTTCTGAGGCCCAGAGAAGCTTTGCACAGGCTCCCTGGATCTCTGAAAACTACCTGGACATGACTGGAAGCTGCTTCTGATGTCTGGGAAATGAGACTGCACTGAGTCAAATCTGCGCATTCTGAACCTATATTGTTGTACCTGTACCCTAATCTTTTTTAATTTCTTTCCAGTTCACCAGGTTGTGGCATGAGCCACTGCATTCAGTCCCTGCCCACAAGGTCAATTCCCCTAATGTACACACTGCATGTCTCAGAACACATCCAGTCACACTATCCACCCTGCTCTCATTCTCAGAGGCCAAGGAAGGGGGTAAAGTAGACCTCTTCTTCCCTCAGTGCCACTGAGGGAGGACAGTGACCATTCGTTCCCTTTCTCAATCACTGGCATGAGGTGGGCACCTTCTTCTCTCAACACAGTTAGGGGAGAGAGCACCTATCTAGACTTCCATAGAGATGACAACATTTTGCTCACTTGATCATTCTTCTGCCATCTCTTCCTCTTGCCTTCCACAGCCCTCTGTAAATCTAGCAGTTTGCATCAACATAGGAGCCTCTGAGGAAGTCCATTTGCAGAGACAGAAGGCAGTGATAGAGTAATGCACTGAGTTGAGCAAGCTGCTCTGCCATTGCCCACGTAAATGTGAGTGTTGAAATAAGCTTCAGGAGTGAGCCAGGATTGCCCTCAAAGGATCCTGAGCACTCAGTAAGTGCCCAAACTGGTCAATCTCTGTCACTGAAGTGTATAATCATCATACCCACCACTGATGTTACCAATCATTGTCTACTCACTGGCTTGTACAGTCATTGCCCCTGTATCCATGGGGGATACGTTCCTGCTAACACCACTGATATCTGAAACCACAGATAGCTAATTCTATACTTACTGCTGCTACAGGCAAGCCCTCCAAACGGCTTCCTTTTCACACCTGCTAATTAGCTCTTATCAGCACTTGCCCTCCAAACTGCTTTCTCTTATAACTTGGAAGGTGAGTGCTAACAAGCAGGCATGGATGTTTGCAAAAGAGGAACAAAACAAAAATATATGAGATGAGTATGATAGGAGAGGGGATTTGTCAACTGCTGATACCTGAAACCACAGAAACTGTGGAAACAGGGGCAACTGTAACCTAAGAAAGTTTCCTAAGTCCCATTGAAATTAATGGGATTTCTGTTTGTCACAGTTAACTTGGCCCACTGATTCTAATTGTGCTTAGTCAAGACTAGCTTCCTTAGAAATTATCTGATGGGCAAGACAAATCTTTTGCACATGAAAGAAGATGAAAGCAAAGAAAGAATAAATGTTCTTCCCAGTTTTATTTTTGGTCAATCATTCTCCTCAGTGAAAGCAGTTCTTATCTCAGGATCACTCAACCAGGAAATCAGTCAATTAACATTCTAACAAATGTGAAATGGCAGAATGAATTAAATGGGATTGCATCTCCCTGCCATTTTTCCTGGTAAAAGAAAAATGGCCTTTAAATTACTTTGATTACAAACCAGGTAAGAACCCAGTTATTTCAGTTTGCATTCTGGGATATGGAGGGTTGGGGGGGAATGAATTGCTTTAATTTTTTGCTGGCCAGGTTTTATTACTGCTTTTAATGCTGCTGTTCTTCTGTTTTATTCCAGCTACTTGTTTTCTACTAGTCTAAAAATTACTACTGTTTTAATTTATAAACCCCATTTATCTGCAATGGGGTTTGTGCACCGACGTTTCTTTTGGATTTTATTGAATGATTGACTTTCATTAATTATTTGCACTGTGTTATGATTATTGGTGTGTTTTATTATGATATTACTAGGCACCTTGAGCTTTGGAAAGACAGGATATAAATCTTTTAAATAAATAATGTGTATCTTATCCAAGAAAATGTAACTCTTTCATTCAAGAGCCTAGCCAATGGCCAAGTTCAATTAAATGGCAAAATGTCATAATTTGAGTTAAACCTTGGGCTTCGCTGTAGTAGATTTTTGGTAGCTGAAGGTAACCTTAATGAGAAATTAAGTAAGAAAGCACTAACTATGAAAGATAAATTCAATGGAAAATATTCAGACAGTGGAAACAGAATGTTAGGCTGTTGAATTGCTCCAGGTAGATCAGCAACCTCTAGAAAGCAGTAATTACAGTTACATTTGAAATCAGGTCACAAATCTTCCATGTGGAAGACATAATAAAGAAAGGTGATCCAGATTTGCTTCACCTAATTCATTTCAGAGCAAGTTTCTTGGATTGCATGCAAGTGTAGCCCATCCATTAGGCAAGATGATGCGGGTTGCACCAGTGGCAGATTGCGGGTGGGGCAAAGGGGTGGTAGATTCAAGACGCCCTTCAGTCAGACTCTGCTGCTGTCACTGCCTCCCCCCAGCTTGCAGCAGATGCAACCTGCTAAAAGTGAATAGCAAGTGGATCACTCGCTTCCTTCCCTTGCTCCGGGCATGATTTCCTCAAATGTGGAGGAGCAGGACTTCTGGTTTGATTCACAGAGACTGTACAAACAAAGGAGCTCTTTCACTTGCACAGTATCTTTAAATGAAATCAGAAGTCCTGCACTTCTGCAATCGATGAACCACTTGAAGAACAAGGTAAGCAGCTGATTAAAAAAAAAAAATTGGGTAGATGTGGTGGACCTGAGATGGCATCAAGTAGCACTCCAGATCATACTGCCACTGATTTCATGGATATAGTTATTTGTTTACAATACAGTAGAACCTCCAAAGTTGACCACCTCTCTATAATGACCACCTCCTTAAGTTGACCTAATTTTCTAGACCATTGGGTTTTTCTAGACCTAATTTTCTATAGCCTTTTTTCCCATATGTTGATCACCCCCCTATGTTGACAGATTCCTCCAGTCCCTTGGGTGGTCAACTTAAAGAGGTTCTATTGTATTTATATTCCACATTTCTCCTCCTCTGCATCAGAGGATGTCCAAAGCAGCTTACAGCATTCATTTATTTTTCTATATACTAGAAGTCCTATCCCTCAAGGGGTTCACAATCACTAAAAAGAATAAATCCACTCTTTAAGTGGCACCAACAACTGGTAGTAGTGATGATGGATCCTTGCCTGCTGCCTTATTTTCTCCTCCTCCTCTTCTCCAAGGCTATAGATGTTTTTGAGGCTACTGTGAAGGGTACCAGGAACACTGCGCATCTAAAGATTGCCACCCTCATTCCTAGCAGAGATTCTAAACAGCTGCCTGGTAAGCAGAAATTCAATGAGTGCAGCTTTAACTAGAGAAGTTACTAATCCAACCTGCAGATCCTGAAACAAGGTGGTGACACACAAACACATATCCCTTGACTAGAAGTAAATGTGGTTGTAATCCTGTTTACACAAAGTACACGCTGTGACAGTGCTCCAACAACTTCCTGGACAGATTCTTAATTTAATGTATCATTTCAGTTTACAGGTAGTAGATCATATTTCTGAATGCTGCCCTATGTGAAAATATTGCTGAAAGTATCAAAAAAGCACAACAGAGTAAGTTGGCTTTTGTATTTCTTATGTGCTTTTTTCCCTTTTTTAAATTACAAGGAGTTGTTTACAGTCTAAAGCGGTACAGTCCACTCCACCAATTTAGAATTTCACCAACTTATTCTACTGCAAGTCTAGATCAGACTTCATGGCACTCCTCATTCTACAAACAGTGGGAAGAATCCACAAAACTACAACACATCCTCTTGGGTCCTCACTACTCCATACAGCAGAAAGATATTAAATGTATGTCCTTCCCTGCTGTTAGAAATGAGTTTCACAAAGTAAGAGAATGATGTCAACAACAAATTACTTTTACAGTCCTCAACAGGAAAAAGTTACCCCCTTCGCCTCCCACACGCACACCAAAGCAAGGTTAAGCAATTATTTCAACACCCACTTTGTCAACAGCTTACAATTCTCTGGCACTTTATTTCCCACTCTAGCACAAGACAGAACAGGCTCTCCACTATCAAAAGCACCCTATCCAGAAATCCCAAATCCATGGAAAAATACCGTTAACTTCCAACATACACTAGTAAACAAGATAATAACCCAATCATTTGCTCATATCTCTGATGAACCTTTTCAACCAGTTGCATCACTGGATAGATACCCTATCAAGGGCCATTCATGGCCAGTGTCACAGTAACACAACAGCCAAGGGTGGAACAGCTTGGAGAATACAACTGATTTGGTTCAAGTAGGGTTCATATAAAACACTAGACTTTTCATTACTACTTTTGTAAAAGGGACGCTAAATAGAACATCTGGAAAAGAATTTTCCTTTCTGTCCCCAAACCACCTTACTCAAGTTATGTCAACATCTGCCTAACTTTTTGTTCCCTCAAAAGCACAATGAATATAAGGTAGCGTGGCATGTTTAAAGGCAACATCTATTGTTTTTAAGAAAACCACACCACAGTTAAGCTCGGTGTCACTTTAAGACCTTGGAGAGTCTGAACCGTAGTAAGTTCTTTCAGGGGCCGGGGGGAAGGCAGTGACGTGATTCCCAGAATTGAGTTGCTAAGGGGGCTGCAGGGACTGGGATGCACTCACCATATACTTTAAGATATTAGAGCTAAATAAGGGCCCAATTCTATCCAATAGTCCAGAGCCAATGCAGCTGCAATGCAGCTCCAAGGTAAGGCCACAAATGAGCTTAACTTGAACAGGCTTCCATGACTGTCCCCAAACCACAGGATAAATTGCATGCACTGTTGGCATGGCCGTATCAGTGCTAGAAAGCTGGATAGGATTGGGGCCTAAGTAACATTTCCCATTTGGTTTCAGAATCTCTACAACAGTGGTTCTTGCACGTTATGCAAGACTCGGGACTCATGCACATTAACGGGACTCTCTTTTTAGAATGAGAATCCGTCAGGACCCGCCAGAAGTGATGTCATGACCGGAAGTGACATCATCAAACAGGAATGTTTTTAACACTCCTAGGCTGCAATCCTACCCACACTTTCCCAGGAGTAAGTCCCATTTACTATCATTGTTAAAAGCAATGCAGTTTTAATAAACTCTGTGTTTCTTAATCCTTTTTGTTTGGGTCTCATTGAGGTATCCAAGAACCATTACTCTCTTCTCTGATAGGGAGTAAAAGAGGAGAATTAAAGAGACCCCATTAATTTGTGTATGTGATAAGGAAGGGGGATTTTGCCTAGGTAATCCCTCTAGTAACACTGGTTCTTGGGCTGGTGGCAGCAGGGTAATTACTAAGGGGTCTTGCCCCCCCGACCCTGACGCCTGTGAAGACAAAGAGGCAGCTGCCTCTTCAAGGTAAGAGGGCATTTGCTTCTCTTACAGCACATTAGTTACAGCACATGAGCCCATCCCACCAGCAGGAAATGGCTTAGGATTGGACTTCCAATGGCTCCCTGTTCCAAAAGGGTTCACAATCTAAAAAGTTGCAAAAAGAACCACCAGCAACAACCACTAGAAAAGGCACCATGCTGGGGTGAATAGGAATATTTACTCTCCCTCACTTAAATATAAGAGCACCACTTGAAAAAGTGCCTCTTTCCTCAGTCTGTATTCCACTGTGATTTTGTGTTTACTTATTCATTTTTTATAACCCAACCCATTAGTCTTCCTGCTCTTTAATTATGGGGCTTTTATAAATCTAATGCTGAATCTCATGAGATCTGGTTTAAGAAAATGCATGAAGCAGAAAGGTTTGAATTAATTTTGAAATGACTGTACAAAGGGTCACATGGCCCTGGTTGCCAATAATGGATATTTTTCCCATGAACAAGTATGAACTTTGGATACAACCATAAGAATAGAATCCTCCCACAATCAAGAGCTCCTTCTGGAGCAGGCAAAAGTTCTTTTCAAGAACCCTTTTCAAGAACACTTCTTTCATTCTTGAAGGGAGCGCCTGATGATGAAAGCACTAGTCAGATTGCTACTTAAAGGAAGTTTGAAATTTAATAATAATAATAATAATAATAACAGTATTTATATACCGCTTTTCAACAAAAAGTTCCCAAAGTGGTTTACAGAAAAAAAAATCAAATAACTAATGGCTCCCTGTCCCAGAAGGGCTCACAATCTAAAAATATGTAGCAGACAGCCACTAGAAAAGACACTGCTGGGGGAAATTTATGGAACTTAAGAAAGATATAACATGTCTCATTGGTTTCAAGATTTCTTCATGACTAAGGTCTGAACTCAGTACCTGTGGGGGATCTGTTTTCACATTCCCTGCAGACACTGAAACCCATAGATAATTAAATCCATGGGTTGTGGACCATCTGGGCATCCAAATACAACCATAACCTCATTCTGGAGCCATTCTGAGGCTCACAGAGGCTGCACCTCTATGCCTCTCAGGCCTTAGAAAGCTCCCCAGATAACAAGGTTCCTGTTGCATCCAGGAGGTTCTCAGCAGGCCCTTAGCTGATGGATTCGGAACCCGCAATTGGTGAAATGCGCAGGTCCTGAATCTACGGATAGAGGACCCACTAATTGTTTCTAAAGATAGAAGATGCTGTGATGGAACTAATATAGACAGTTGCTCTCCACTTAGTATGAAAACCATCACTTTAAAAAGTGCCTCTTAGCCCAGTTTAGTAAGAGATGAAAGAAATGAGAGTTCTGTTTGTTTGTCGGCAACCTTCAGTCTCGGAAGACTATGGTATCGCTATATCAAATGCAAATGGTTATCATTTAGGGGAGGGTGGCTTCAGCTTGAGAAGGCAAGCAGGTGGAAGAGAAACAACAGCACTTGTATAGTGGATAAAGGTTCAGCATGGACCTCAATTAATACAGAAATGAGAGTACAAGTATCAATTCCAGAGCAGGAAGTCAGTATAATGGCAATAGTACCATCCACAATACCAGTATTAATGTATGCTTTTACATTTTTCTCCTTTCACTTTCCCAGTCTCCATTGACAAATCTGTATGGTTGCACATATCCCTTATCAAGTTATATTATTAGTAATGATTAGTGATCATTTATTCAAAAATCTTAATGCGCAGTGTGCTCTACCAGCTTGAGCTCATCTCCATAGCAACTCTGCAAGGTTCATCACTGTTAGACATATTTTACAGACAGGAGAGGTGGGAGTTAGAAGCTGAGACTTACCCAGGGTCATCAAATGTATTCATGGCCAAGTAAGAATATTAATTGAGGTCCATGCTGAATCTTTATCCACTATACAAGTGATGTTTCTCTTCCACCTGTTTGCCTTCTCAAGCTGAAGCCACCCTCCCCTAAATGATAACCATTTGCATTTGGACTTGCATTTGGTTGTAATGCAAACTGTGATTTGCTGTCATGGTCATAAGAACGCATGTGCAAAATGGCAAGCCAAGGTTTGCTGTAGCCCACTATACTACTATTCTTTGAACAGAGAACATATTTTGGGCCTTTAAAAATCTGCTTTTTCTTTGTCAGCATAATTTTTGCCCAGCCCACAGGTGTACACATTTGGTCCCTGTTGCGTATGTGCAACATTGGGCAGAAATGGCTTAACCTAGGACCCAAGTGAGGTACAGAAGACCCCTATTTTTACACACATTTAGTTCCAGGAATCTGTTCCTAAGCTGCTTTGTTTGTAAGTACAGTAATGCTCCCATCTTTGTGGAAGCAGCAGTCAGTTTCACTCAGGATGCTGTCAGGATGCTCTGGTCATCAGATTCACTCCTGCTCCTGCACAAGTGTTGTCAGTTTCACTCCTAAGACTATCAGATTCATGGGGATGAGCTTACCCTTCAGTTTCACACTCAACATTGTCCTTCTCACCTGGGAAACTGTCAGGATTCTCAGTTTCATTCCAGTTGTCAGATTCACTGCGGGCACTGTCAGTTCCACTAGTGCTGTAAATGGGGCTGAAAGTGTTCATTCGTAAGTTGAATGTTCGTTAGCATGGGACCTTATGCAGTAGTAATCCTATGCTCCTAAATAGTCAGATTCACTCAGGGCACTGTCAGTTCCACTAATAGTCAGATTCACTCAGGGCACTGTCAATTCCACTAATGCTGTAAATGGGAAGCCGGGGCTGAAAGTGTTCATTCGTAAGTTGAATGTTCGTTAGCATGGGACCTTATGCAGTAGTAATCCTATACTCCAAAATAGTCAACTTCAGCTGAAGAAGCAAGTGAAATTTTGGTAATTACATTTTAGGAAGATACAGAAGGCAGGTTATTCGCACAACTAGCATATCTGAATTTGATGTAAAAGAAAGTTATTACCTTTTCTAATCCAAAATGTAAGAAAAAGGAATCTAATTTCCTTTGTAAGAAAAAGATATCTCTTTTCCCTAATTTTCAAATGGAAAAATAAATACATTTTGTAATATATTCCTCCGAAGATATTGGCATTGTATTTCTTCACCTTTCCAGTACCACACACAGTCCTCCTGAAACCAACTAAAGCGGGTAACAGACATTGCCTTGAAATTTTTATCGAGAGGATTTTGCTGAGATCATATGGGAAATGTGCCATGGGGGGGCGGAGATAACAGTGTAGTAGCAGTGAACTTGGAGGGCTCTCCGGGGGATCTGCTAAATAGGTGTGTTTTCCAAACTTTCTCACTGAGGAACTCTTCGTTGCCAAGAAGAAGGAATGAAGGCTGAGGGCGTGAACTGGGACTATCTTTAGAAACGGCAGTTTCAAAGATATCCCGATTTTGCTCTGTGCTGGATCAGATCGTATCCCGGTTGCCATCTTGGAGAGATTCAGATAGCTCCCCCCCATGGCCCACTAGATACAATATGAGAGCGAACAAAGGTTTTAACCGTGAGTAAGCAGATCATTAAATTCTAATCAAGAAGTTGGAAGGAGGGAAAGATAACTTTAAGACTATTTACGTTGGCTGGCAGCCATCCAGAAAGCAGCAAACTCGGATGTTAAGCCCCATCTGGAGTGTATATGTATATGTATACATGTGTGTGTGTGTGTGTGTGTGTGTGTGTGTGTATTCTAATAAGGGTGATTAGAAGAAAAGACGATAGATAAGATTAAAAAAAATAAAGGAAGATTATGTAGATCACCCAACTGTAATGGTATACATGGAAAAAGAATAAACAACACTTTTAACAGCTGAAACAATTCTACTTTCACTTTCCTGGCAAGAGGCTTGGAGTTGGATTCAGGCCTGTTGTTGCAAGAGGCTTGAACTGGATTTAGAACCGAGTATTTAAAGAGACAGTAATTTGATTTGACAGTGTTATTGATTTGAATTGGACTAGTGATCCACCCCTTCTGGATACAAGACTTGGATCTTTTTTATTTGCTGGAGAAGCCTTGGGATTATAAAACTTGGATTAGTCTTATAAGAAGGTGAAGCAAGAATAAGACTGGGTTGGATTATTTAATTGCTGGAATAATTGACAGAGCTTTTAAAGACTCATTGATTTGAGCTGATATTGGAACTGATATTGGTATTGACTTGATTTAAATCGGATTATTGATTTTTTTTTTATATCAAATTTGGGGATTAGCCTTGCAAGAAGGTGAAGTAAAACACCCTTTTTGGATATAGAACTTGGGGATTAGTCTTACAAGAAGGTGAAGTAAGATATCCTTTTTGGGGAGATAAGAATGGAAGATGAGATAGTTAAAGATGCAATGGTGCGTTGGGCAAAAAATTTTGGATATAATATATCGATGGATGACTGGAATCAAATTTGGAATACAAATATTAAGATAACTAAAGCAGTGTCTTTTAAAGAGAATTTATATAAAATGTTTTATAGATGGTATTTAACGCCAGAGAAATTAGCAAAAATGTACTCTGGGTTATCAAATAAGTGTTGGAAATGTAATGAGGTAGAAGGAACTTTTTATCATATGTAGTGGACATGCATAAAAGCAAAGAAATACTGGAAAATGATACATAAATTGTTGCAAGAGATATTGCATTGTGTATTACCATTCAAACCAGAAATATTCCTCCTAAATGTGACATCAGAAATTAAAGACCAATGTAAGAAACACCTTATTGTACATACTGTTACAGCGGCAAGAATATCGTTTGAGCAAAAATGGTAAGCTGTGACATGCACGCTCAACCCTCATTGAATGAGCGGCTGTAGTGGGACTGCTTCTGAGTAGGATTGGCAAGGATCGGGGTTGTCCTGGTAAGCCTTGCAGCTGCTGCACATGGCCCTCCTCCTGCTTCCTTCCCTGCTCTCTTGCAGTCCCTCCCAACCCTCCTGCCCTCTTTACAGATGGAAAGGGGCAGCAGGGGAGTGAATAAAGAGAACTCCGACACTCACACACCCCTTGGCAGGGGGGCGACTCAAGTCCTTTCGAGTCGCTAAAGGGTGACTCGGAACATGCTCCCATTGTGACTCTCTTGAGTCACAGGAGGTGGTGATTTGGCGACTCAAGTCACGCTGAATTTTCCCATTCCTGCTGTGCTCCACATTCCTACTATATACCCTAAGCAACATTTTGAACAATTTTCTCCGCAATTACATATCCTTCTAGAAATTACATATTTAACATATATTGCCAATGTTATTAAATGAAAATTAGTTCAAAAGTGATTACCATCAACATCTTTCCTAGTGGTAAGATTTGATCTCTACAATATAGTATAATTATATAGTATATTCATCATGATGAATATAGCATATTCACATCAGAGGCAGTCACCTACTCTCAATGAAATGTATGCTACAATCCTGTGCACACTTGCTTTGGAGTAAATCTCATTGAAAACTCTCAACTGACTTACTTCTGAGTTATGTTTGCATGGGATTGCACTGTTAAAAAAGCCTCTGGTTCAGTAGAGCCTTGTGCCTGAACACACGAATAGTTGCAAAATAATTCAACTGTATCTGACACCTTTATCTAATTTGAGTGTTTTCTCCTACAAAGAGGGTGAAAACTACATAATGCCTAAAAATACAGCCAGCTTGTATTCCAACAACTAATTTCTACCACACTTAAAAGGTTATACCTGTGTTCTCCCTTAGGATTTTGTCATCATGTATAGTGGATGTATTCTACCATAGTTTACAATGCTTCTTTCCAGCTATGAATCAGAAGATTCCCCAGTCATGTCATGAACTGGAATGTCAGTGATCTACTTCCTAACACTGAAAAATATTCAGAAAACAGTGTATCTGTTCTCCCCCAGAGGCACATCTAAAATGTGTGGACAGAGAGAAAGGGGATTCACGTGTAAAAGGATCCCGCCGTGCATTAGGAAAGAATAGAAGGTACCTTGATTCATTCCAATTATGAGATTCTCTGATATGACATCACAACACTTTCCTAAAGTCAGCCCAATCTGGCCTATTTAGAGGGAGAGCAATGCTTCCTTTGCTCACACAGAATGGGGGAACAGTTTTGCCATTGTTAGCAGCCATCACCTCCCAAATCACTGAAAGGGTGCTTTTCATAGGTGCCAAAGACTTCAATGAAAGACATCTCCTCCAGTCACACACAAATAACTTCACCCATGGTAACCGCCACCTGTGGAGCAATTACAGTGTTAAAAACAATTTACAGAACTAGCAAAAGTATCATTCTATGAAGACATCAGATAGTGTGTGCAACCAAACCAAATTCATTCTAGCAGTGAGACCAACTTACCAACTCCATAAATTGTTTTTACATATCACTCAGCTTTTGATAGCGCCCTTTCCCCCCCTTATCAATTAGAGTACATTTTGTAATACATATTCTGTTACAATACTATTCAGAACTGGTATTGCCTTTCAGAAAGAAAAAGGATGGAAACAATCTGGATACTGGTTCTGCAACTGTGTGGACTCCTGTTGCATAAATGCAACTACTACTTAGGCTATAAACAAGACTGAAAATATGCTGAAATTATATTATGAGACACTCCCTCCTAACAATGGTATAGATCAGGGGTGCCCAAACCCCGGCCTGGGGGCCACTTGCGGCCCTCGGGGACTCCCAATCCAGCCCACAGGGAGCCCCCAGTCTCCAATGAGCCTCTGGCCCTCCAGAGACTTGCTGGAGTCCACACTGGCCCGATGCAATTTTTCTCAGTGTGAGGGCAAATGTTCGACCTCTCACGTGAGCTGTGGGACGAGGGCTCCCTCCACTGCTTGCTGTTTCATGTCTGTGATGCAACAGGGGCAGCGAAGGAAAAGCTGGTCTTGCTTTGTGCAAGGACTTTTATAGGCCTTCATTCATTCATATGTTCCATATCTAATATATTCATTTATGTAAATTTATTCAAGTTTGAAATATAAATTAATTCTTTTTTTTCCCGGCCCTCGACACAGTGTCAGAGAGATGATGTGGCCCTCCTGCCAAAAAGTTTGGACACCCCTGGTATAGATTTAAGAAAGCAGACTACATTTGCAATCCCTTTTGCACGCAGTAGGTAGCAAACAGGACTTCTGAAGAGTCTAACACAGTGTTTCTCAATGATTGTCCTCACCTGTACCACTTCACATGGTCCACCTGTTCCAAGTACAACTGGAAGTAACTAGCAATGACATCATTGCCAGTTATTTCTGGGATGCCAGATGCAATGTAAAAAATGCCAGTAAGAGAATCAATGTGGACAGGACTGCTTTTTCGAGTATGGAAAAGCATGCTTTGGAGCCTCCTACCACGGTTTGTTGTGTCATGTTCCTGGTCTCACTACCGGGTGGCAGGGGTCCCATGAGTACCACCAGACAGCACCTCAAGTACCACTGGTGGTACCCACACCACTGGTTGAGAAACACTGGTAGCACCAATTATATTTTTTCTATTCTTCATTAATAGTCAGACAGTCAGCATAATCCTACTCACATACTACTAGTAAGCTATGATGGGGACAGCAGGATCCATCGTTACCATACACCCAACATATACACAACATGCCCACATGTGCACAAGCATATGCATGTAGGTACAGTTGCACATGATTGGAAACCTTGCTTTGTCAGGGTTCCCAGATGTGTATATGCATGTAGGTACAATTGCAGACATGTGTGTGAATGCATTGTAGCAGGGGCAGAACTTGCTGCCCTCCCCCCCCCATATATGTGGTAAACAGCACTAAACATGAAGGGGGCTGCAACAACACAGCGAAGTTATTCATTCTGTCTCCCTTTGCCAAGTTGGTTGTTGATGAATGTCTAAAGAAAGAAAACTTAAAATGAATGCAGATGTAGACTGCAGTTCTTTTCAGCCTAATCCACATTAGTTTTATTCAGCCAAAGTAGTTGGATTTAAAATTTATTGAATCCTAATTACTTCAAAGGAACAGAAATTGGCTTAAATTCAACAATTTTAACAGACTGCAGACTGGGTTATCTCTGTTCTATGCACCCTGCAAAACAAATACACTATTTTCTAGTTTGTTCTAGACCAAATCCTTTTGGAAATCTCTCTGGCAGTCTGAGTAACTCCAATCCAAGCCCAAACTAAAACTGCAAGAAAGCATTTGAAAGGCATGGCCAGGGGCTAGTTGTTCAAAGGTTGCAGAGGCTTACTACATGTGAATTAGAACATACCGCATCCCCGGTTCTCTTTTAATATTTATGAAGTCTTCGTGGAACAGAAATGCAACCTAATTGCTTAATTCTTCGTGATAACAATCATTCAGGCAGCGTGACCAGTTACAGGCTCAGACACCACCAAGATCAGCCGAAAAGATGGTCACAGCTCCAGCAGATGGCTCTGCTATAAACTACTTGTTCTCCTCCCACATGCGGAGGGAGAAAGAAAAACAGCATCAAGCACGCAGCTCTGTGATATCAGGAACCGAGTCAATGTCAGACCATTTGTGTCGCCCAAGTTCGAACTTGGGGCATTAGCATGCTGCACTAGCACTTGTGTTATCCAGACAAACAAATGGCAGTCTGTAAATTTCTTTGAGCTATTTTGAACAGTAGGCTCCCTTGGCAGATAACTGCTTGTGATTTGTACAAACCATCACAAACACCATATACATTCAAAACATGTATGCTGCCTGTCACTGAAATATTTGCAAAGAGTATCTTTCAGTTAAAGGTTTTTTATCTGAAAGTTTGAGCTGATGAGTTTGTAGAGAATGCAATAATTTTGTTTTCTTTCACAGTTGAAAGTTGTATGCAGGTCTGAAGTGCTACACAACAAGGCCTTGCAGCTGTGGGTATTGACTGTTTCACTATTCTGGTAAACTGCATCATCAGCTGGGTTTAAATGGCAGTAGTTGTCACTAGCTCTAGACAAATGTGCTGCTCCATTCCAAGTTTTTTTTCCAGTACGCAGCAGGGGAAGACCTGCTTTCACAATATCCTGGTTTTATTTCCAGCCACAAGAAAAAGAGCAGAATAAAGACCAATTCCTATGCAATCCTAGAAATTCCTACAGAAAAATACAGTTCCAAAACAGGCCTACTAATTTCAGACCAATGTAAGTAAACATGCTCCAGGAAAAGATTCCTGTGTGGATCATTGTACAGAAATCAAATGCTATATTCCTTGTCAATATTGATCTCCTGTTAAATCTCTTAGCTGGACAAACTGTGTAATGAATAAGAAGACACACAATTTAAATGCATGCTCTCAGCTAAAATGTTTCTAGTTCTATTTCTATCCCACTTGAAAGAATGCACATTTGGAAAACTACATCAGAGGTGTTACAGAACCCTATTGACTGGGAAAATAGAAATACAAGAACTAGCTGGCTTCAGGGGAAAAAAAAAAAAGGTTCCAGAATCTCTCTGTGCAATTTATTTTAACAAACAAGAACTTCCCTAAAAGTCACAAATACACTTCCAACTATGCACATTCAATAAGCCTCAGGAGGCCAACAATAGTTTCCTCCTCTGTTCTGGAGTACTGGTACTATTATATTAGCTTCATGCAAGTGTGTCTCATTCTATCTGTTGGATTAATTTATTACTGGATTTATGACTCTCTCTTTCATTACAGGAAGCTTTTCCACACGTTATCCATGGAAGCAAATTATTAGTTTTTTACTCTATTGTAAAGAAAACTTAGCTGTGATGAGCTGCATTACATAAAGTGACTTTTTCTTCTTCTTCCAAGTAACTGGTTTTATAAGGTGTAAAAGACCCTCCTATCATTCATTTTAATGACCAGGACACATTTTTGGTTAGGCCCAGGCCATTGCACAGATGTCATAGTCCCAAAAGGACTAGAAAACAAGCTTGTAAAATTATCTCCTTAGCAATAAAGTCAAGCAATCTTGACCTATAGCAGCACTGCATTTCAATCCCCTGCCAAGGGAAGGGAGGACCATAACAGCAAGGATTGCAATGTTCTGAGCGGCAAGCTCAGAAACCTTTTGCAGAAATAAAATATACCCTGCTGGCTACTACAAGGCAGTGTGCTGAAATGCAGAAAAATGGAGGGGTCAGGCAGGATAGAGAACAATGAAATTTCAGGTTGTACAACCATCTTAAAACCAGAAACAGAAGGAATCTTGAAAGTACAAAAGCAGAGGTTTTGTGGACAGCATTTGATGGAATGAACTGTGGTCCACAAAAGCTTGTGCTGAAATAAACTGGTCAGTCTCTGAGATGCTAGGAGGTTCTTTGTGGTTTTTGCCGTAACAGATGAAGATGGCCACCCCTTCACAGAGACACTGCTAAAGGAAATCTACTGAATCCTACAATCAAAGATCATGCTAAATACAGACTTAGAAGGTGGCATATGCACTTGACCTACTGGGAACTTTCTCCACACAGCCACCATGCAGTGACTCACTGATGAGCTGTTTGTTTTGTGGGAGAGAGGGAGGCCTTTTCTAGCAGATAGGCCTTGGAGGAGCTGAATGCAGCCTGAAGCCATATGTTACCCACCTCTGCATCAGAAGACCTCCCCAGCACAGACAGTCTCCAGATGCCAGTCTCCCTCTGGCAAAGCCTATGTGAGATTTCAGAGGCCTTGCTCTGGTAGATGCAGAAGATTCAAAAAGTCACTTGACAAGCTAGCAATGTGGGTTTTAGAAACAGCCTTTTACAGATTTTTTTGCACAGACATTAAAAAAGGTGTAAATAAGGCAGAATTTTTTAAGTATAAGTTGAATGCAATGAAGCAGACAATGGGTACCATGACATGATATTTGCTGAAGGGACAGGACGCGTGGCAATAATGGAAGGTGATATATTGGAAGCTTAGGCAATGCAGATGGCAGACAGTACACAGCTGTTTAATGGAGAGAAAAAGCACCCTGCGTCCAAACAAATAAGAAGGCTGGGAAATAATATTATAAATGCCCATAGCAGCTTCTTTGGTGCCTTCAATTTTTAATGACTAGACCAAATGGGGGCAAGATCTATTCCAGCTGACCCAGTCATAAAAATGTAGCTGACCTAAAAGGCTGGTTTGCTCTTCAGTTACAATCATCTAATTGTCATGACTAGCTAACAGTTTCATAAGCCCATCACTTATTATATTTTTAAACAAGGAACATATAATTCTTTAACAAAGTCATACTACTGAAACTGTTGAAAAAATGACCAGAATGACAATAGTGTTTGCTATTTACATCCTCATAGAATATATGTGGGCCAAGCCAGATGTTCCACAGGAGATGTAATGGTTTATTTAGGCTGTAAATGTGGAGTGTAAGAGTGAGGGGCAAGGAGCTGAGGTAATATTTTTCCCTCCCTGCCATTTGTCCACTCGCTTCACTTCGATAACCTTTATTGGCATACTGGGAGTCCACAAGCAATAATAAATATAACATAACAAAACATAACATAACAAATAAATGCAGCTTTACAAGGTATTAGCTTCTGACCTTTGCCTTAGAAACTACCGCTAAAAATTCCGCCACCAAATTGGTGATGGAAAGGGAATAATCACTAAGGAGAATTGGGAAAGGATCAACAAGGGAAACAGGAAGAGAAGAAAGAAAAGGGTCAGGTAAGTGGGACCTGAGATTATGATGGGCAGTGCAGCGAAGAAGGATGTGATCCAGAGTATCTGGTTCAACTGAACAAAATAAACATAATCTATTTGGACGTGGGGTTTTAGAAAATCTCCCTTGGTGTATTGCAGATGGAAATATTTTCAGTCTCGCTAACATGAAAGCCCTTCTTTTGCTCGGATTAGTAAGTTGGACAAAATAATTCGCAGGGTGGCCAAGGGAGGGGGACAATCCAAAGAAAAGGGGTGAACAAGTCGGATCCATTTGTCCACTCGAATTCAAACTCCCCCAAAGCTGCTTTTCCACCCACCCTGTCTATTTTCCCCCACAGAATGAAAGCACCATTGGGAGGCCAATTTTGAGGAGGTAAATGGTGGGAAAGGAAAGGGTTAAGCAGTATCTTCCTCATTACCACCACTATTTTGTCATGTTAACTGGCAGTCTCTCACATTTAACTGAAAGAAAGAAATCAGAAGCCTGTTTATCCACCTCCAGCACACCTGAATTCTAACTGTTCTACTAAATCTGGAGAAGGCTTTTTATGTCAGCACTGTCAGAGTAAAGCATTTAGCTGTACCTAGTATTTGGTAAATATTACCTAATAATCAATGTACAGGGCGTCCCACGTTATCTGCAGGGGTTCCATTCCAGGACCCTCATGAATAAGGAAATCCACAGATTATGGAATTGCAGGTCTTGGGGGCCTTGTAATCTTCTGGAAGCAATCCTCCCGCAGCCCTCCAAAGACTTTTAATGTCACTTCTGGTTTTCCCAGAAAATTGGAAGTGACCTTTCAGGGCCTCCTAAAGATTTCAGATCACCTTCTGGAGGCAGCCAGAGAGCAGCTCTGGTTGCCTGAGAAGGACCCATGTAGGGTCATCCCTGCGGGTTCTAGACTATTGATAGTGAAATCCATGGGCCCACTGTACATTTGTTCTGTATATTTGTCAATCATGGGTGCCGCTATAGGTGTGAATTAGTACTTCATGCTTATGGCAGAACCCATGTAAGAGCCCTATTTGCATGAACTTGCTTGACAGTTGGGCAGGGTTCACCAAGTGCTTACACGGGCAGTAGTCTAGCCAGAGGGGGGCCAGCACTATAAGTACTGCAGGTGCCACAACGCTGTGCGTCTCCAGTCCACTGCAGTCACTGCCTGAAAAGGTTTGGATGGCGAGTGGGCAAGGGCGCTTACACAGCACATAACCACATACTCCTTTGGCTATGCTACTGCGCATGGTGATGGCCAGTTCAAAGGCAAATAGAAACTGTCCCTGGCCTGATGAGTGAGACTGTACTTTAACATTAGATACACAAGTTTTTGCATTAAAAGTTAGATCTCAGGTTCTGTGTGATTGCAAGCAGCAAGCGTGGGAAAGATCTCTAGCTAAAGTCTTAGAGAACCTGCTAACAGTCAAAGCAGACTGTACTGAGTTAGACAGACCACAGACCCAACTTCAAGTTTGTACAAGGTCATGTCTTTATCCTATATGCCAGTTCACAACATACAGACCCATGAATGCAACTCTGAAATAAAGTGAGAACACAAGACACTGTGCCCTGATCTATGATGCATTTACAAAGTGCAGGCAAAGTTAAGCACTTTTAAGCCCAATTGGTTTCAACAGAAGAGTGTTGATCCAACGGTTAATGGCCCCCCAAGTGAACTGTGTTCCAAGCAGACAGCTGTCTAGAGACCGCTCCTCCTCAATGAGGTCTATTAGTCACAGTGCTGTTATTCTGCAGAGGGGACAGGATTTTGGACACTGATTAGCCTTTGCAGCAAAAATGGCTTCACATGCCAATCTAATTCTCAAAACATTCCACGGCATAAAGCCCAAGACCCCATTCATTCAATTAACCAGCTTCAATGGTGTCAGGGGATGGCACCCAAATGCTGCTCGTTTGTTTGGATGGAAAAGGTACTATTCTATAAAGCAGCGGTTTTCAAACTCTCACGGAGAGTTTAAGCCACTCTAAGTTCTTGCGGGGGAGGCAGCGGGTGCAGGGGGAGGGGGGCTGCAGGGGCTTGGGTCCACTTACCCAAGCCTCCTGCTACCTCCCAAGGGTGCGGGGTGCCCTGCCCAACCTTCTGCAGGGCTGCCCACAGCTTCAGACGTGAAAGTGGAGTGATCGTGCTCCACTTCCACTTTAGCGGAGGCAGGGCGGGACTGCTCCACTTTCGCTTTCAAAGTTGTAGGGAGCCCTGCAGAAGGTTGCACAGGGCTCCCTGCGCCCCCAGGAGGCTGCAGGAGGTTCGGGTAAGCGGACCCCCAAGTCTCTGCAGCCCCCTTGAGCAGTGTGATCCTGGGGATCGTGCCGCTGCCCCTTAAGGGGGCAGAGGCCAGGGCCCTCAGGCTGGGGCATCGCAACACCCCAGTCTGAAAAGCCCTGTTATAAAGGGTTACAAAGCAATGCAAAGCTCATAAAATCAACCACAAAATTTCACGAGGTTTAAATGAACAGTCTCCTGTATACCAGCCTCTCAACAGAGCAGTGAATTTTGAGGACAAATGATCAATGAAGCTATTTGTTTCCCTGAACGTAGCTGTAAAATAATTACAGCACTCTTTCAAAGTAAAAAGGATTTCACTACTGAATGACAGCTTATTGAATGAAACAACTTCTATGTGAAAGCAGGCATCATGATGATCTTCTTCCCCAGAGGAAACCGACAACACCCTTCCCATTATATGCTGACCACATAATAATCACTTTGGAAGGGATTTGGTGGACCAAGACATTATTTTGTTCAGAGGCTGTGGTACATATGCCAATTCAACAGTGTTTTGAGACAAAAATGATAACTTTTTAAAAACTCAAGCTACATATTAAGTGAAATCCATTATATCTAAGAATTGGTGGGTTGGGACCCACTAGGTGGATCGCGAGCCAATTTCAGGTGGGTTCGAATTCATTTCAATATTTTATTTTATTTATTTTTCACATTTTTATACCGCCGTTCCTCCAAAGAGCTCAGGGCGGTGTACACAGTTGCTCCCCTCCTGTTGTCCTCACAACAACCCTGTGAGGTAGGTGAGGCTGAGAGAAAGTGACCGGCCCAAGGTCAACCAGGAAGCTTTGCGGCTGAGGAGGGATTCGAACCTGGATCTTCCAGGTCTTAGTCTACCTCCCAAAC
Source organism: Tiliqua scincoides (assembly GCF_035046505.1). Lineage (NCBI taxonomy): Eukaryota > Metazoa > Chordata > Lepidosauria > Squamata > Scincidae > Tiliqua > Tiliqua scincoides. The sequence goes on from NC_089826.1 coordinate 55,472,781, forward strand.
CACTACACCATCCTGGCTTTTAATCTATAAGACTTGATGCTACCATGGTATGTGACTGCATTTGGGGAAATGTTATAGACCTGTACTCTTAACAAGCTACGATGTATATTCTTTTAACAATGATAGTCAATGAGACTTACTCCTGGGGTAAGTTTGGGTAGGATTGCAGCCTAGGATTGTTAAAAATTTTCCTGCTTGATGATGTCACTTCTGGTCATGACATCACTTCCAATGGGTTGTGATAGATCCTCATTCTAAAAAGTGGGTCCTAGTGCTATAAGTGTGAGAACCATTGGTTTAAACCAGGGTGCCCAAACCCCAACCCTGGGGCCACTTGCGGCCCTCGAGGACTCCCAATGCGGCCCTCAAGGAGCACCTAGTCTCCAATGAGCCTCTGGCCCTCCAGAGATTTGCTGGAGCCACACTGGCCCGATGCAACTGCTCTCAGCATGAGGGCGACTGTTTGACCTCTTGCATGAGCTGTGGGATGAGGGCTTCCTCCACTGCTTGCTGTTTCATGTCTGTAATGCAGTAGCAGCAGCAAAGGAAAGGCCAGGCTTGCTTTGTGCAAGGCCTTTTATAGGCCTTGAGCTATTGCAAGACCTTCATTCATTCATATAAGTTCCACCTCTAGTATATTAATTTATGTAAACTTACATAAATTTATTCAAATTTTAAATGTACATTAATTCTTCCCCCCCCCCGGCCCCCACACAGTGTCAGAGAGATGATGTGGCCCTCCTGCCAAAAACTTTGGACACCTCTGGTTTAAATCATATGAAAGATGTATCTCCTGTAAAACATCCAGGTCTTGCTCCACCTTTAAAATCCAGAGTGAGTGAATATATGGAGGGGGAGGAAAACTAATGGGTACAAGCAGAAGGAGAGAACAGGCTGCACACACTGACCACAGCACACCATGGTTCCCAGTCATGCATACAGAACATACATTTGTGCAACCCAGTCTCCCCATCCACTGAATGCAAGGCCAGTGGATTACGGAGTTGAGAGCAGGCCACGGGGAGGGGAGTGAAAATGGTGCCTGCTCTTCCCAGTTCAGGAACTAGTTCTTTGGCTGACAGTACTAATGAGGCTCAGCGCAAACCAGTGCATTGATTCTCCAGTCAATTTGATTTAAAGGTATAATAGAAAGCGTAGAAAAGCATGTACTCAGAGATTGCTCCCTGTTGGGGCAAGTTCTATACCATGTTGCCTGGCTATGAGGCAAGGCAGCCTGGGGATCATGGAGAGCATCACTGCCAGTTACTTCTGGTGGTCCTTCAAATAGTTGGACCATGTGAAGTGTTACAGCAGAGGACAAACATGGAGAACACTGCATTAGAGAATATGCAGAGATGTTACAGAACGGTGGTTTTTTCACATTTCACAGATTTGGGAGTTGTTGTTTGTTTACAGAAATAAGAATTGCAGAAAACTGTTATGTGTTTTTATTTCATTATCACTAAAAAAAAAAACCCATCTCTGTATCCCACATTTAGCTGGGAATGTCTAAAGCCATAATTCTATACACACTTACCTGAGAATAAGCCCCATTGAATACAATGGAATGTATTTCTAAGAAAACATGTATACGATTCTGCAATAAGTCTCTATTAGAATAAATAACTAGGCTTAGAATACAACCCTGTCTATTTAAGGTGCAAACAGATCTCAAATGAAACTAAATGAAGCACTTTACAAAATTCCATGGAGTCAGAGGGTGCCCAGTGGATAAATCAGAGGCACTGCAATCTAAAAATCGATGAAGACAGAAGACCGGTATGGACCAATTTTAGCTCCAATGGTGTCCATGAGACTAAAGAAACTCACACCCAAATATCCCAGCTTAACAAATGTATAGATTGCAAAAGTAGTTCCCTTTTTTGAAGCACCATAAATGGCTACAACCAGCAAAGTTTTTTGTTTTTTAGGTTAGCAACTCCAGAGAGGTTTGCCCTCTTTTGTTTCTCTTGTGCTACACTAAATTTGTATGATCTCTCTGGGTTTGTTTTGCTAATCTAATGCTTTGTCCTACAGGCAGTTTTGGCATGGTGCACCTGTTGTTGGCACTGAACTATAGCTGAGATACAAAGGGCTATTTTAGGCATTCCCAAAAGCTCCCACCAGCTCGGTAAGGTTTCTGTTCAACTTTCTCTCTTTGAATACCAGACCCCATGCCTCTTTTTCTGGTTGTCTCATAGTGGTATATAAATCTTCTAAATCAGGGGTGCACAATAGGTGGATCGCGATCTACCGGTAGATCGCGAGGCAAAATGAGTAGATCGCGGAGTGCCGACCCCTCCCTTCAGGTGCCTCTGGGAGGAAACACCGGGAGTAAGGCCCATTGTACTCAATGGGGCTTACTCCCAGGTAAGTGTGGCTAGGATTGCAGCCTCACAGCCTAATCCTAGGCATGTCTACTCAGGAGTAAGTCCTGTTATACTCAGTGGGGCTCAAGGTACACCAACATACATTGTACACATAAATGTTATATGTTATGATGGCGCGAACATTGTAAAAAAAACTCTGGTAGATCTCCGGGCCTTGCTGGGTTTCAAAGTAGCTCTCGAGCCAAAAAAAGTGTGAGCACCCCTGTTCTAAATAGTAATATCACAACTGTTTTTTAAACTGTCCTCCGTTTCAAAAGTAATTTGCCATGTAGCATAAGTGGCTGCCCTTCAAGAAAAGGCCACCCAAATCTCCTTGGGTATGTAGAACTAGCAGTGGGTTCCTTTGGATCCTGGCCTCTCTCTAGAATTGTGTTAACCTATCTAGCAGTGTGATCCTATACATGTTTTCTCAGAAGCAAATGCCACTGCATTGGATGGGCCTTACTCTATGGCAGGGATGCCCAAACCTCGGCCCTGGGGCCACTTGCAGCCCTCGAGGACTCCCAATGCGCCCCTCAGGGAGCCCCCAGTCTCCAATGAGCCTCATGTCCTCCGGAGATTTGTTGGAGTCTGAACTGGCCTGATGCAACTGCTCTCAGAGTGAGGGTGACTGTTTGACCTCTTGCGTGAGCTGTGGGATGAGGGCTTCCTCCACTGCTTACTATTTCATGTCTGTGATGGAGCAGTGGCAGTGAAGAAAAGGCTGGCCTTGCTTTGTGCCAGGCCTTTTAAAGGCCTGGAGCTATTGCAAGACCTTCATTCATTCATATAAATGAATATATTAAAGATGAACTTATGTAAATTTATTCAAATTTTAAATGTAAATTAATTCTTTTTTTTCCCCTGGCCCCCAACACAGAGAGATGATGTGGCCCTCCTGCCAAAAACTTTGGGCACCCCTGCTCTAAGGTAAATGTGATAAGACTGTACCCTAAGAAAAAGTTCCTCTGCTTCAAAGCACAGACAATTGGATGAGAAATCTTGCAGACATCTTGCTATCTGAAAGTTCTATTAATAGCATCCTCTGGTGTCCTGTTTGAAGTCCATGCCAAACCAATAATTCTCAATGTTGACAAAGGAATTTCATCTCCAAATACTCTATCAGCATTGAGTAAACTTCAGCAAAAAATCAGGAGAGATTTTGAGTTTTCTCCTTACACATAATAGCTTGTAAATTCACCACTGACAGGATAATCTGCAATTCATTCAGGGATGTAACTGACATCTCCTTCATGTTTCTTTTTATCACTGTGAATCAAACTGAAAATGATACATCAGGAATACACAATGCTGTATTCCACAATGCTGTGGAATTTGCTGCATATGTAGTTTCTAAGCGTACAATTTTTTAGATAGGGGAAGAATGATGCAGTTAAAATAAATTGAGTTTCATGCTGAATGCTGCTATTGCATTTCTCTTTATTAAAATTATCGACCAAGGATATCGGGCAGACAGTCAACATATCTCATCAGCTGCTGAAGCACATCACTTTATTTAATGCTTAATTTTATTAGGGCAAAATAGTTAATTGATCTGGCGGTGAACTGTACTCTCCCCAAGGAGTACATTAACACAGCAACAACTTTCCGGTGGCTCTTTGTTCCTGAACTCAGACAATGCTACTGTTTCCAACCAAGTACAGACAAGTGAAGGAAAGTAACCTCATTTAAATTTATTCATTATTTGAAGAGGAGAGTATTCTGTAGCAAAAACAAATACATAAAGGGGAAAAACCTTTATCCAAAATAAATACGGATAAAATATCCTCTTGAACCCCTTCCCCCCTTTCTTTAAAGAAAAAACAGATTCTGGAGACTGAAATCTTCAGTAGTGGTTTAAAATGTGTGTTGTGGGGAGAGAGCTTGGCCCTTTTCTCTAGGGTAGGGGTTCTCAAAGTGTGTGTTGTAATGCCTTAGGCTTTGTGGCTCACTCAGAAGGTCACTGTAGGATGTCCCTGGTGGACTCTCTCTCCCACCTGTTCCCCCAGGTGCACCCATCTTGAATCTTTCACAAGATCCAAGATGGTTGCCCCCAGAAGAGCCAGGAAGAAGAGGTTGCAAGGCATTGTGCCACTGCTCTACGGTTATTTCTCCCACTCAGAATTACCCCTTCCCTGTGATACTTTCCACTCATCGGGAGGAAAAGATACCGAGCACTGCACCTTCTCCTCCAAGAGACAGAAAGTTACTTGGGGAAAATTTTAAGTAGGATGGCCCAAGAGTGGGGAAAGGTTGAAGCAACTCCACTGAGCTTCACTGGAGCTCTGCTCAAGGTCACAGCTTTCCCCAGATGCTTTTCCTTTTCAAAAAAAAGTATTATGGAATACTTTTCAATCCCCCAAAACACCACACACATCTAATTCCAGTGTGCCGGAAGACTTGACAGAATGGCTGTATATGCAAGGGCAATTTTATGCATTATAAAAGGCACAACTGAGTTGTCAGTAAGACATGGCTAGTGTTAGTAGAGCTAGATCCAAGACATGTTTGTAACTATGCATTTATCACATTCATGGGTGGGTTTGTTTTGTGTTTGACTGTCCAAATAATTTGCATGTAAACCTTAAAAAAAATGCAGTGGCCAGTAACTACTGGCTCTACTGCCAAGAATAAATTTAAGTGATCTCATTATTGCAAGTCTACACACACATCTGAATTTGCAGAGTAAAATTTGATTTTTAAGCTTTATAAAATTTTCAAACTGCAGAACTAGTCCTGCAGCAAAATTAAAATTAGGATAGAGAGCAACCAATATATCATCATCACTAAAAAGAAATCATAAGTTTAACAAACAAGGAATATATAATAGGGAAGAAACAAAATAAGATTTGATGTTTTATCTTGGCTGCTTAGGTTCATCAGTTCTAAAGAAACATTCATCTCCCAGAAACTGGCCAAAAAAGGCCAGAAAATATTCCCTTGTTTGAAGAAAACCATGGCAAACAATAAAAATATGGCATCAGTTTATATATATATAATAGCCTATAGGCGCAATCCTAACCCCTCATGTCATTGCTTTCCAGCACTGGCTTAGTGGTGCCAGTGGGACATGTGCTGCATCCTGCAGTTGGGTGTCACTCACGGAGGCCTCCTCAAAGTAAGGGAATGTTTGTTCCCTTACCTCAGAGCTGCACTGCCCTTATGGCAGTGCTGGAAAGCACTTACATAAGGGGTTAGGATTGCGCCCTCTATCTACTATGCTTGTTATCTCTTGTGACACTTCTTATCTGCAATAGATAAAACATTACAGCAGTTGTATCTAATCTGGTAAGAGTTATGTATTTGTCTGGTTGACAATAAATGTCCAAGATGCAGAGACAGCCAAGGGGGAATCTAGAATTCAACACACATCTGGAGAATATCTGAAAATACATCCTATGTAGCAGCATGAATGTGTCAGACATTAAGTCATGCAGCTCTGGAAGCAAAAGATTCAGACTGGAGGGCCTGACCACTACTGAACTTTTTCCCAACTATCTGTGCTGGTTACAGGGTCTTTTCTGCTCTCCCAGTCAAGCCTTCTGAAAGGCAGAAGACAGATGAAATAAAAAGAGAGCATAGAGTGCATGCATGCACAGCATTCTGAGACCTCTTTAAGCCTGAATGCATACCAGAAAATCAAATGCTGGCTGAAGAGATGTCTTGCCAGACTGGAAAAAGCTAACAAAGCACCCATCCCACAGCCCAAGGAGGCAAGAGTAGGAGGGAGGAGCAACAGCACCAGTAGTGAGAGTGAAATCCAGCAGGGAAAAGCCAAGAAGACTCAAGGAGCTTCTGCCATCACTCTGTTATATCTGACAGTCAAGATTGAAGGCCCTCTTACCACTGTCTGACAATCCAAATTCTGTCCTGGACATTCGGCCGGTGGTGCAGCAAGAATAAGAACTTCTATACTACAAGCGGCCTGACATGTTTCTCCTGCACCAATTCTCATCTTCCAGTGCCTCCTAACCTTACTACAGGTTTGCAGAACTGTAACCAACAGAGCCCAAAGCAGTCCACCGAGAACCCGGGAAGCCTGCAAAAATATGGTATGTGGGCAAAGTGTCCATCAAAGTGTCCACTCAGGTTCCCAACAAAATTTCACTCACAGGTGAGCCAATGTGCACAATGGATGTGCAACTCTATTGGGATCTGAACCCACATATTCTACCTAGTGGCTGCATCTGTTCTCTGCCGTGGCTTAGAGAAGGCAAGAAGGAAATGCAGCCCAGAAAGGAAAAGGTTTTCTAGCATTTGAGTACAAAAACAAAAAAGAACAAACAATGTTTATTCAGTTGGCTTGGAGAAGACCCAAAACATCTGGATAATCAGACAGTCTGTTACTTTAGAGCATTATTCAGAAAGCACCACCAAAAAGCCTACAGAGCCAGGATAATCAAGAATTTCATATACAAGTGAATAATGGCAGTCTACTACTAACATTGCCACAGATAGCACTTACAATGATATCTCTCTCTGTTGCAGTCATCTACATTAGATCATTTTTAATGAGCATTCAGTAACTACCCCCGTAACAGGAGGTAGATGTGATCTCTTTCTATTTTATGAGTGGAACAAACACAAACTGGACTCGAACAAGAATTTCTGACTTAGAGCCAGGCGTTATGGGCTGGTTTTTGTGGCTACTTTCCCCACAACCGACGCTCGTCACACCAAAAAACAACTCATCACACACTGCCAGTGCTCTCTAATAGATACATGCTAGGAGAACAATAAAAGACTGTGGAGTGGATTACTGGATCTTTGCCATCAGTAAATATACTGTGCCCTATTGAAAGGAGGCACATCGGCAGGCATTGACTTCAAAATTGGATTAAGCCAAACATCTTTAGCCTCACCACTCCAAACGTGCTTATTTTTGTAGGGCTCATGACATGCCGTGATGACGACTGTTGGAAGACCCAGAACGTCATCCAGCGCAACTATCTGCCTCATTATTTACAAGCAGCATCGACATGAAATTATTTGCTTCCATCATGGCTGCTAGCGGCTTGCAGGACTGGGCTAGGATGTGCTGTGCAGGGGAGACTCCAAGCATTCTGCTGTGGTGCAGAAAGGAGGACTTGGAAGGCTGGGACACAATTTAGTGTCAGCGACTCTGATTTTTCAGAGAAAAGGAAGAGAAAAACAAGTAGTTTCAGTCAAGATGGCAGCGGCGGGGGAGGAGTGTTTGATTTTGTCATGATTAACGTTACACAACACTCTAGTATGGAAAAACATCGTTACAGAACAAACAAGTCAAACCATAACATTAGGAGAGCATAACATGATCTACACATACTGCCATACACTTAAAGCAATGAGGTTTCTTGTCCTGTCCAAGGCAAAGATAGCCCTTGAAAAGACCAGAGGGCTTGTAAGCTTGCATTTCATTGCCACTGAAGTATCTCCCAGATCAACCCATAATTTTCATACCCTCACAGGATTCAGACTCTCAAATTGTCTTCACTAAGCAAAAGCGGTTGTTTAAGCAGCTTTGTTTTTGTAAGGACTGGGTAAACATTTTTTTTCCTGCCCTGCTCCCTAAACAATACCAGAGCAATGACCAGTCTCCTCTGCTCTCCAGATAAAATGAAATCTGCCAATGTTTGTGATCACAGCTGGACTCCACCACAGAGGAAAAAGCTCTAACACATGGCATATTGTGCAGGGAGGAAGAGTCTGTTGTGTTAGCTGTTGCAATCGCACAGTTAAATCACACCATTTTTGAGTGGCCATTGGCTATTCCAAATGGTCATCCTTTGAATATGGGCACAGAATTGCCTGTGCCTGTTATTGGAATTGGTTCACAGATATACTTCTCATTATATTGTAAGCATGTGCAGCTTTCGACAAGGATGGCCCCAGTTCTTACATCCTACCATCCAGGCTTTCCTTACAGTAAGGTACATGGAATCTGGGGTTTGCTGGCCCTTCTCCACTGAATTTTCTCTAGCAGCAATAATCTTGAGCTATCTTGCTACATGTGTGAGATGAGACTCTCAAATCTAAAACTATCCACTCAGAAAATGGTATGTAGCCACCCCCAAATAAGTGCTAATGCATTTTTCATGACATGCACCTGATTATTCATTAACATAAATCATGTGCAACTGGTTAAGTGGCTTGTGCTGAAAGAATAAGCAATCACATATGCATAGACTTGTAGCATTGTCAAAACAGCCCATGTTGAGGACATTTGGAAAAACATGCCTATTTGAACAAGGAATTACCAAGGGAAATAACATTTTAACACACACAAAAATTTTACGTGAAGATATAAACACACATATAGTATATATACATATACACACAGAGTAGCAATCTGCGGTACAGAGAGTTAACAAACATAGAAAGGCTGTATCAGTCAAACTGGGTCAGTTCCAAAGAGGAAAGCATGACATCTACATGTAGCAGGCAAATTGAACACAGACCTAAAACACCGATCACAGAAGCAACTGAGATGCTAGGTGTTTATGTGCCATTGGCATAAACCATTTTAATCAGTCACTTTTAATTCCAGAAAATCATTTTCAGATGAATTATGCCTGAACGTGGGATTTAAATGTGCTAGCCCTGCTGTTGCACCGACTACAAAAAATCTCTCTGCAACATGTCTGAATAACCCCAGGATCCACATAGCAACAGAAAATCCAGCGATTTGAGACTATGTTGGAGAAGTCAGAGAAAAAAAGGGCCTTTCAACAGTGTCAAAATGCAGTGATATCACCTGGTCTATTGCAAGGCAGTCAGAATGGAGCTGTCTTTTAAAACACAGGGGGGGAGCACACTATGAAGTGTCCAAATACACAAGGCACATTAGATATTATACACACAAATATATGAACACCGTTATTCAGCTTCGATATAGCCAGAAACAAAATAAGATGCACTGTGCATAATCAGAAAGAAAAGAGATGTCAACCTTCAATCTTTCAACATTTACAACCATTTTTCTCACTCTACACCACATAACGGGGCTTTTCCGACCAATAGCCAGAGAAAGGGGCAGGAAAGAAAGAAATACAGGCAGCGCTACTCGAAATTTACAAAATATGCCCAGTGTCTTTGTTGTGGCTGGACACCCATTCAGAGATGTAAATAATGGTCACTTTGTTAGATTTCTAAATGCAACTAGCTACAAATGTTGTGTGTGAGTGGCTCTCTCTCATAGTTCACACTGGGCTCCCTTGACCCAGCTAGACAAGCGTGAAAACATGAAATAAATGAAGGTTAACAAAGACTGGTCTGGGAAAACAGTTCACATGAAATGCTTGCAGTGTTAGCATCTTACACATATAGGACTGTGCCACGAATTCCTGAAGCCTGAAATAGTTGTAAGCAACATGGCAAATCTTGATCCTTTACCTTGTTGCACATAGCAAAATGGCCAAAAATAATGGAAGAAAAAAAACCATTCCCCCCCCATCATCTCCACGCAGATTTTCACAACATGCAGAGGTAGAAAGCACAAATAGAGAGGTAAACAACCCACTTACACAAAAAACAAACTCGTTCATCACAATACCTTTTTGTGTCTGTCCCTCTTCCATGTTTTCTTCCATGGTTACCTTTCTTCACGAGAGACGGCTGCACAGGTTTAATCAAAAGCCTCACTCGGATGTTGGGAAAACTGGATTTATTTCCCCCGGGAAGCTCCAAGAGCAGTAGCTTAGGCAGGTCCTCAGAGCTTAGCTCAGGCTCCCCTCACTCTCCTTGCCTGCTTGGAGACAGGCTGTCAAGTGCAATTTCATTCAAATTACTCTGCCATGAAGATTATCAATTTTTCTTCTCTATGCTCTCCATTGTATACCACCGTAAGCAAGTATTCAAATGAAGAGCCTGTGAATTTAGGGGGAAATTTTGGTCGGGGTCCCAGTAGCTGTGTCACTGTGATTCATAAGGCTCACTTTGCATATAAAACGGGGAGGGGGGAAAAATTGATGTGTGCATTGAAATCTGTGCTTTAAATTGGAAACAGGCTGCACTGAGAACAGATGGAGGGGTGTCTTCCTAACATGAAACAGACCATGAACCCATAATTCCCCCTATTTGCTACGAAAGTGGGAAAGCCCAGATGCCTGTCACTTTGGATGCTGCTGTATTGCAATACTTGCTTCCCCCTTACCATACTCCACTGACATTTTATATCATTTTCGTTAGCCATGTCATCCCCATCTTTCTGGAATATAAGCATTTTTAAATATTCCATCTAAACTAAATTCTGAAAGGCTTCAAGTTTGTATTTTTGTGTGCATGCACGCATATACACTGCATGTGAACATGTACACACATGTATAAGTACATATACACACACATACACGCAATATTAGCCATGAAGTCCAACCTTTTAATTTCTGGCAAATCGGCTCTTTAAATGGTTTCCCAGTGATATTAAGTAGTGCTCATATATCTGACCAAACTAGTGCATTGTTTGTGACTTAAAATGATTTTGGTGGATCAATTTTTATGGGAAGGCAGCAAATATACATTAAATAGGTAAATACAAATGCTTTAAACTGCTTTGCTGATGCAGAAAGATGTAATTTCATCTGCATGCTACAACTCATAAGGAGGGAGCACTTCAATATGATGTAATAAAATACAACAGTGTTATGGAGTGCTGAGGAAAGGCAGAGGTTAAGTACACTATAGGGGCACCCGCTTGTTTGGGGAGCTCTGCAATCTGATTTGGAATGCAAATTGATTGAGTACTGCAGTCTGGAAAGGAATTTGCATTTCTGAACCTTGGATCAGTGGGAGACAAATAATTATTTTGGAGTTCCAACACTTCACATGGTGTGCAAAAGGGAAAATTCAGGATTTTATCAGATCCTCCCTTATTATCTCCTTATTCCTATTATCAGAAAGCATTAGTATCACTGAACAAAAGCATTTTGCAAGTATGAATAAATTTAACCTGTCAAAAAAAAGTTTGACTACAATGGGTCATGCAGTCTTTCCTTGGGGAAACCGTTTCAGTAGCCTTCCACAGTAGAAAAAGGAGAAAGATTCATCCACTTGGCAGTGTTGTGAACGCAATCCTTCATACTGAGATGTTATTCATAAATAAAACATAGTAAGTATTGATTTTAGCTCTATCAGACCAGCAATCTATTGTATTTCAGATTTATACTCCACTTTTCCTTAAAAAAGTGCTTCTAGCCAGCATAACAGTGGGAAGGCTGGAGTTTTCGCCTGATGCTGACAGTCAAAGGGACACCTTCTGGACCAGTTAAGTCCAGGGCAGAGGAGGGCACAGAGGAGGTGGCATGGAGGGAGGGTGGCAACCGGGGTGAGCGAATCAGGCCAGGAGGCCATGTCATCAGGGACACCTGGCCTGTGGCTGACCCAGCTCCATTTGGCTCTCTCTCCAGGTTGGTTGGTGGAACATCTTAGGCCCTCTGGCTTGCCCTTTAAGGCCCAGAGGCTGCTGACTGCCGGCCTGTAGGAGTGGGGTGGGGTCTGGCTGATTGGACACCTGGCCTGTGGCTGGCCCAGCTCCATTTGGCTCTCTCTGCAGGTTGGTTGGTGGAACATCTTAGGCCCTCTGGCTTGCCAGCAGCACGAGCCTTTGGCGCGAGCCGAAGGGCTCTTTGCCCATGGCTCTTCGCCTGTGGAGCAGAGCCTGGAGCCCGGAACATCTATTGCTGCCATCGCCAGTCACCCTGCCAATCTCCCTGTGGATCAATAAGTGCCAGCCACGCCGTTGCTCCTTATTTTTGGAGCCTTTGAGCCTGTCAACATACCAACACCAGCCTTTTAAATTGAGTGTTAGTGTGAATGTGATTGCCTGGCGTGAGTGAGAGTCGGGCTAGGAGGGTTGAATGGTGTACCTGCCTCTGTGAGAGGGGGGCAGGGAGGGACGGACTAGGAGTACCTCTGCCTCAGTGAGAGAGGCAGAGGCTTGCAGCAGCCCAAGCCTCGGTGTGAGGGGGGTGAGGGTTGCTGCATTGGTTGGTTGTTGTGTGTGTCTGTGAGTGTGTGTGTTTTAGTTTTGTATTTGTGTGGCTGTTGGTTGGTTTGTAGGTCAGTCCTGCCGGAACTATGTGCTTGACACCATGGGGGAGCTCAGGGGAGGGGAGGGAGGCCACCATCACTAGAGTTACGGGCCATGGAAGGTATGGCGGTGGGGGTTGGCCTGGACATTACAGGAGAAGGAGGGTCAGTCGTAGACAGACTGTCCCTCTTTCTGGCCCTCCTCTTATCCCTCTGACCCTTGGCATGCCTGGCAACAGCCCCCTGAGTCTGAAACTGCTGCTTCTGAATGCCAGGTCGGTGAATAATAAGATCTATTTAATCCAGGATTTAATCCTGGAAGAGAAGGACGACCTGGTATGTATCACGGAGACCTGGTTGGGTGAGCTGGGGGGGGGGGTTAGTCTTTCCCAGATTTGTCCACCGGGTTTCCGGGTACTGCAGCAGCCAAGACTACAGGGGCGGGGAGGCGGGGTTGCAGTGGTCTACCGGAATTCTATCCGTCTTACCAGAAACCCTGTTCAGCAGTCCACCGAGTTTGAGTGCCTTCGTGTTGTGTTGGAGGGGCGAGACAGAACAGGGATTCTGTTGGTGTACCGCCCGCCTTGCTGCCCAACAGACTCCCTGCTTGAGCTGACGGAGTTGGTCTCGAGCGTGGTGTTGGAGTCCTCCCGCCTATTGGTGTTGGGGGACTTTAATGTCCATGCTGAGGCCCCGGGAACAGCTGCAGCTCAGGATTTCATGGCCTCCATGGCAACCATGGGCCTGTCTCAAAGAATATCTGCCCCAACGCATGATGCGGGACATACACTGGACCTGGTGTTTACTGCTGGGCAGGCTGATGGTGATCTGAAGGTGGAGAACATTAAGATCACTCCTTTGTCATGGACAGATCACTTTCTGGTGGGATTTAGGCTTGTTGCAGCCTCTCACCTCCGCAATGGCGGGGGATCGCATTCTATGATCCGCCCTCGGAGGCTGATGGATCCAAATGGGTTCCTGAGGGCTCTGGGGGATTTTCCTGCTGCCAGAGCTGGAGACTCACCCGGCGCTCTGGTCGATCTCTGGAATACGGAGATGGCCAGGGCCCCGGATGAGATCGCTCCCAAGCGTCCTCTGCCCAGTCACAGAGTCAGAGCGGCTCCTTGGTTTTCTGAGGAGCTGCGGATAATGAAGTGGCAGGGCAGACGTCTAGAGCATCAGTGGTGAAAGACTCGTACTGAATCTGACCCTATACAGGCTAGGTCCCAGTTAAGAACTTATTCTAAGGCGGTGGTGGCAACTAAAAGGGCACATCTCTCTGCCACCATTGCATCTGCAGAGAACCGTCCAGTGGAGCTCTTTTGTGTGGTCCGTAGCCTTTTACATCTGGCCCCCCCTTCTGGTGGGGAGGAGCACATGGAGGCTCGCTGTGATGAGTTCGCAAAACACTTTGCAGAAAAGGTCGATCAGATTCGGCATGACTTGGACGTCGCTGTGGGCATATCTAGTGATGTCCCCGGGGAACCTGTCTATCCTGCTATTTGGGATTCTTTTCAGATTGTAGAGCCTGAAGATGTGGACAGGATTCTCTAGAGTGTGAGACCTGCTGCTTGCCCGCTCGATCCTTGCCCAGCATGGCTAATTAGGGCTGCCCGGGAAGGGCTGGCCGAGTGGACGGGGAGGGTGGTCCATCTCTGAAGGAGGGGGTGCTCCCGCCTGCCTTGAAGCAGGCGGTTTCACCCTCTCCTAAAGAAGCCCTCCCTGGATCCCACTAATTTAAACAAGTTTCGGCCAGGGGATTGGAGGCACTGTTTTGAAGTGGTTCTGCTCCTTCCTGGCTGACAGATCCCAGAAGGTGGTGCTGGGGGATGCCTGTTCAGCACCCCAACCTCTTAGGTTTGGGGTGCCGCAGGGTTCCATCTTATCCCCCATGCTTTTTAACATCTACATGAAGCCGCTGGGAAAGGTCATCCGGGGGTTTGGAGTGGGTTGCCATCAGTATGCTGATGACACCCAGCTTTATCTCTCCTTTCCCCCTGATTCTGAGGTTGGGGTCCTGGATCGCTGTCTGGAGGCAGTTAGGGGCTGGATGTGGGCGAAGAAGCTGAAATTAAATCCGAATAAGACAGAGGTGCTCTTGGTTTGGAAATCCACAGCTCGGGTACTGGACTATCATCCTGCTCTGAATGGGGTTGCACTCCCTCTGAAGGAGCAGGTCCGCAGCTTGGGGGTTCTCCTGGTTCCACAGCTGCACCTGGAGTCCCAGGTGGCAGCGGTGGCCAAGGGAGCCTTTGCTCAGCTTCGGCTGATTCGCCAGCTGCGACCGTACCTGAGCTGCGCGGACCTGGCCACAGTAACCCATGCCCTAGTGACATCTAGATTAGATTATTGCAAAGTGCTCTACGTGGGGCTGCCTTTGAAGATGGTCCGGAAATTACAACTAGTACAGAACGCGGCTGCTCGTGTGGTGGCTGGGGCACGTCGGTTTGACTCTGTCGAGCCGTTGCCTCGGCGGCTACACTGGCTGCCGGTTCTGTTCCGGGCCCAATTCAAGGTGCTAGTTTTGACTTTTAAAGCCCTTTACGGCTCGGGTCCGGGGTATTTGAGAGACCACCTCCTTCCCTACAATCCTGCCCATGCTCTTAGATCATCTGGGGGGGGCCTTTTGACTGTGCCGCCACCAAGAGAGGTGAGAGGGGCAGCGGCCAGGAAGAGGGCCTTCTCGGTGGTGGCCCCCGAACTTTGGAATACCCTCCCCTTAGAATTGAGAACTGCTCCCTCTTTGTTAATATTTCAGCGTGGACTGAAGACCTTTTTGTTTCAAAAAGCTTTTAATTGTTGACAGGCTGGCTGGCTTTCTTGCTTTTTATATGAGAATCCACGGGGTTTGTTTTAGATTTTTAATTATTTGTAAATTGTTTTAATTATTGTTTTTAATTGTTAATTTTTAATTTTGTATTTGTTGGAGCTAATTGTTGTAGGCCGCCTTGTGTGCCCATAGGGCAAAAAGGCGGGATATAAATTAAAATAATAATAATAATAATAATAATAATAATAATAATAATAATAATAATAATAATGATGATGATGATGATGATGATGATGATGATGATGTCAGACCTGATCTGCCTGCATGGATCAAATCAGACTTGTACCAGCAATATAGCTGGCACAGCTCCAAGTTAACCCATAGCACCTGCTGAGGCTTACGCAGGGGCAAGGAGACAAATGTTCCATAGGATATGGTGTATAACAGCAGAAGTAAAGGAGACAGGTGGTGTTAGGATATCTGCACACGTGAGTGCCACTGATACTCCCCTAGTCCATCTCCATCCCCACTCTGTTCCATCCTCTCCCCACCTCATTCTGCAACCACTGTCACACATAGCTTCGTAGGTCAAGCAGCAGGCCTCTAGCACTTCCACCCAAAAAGGCAGCACACCTAAAATGGCCATTTTACAACAGTGTTCCACAGTATTCCACTGCCTGCAAAGCTTTCCATAAAGCACTGGCTCAGTCCATGAAAGGCATGGGGCAAAAGTCAACAATATACCAGTGACAGAAATAATGATTCTACATGTCAGTAAATGTAGCTTCAGAATGCACCTAGCAGCAACTGTTACCCTGCACATGCCCGATCTCGTATGATCTCGGAAGCTAAGCAGGGTCAGGCCTGGTTAGTACTTGAATGGGAGACTGCCTGGGAATACCAGGTGCTGTCGGCTTATACCATAGTCTTTCGAGACTGAAGGTTGCCAACCATAGAAAGCTCACCACTACATGAGAAAGTGAATTGGAATCTACTAGGGAAGAAAAAGTCCAAAACACTCATGCGGGAAAGGAAATGTGATTTTCCCCTTTCATCTTTCCACAATCCTTAGGCCTGCCTGAATTTCCTGGACTTTAGAAGGACGTCACTGACTTCCTGTATATGATGATCCAAAATTTATGTACAACTACCCCTCATCTTATGCAGCGGCATCATTAGGGGGTACAGGCCACACTGGGGTGACGCGCATGAGGAGGTTGACACCACTACTGGCCAAAATTAAGATCTTATTATTTTCAAATAATACCAACAAGTTATATATTCATTGATGCATAATTTCATGTAGAATGCAGTGAAACAAACTGTGCCGAAATTATTCTAGCAAAAGTTATAGCCAAAAAACTAGTGGGGGTGGGGCAATGGTAAATCACCACACCCACCAGCTGGCGCATTGCTCTTCCTACTGCATGGGAGTAGGTCCATATAGGGGTGATGTGCTGGCCTACCAGACTGGGTGACGCAAACCCCTTACTACATGTATAAAATATGCAGGACAGATTTCAGTATACATGATCAGCTATAATCTGCATTGTGTACAGCTTGCATTGGTAGGGGGGTTAAACTAAATCAGTGATGCCAAACCTTTTGGACTCAGCATGTCAAAAATTTGGAAAATGTCCAACTTCACTCTGCTGGCGATTCACACCCCCTACACACACATGAAAGAGACACAATTCTGTTTAAAAATAAATGAATATGTAAAGAACAGTAAAATTATGTGTGGTGCTATGTATTATATAAAGAAATGGGAAATAATTATAAAAATGAAATACAAGTAAAACAAACTCAGTTGTTGTCCAGTGCTGGTGAACACTGGCATGTCACCTTTGGCCCGCGTGTCATAAGTTTCCCATCAATGAACTAGATCAGTGGTTCTCACACATTTAGCAACAGGACCCACTTTTTAGAAAGAGAATCTGTCAGGACTCACCGGAAGTGATGTCATGACCGGAAGTGATATCAAGCAGGAAAAAATTTTAACAATCCTAGGCTGCAATCCTACCCACACTTACCCAGGAGAAAGCCCCATTTATGGTCATTATTAAAAGCATATACACAGTAGCCTATTAAAAATACAGGTCTGTAACATTTCCCCAAATGCAGTCACATACCATGATAGCATCAAGTCTAATCTATTAAAAATAAATTTTTGAAGTGAATGGGAATCCAGCTAGTGGGTCTTGACCCACAGTTTGAGAAACACTGGACTAGATTATCTTCCCTTCCAACACTGATTTCTGCAATTCTAAGTGAGGGAAGACAACTGGAAAGTATTGACTTTGTGTATAGATTTTTAACTTTAAGTATCTCAAATGCATCATGCCACTTAAGAAAAATTTGGTAGCTTTCCAGCCAGAGAGTAAGAATAACAAAAGATAGGTAAGAGTTCAGAGAGAGAGAGAGAGAGAGAGGTGCTGAAAACTTGGCCCGTTCAGTGTTCAATTATTTAGTTCATTGAACTTTCCAGTATAGCCTAATTCGTGTCTGAACTGAGCTGCAACCATTTCATCTTCATCCAAGAGGACTGATCCCAGGCAGATATTGTGCAGAGCAATCAATCAACCATGCTCATGCTGGTGGCCTGGATGAAAAAGTGTCACAGAGCTGACACACTGACACAGTCATCTGTAATCAGAGTGCACACAACTTATTAGCATGTGCCCATTTCATTTGTGTATATACCAACATTTTGAGTTAAGGCACATTAACTGGGCAGGCTCATTTCCCCCTTTCTGTCATGAACAGGGAGTTATAAGCTTTGAAACCTTCAAAGGCATTTACAGATTGATGTTCCTGTTTAATGAATTTGGACACTACTTCCTCTAGAATCTGAGGACATTTTTAATTAGGGCATGCTAGACACAAGAAGACACAAGTTCTTGTTCAGGAAATGTTTCCTACAAACTTTGTTGGATCATTCATAACAACACAAAAAGTCTTAACATTTTAATCCTATTGGTCTTGCCCATCTCCTCTCTATATCGTCTCCACACAATATACAAAAGCTACCCTTTTGTATATAATATGCTATATAATATTACCGAATATATAATATACTCGTATATACCGAATATAATATTATTCGGGCATAAAATGCTTTTATGCGAATGCCCGAAGTATCCGAGCAAAGATCGGAGAACTGGAATGTCTGGTGACAAGGGAAAACATTGACATAGTGGGCATAACAGAAACCTGGTGGAATGCGGAGAATCAGTGGCATACCGCAATCCCGGGCTATAACTCTACAGGAGGGACAGGCAGTGGCGTGTTGGAGGTGGGGTGGCCATTTATGTTAAGGAAGGGATAGAATCCAGCAAAGTAGAGATTGAAGGTGGGTCCAACTCCACTGTAGAATCTCTGTGGGTTAAATTACCAGGCCTGTGGAGCAATGTAATACTGGGGGCGTACTATCGTCCTCCAGACCAGAAACCGGAAGGGGACTTTGAAATGGGGAAACATATCAGGGAGGTGACAAGGAGAGCCAGGGTTGTAATCATGGGGGACTTAAATTATCTTCATATAGACTGGGTCAATTTGTGTTCTGGTCACGATAAGGAGACCGGATTTCTTGACGTGCTAAATGACTGTGGCTTAGAGCAGCTAGTCACGGAGCCTACCAGAGGGCAGGTGACTCTGGATTTAATATTGTGCGGTACACAGGACCTGGTTAGAGATGTAAATGTTACTGAGCCATTGGGGAACAGTGATCATGCTGCGATCCGTTTTGACATGCACATTGGGGGAAGAATACCAGGCAAATCTCTAACAAAAACACTTGACTTCCAACGGGCGGACTTACCTCAAATGAGGAGGCTGGTTGGAAGGA
The DNA here is from genome assembly GCF_035046505.1 of Tiliqua scincoides. NCBI lineage: Eukaryota > Metazoa > Chordata > Lepidosauria > Squamata > Scincidae > Tiliqua > Tiliqua scincoides. Next base: position 55,491,769 of record NC_089826.1, read on the forward strand.
GGTTGAAAGGGAGGATAAAAAGAATCCAATCTCTTCAGGGTGCATGGAGGCTGCTTAAAACAACAGTAATAGAGGCCCAGCAGAGGTGTATACCGCAAAGAAAGAAGGGTTCCACTAAATCCAGGAGGGTGCCCGCATGGCTAACCAGCCAAGTTAGAGAGGCTGTGAAGGGCAAGGAAGCTTCCTTCCATAAATGGAAGTCTTGCCCTAATGAGGAGAATAAAAAGGAACATAAACTGTGGCAAAAGAAATGTAAGAAGGTGATATGGGAGGCCAAGCAAGACTATGAGGAAAGCATGGCCAGCAGCATTAAGGGGAATAATAAAAGCTTCTTCAAATATGTTAGAAGCAGGAAACCCGCCCGAGAAGCGGTTGGCCCTCTAGATGGTGAGGGAGGGAAAGGGGAGATAAAAGGAGACTTAGAGATGGCAGAGAAATTAAATGAGTTCTTTGCATCTGTCTTCCCAGCAGAAGACCTCGGGCAGATACCGCTGCCCGAACAGCCCCTCCTGACCGAGGAGTTAAGTCAGATAGAGGTTAAAAGAGAAGATGTTTCAGATCTCATTGATAAATTAAAGATCAATAAGTCACCGGGCCCTGATGGCATCCACCCAAGAGTTATTAAGGAATTGAAGAATGAAGTTGCAGATCTCTTGACTAAGATATGCAACTTGTCCCTCAAAACGGCCACAGTGCCAGAAGATTGGAGGATAACAAATGTCACGCCTATCTTTAAAAAGGGAAAGAGGGGGGACCCGGGAAACTATAGGCCGGTCAGCCTAACATCTATACCGGGTAAGATGGTGGAATGCCTCATCAAAGATAGGATCTCAAAACACATAGATGAACAGGCCTTGCTGAGGGAGAATCAGCATGGCTTCTGTAAGGGTAAGTCTTGCCTCAAGAACCTTATAGAATTCTTTGAAAAGGTCAACAGGCATGTGGATGCGGGAGAACCCGTGGACATTTTGGATGTCACCAAAGACTACCAACACCAGCCCACCGAGGAAATAACTTGTGCATTCAGTTCAAGGCACTACATGTAATGTATAAAGCAACTCAGATAATGTAGATGAAGATGTCTATGAAAACGGAACAGATTTTGTTAGCGATCCCGAAGTGGAACTGTATCAATAGGAAAAAAAATGGATGAGAGTGGCTTGCTCCACTTAAGGCATGTGGATCACTTTCTTCTACAGCTGTCTTTCAGCTACCTGTTGTTAATAGGTTCCTACTTGTGGCATGAAATGTTCTTGATACTGTAGGCTGATTAATGGAGGGAGCTGGTGGCTGGCACCACCACCCAGGGCTAACCTGACCAGTGTAATTACTCATATACATGGTCTTTAAACCTGGTTGTTTACATGCCAATGAAAGCCCAAAAGTTATCTTCTTATGCACTGGTATGTTCCTTACACATTTACAGTAGCATTTTGATTAAGGTCTCAATAAGTAAATGGGCCATAAGTAAAGAAGGCATCTCCAGCACATCTCAAATGGTCTGGTCACCACCGAATGACAGGAGTCCTGTATCCCTCCTCTGCTCTTGTTCCCTTCTCCATGAACCTCAGACCAACTGATCAGAGTACTGGGCTATGGTCATGCAGTTCTTTTATAAATGTTAGGCAGGATCGGTTTTAGCAGAAGGGACCACATTGCTGAATGGCCAAGTTGGGGTGGCGCACTTATGGACAACTCTTTACATACATGAAGGGATCTAACTTCTAGATGCATCCTGTTAGTAGCATCCTCACAGTAATTAGCAGTAGAAACTTTATATTTCTAATTAAAGCTGTACTAGTCCCAAAGCAACCACAGAATAACATTAACATTAAATGCAGTAAATCACAGTGGGAAAGTGTTTAGTACATTCATTTGCTGCTCTCATTTTATGCTCTGCTGAAGACAATAAGGATCCACCATATTCTACTGTCCACTACAGATTGTGAAATAGAAATTTTAAAGGTTCAGGGGAGGCAAAGATTTCGTATCTCTGTGGATCTGGATCTGGCAACCACATCGAATAGGACTCTTAATTGCCCCTCACTCATCCATCCAAATTGAATTGTTCCCATCTCTTTATCAGGGGACAAGAACACATTTGAAACTTCACACAAAAGAGGAGGCTAAAGGCAACACAATATAAAGATCAGTGCACAAAAGCCTTCTGGCTGAGCTGCTCCCAGGAGGGTTAAGAAGATTTACAAACCAACACAGTCCATAAATGTTAAACAATTTTGAAAGTCAGCATTAGCTGATTGTGATTACAAACCCCTAGTTGTTGAGAAGTTGTAAAAATCAAGCTGTGTTCACAGCAATTTACTGGCAGTTATTTTATACATTAGGGTTCTGCTGAAAGGGCAGTTTGTCTCCATCTGAACCAATTCACTAATGACAAATGAAGGATGCCTAGAAATGGAGTGCTGACTTCATTCTCCCAGCTGTAAAATAATCCACATATGGGGGGAAAAAAAGGGGGGGGAGGAATGTAATGTTACTGAGGTCTACAGCCTTGTCCCACAGCTTCACATTTGAATTTAAGTTGTATGTAATATAACTTTTGTTCTAAAGTTACAGGCTAGACATATTTGACTGAAGTGCCAAAGGCAGTGTTACTAAAAGATCCTAGCTCACACGCATTTTTACTCACACTTTGACTTTTTTACTAAACAATAAATTTTGCAATACATAGGTGGTTCCATAATACATGGAGCCTCAGCTCCATGGAGTGAAGGAATACCCTAGACCAGCCATTTTCAACCACTGGGCCATGGCACACTGGTGTGCTGCAAGTGGTCCACAGGTGTGCCACAGGAATTTGGGGAAGGTCATTTATTAGTAGGGCCATTGGGGGATGTGAGCCCCCCACTGGCAGCATGGTGTGCCTTGGTCACTGTCAAAAACTTGATGGTGTGCCTTGACAGTTTTAGTGTTTTGTAAGCGTGCCATAAGATGAAAAAGGTTGAAAATCACTGCCCTAGACCAGTGTTTCCAAACTGTGGGTTGGGACTCCCACAGTCCCTCACCCCATCCCAAGGTGGTTCCCTCACCCCCATCATAGCACAGAGGATAACAACAAAGGCTTGAGCGGCTGGTAATGACTTTTTTTTTGAGCTCATAAAGCTAGGTGGGTTCCGATGAGTTTTGTTTTAAAAAATGGGTCCTGGTACAAAAACATTTGGGAACTGCTGCCCTAGACCTGTAAGCATAACACTGCAGAAGCTACTTATCAGGGATTGGTTGAGTCAGGCACTGGTCAAGGGTCCATGCCACTCAGAGTGTCTGTCTGGCAGGGGTGCTCCCTTAATCTGGAAGTAAAGGGGACAACATAAACACCCAATGCACCATCAAGAGGGTGGGTGGGGGCACCATGGGGGGCTCAGTGGAAAATTTTGCTCCACTGCCCCCAACACCCCTGCGCTGGCAGTGCACCTCATCCTCTACAGCGGGAGTCAACAACCTTTTCAGAAAAATGGGGTGGACATTCTGCAATGATAACTTCCAGGTTGCTGAGCTCCTGGAAGTAGCTGCACAGAGCTGGGCCTGGGAGGCGAAGCCTTCAGCCTAATTGGCCACAGGCCAAACAGGGCAAGGCAGTGGCACAGGGACTCCATGAGCCTTAGCAAGCAGCTCTGCCATGCCCTGGCACATGGTAAACTGGGTAGGAGGCTTGGCCTCTGAAGTCAAGCTCTAGTCAAGCCAGATGACTTTGGGTGGCAGGCTAGATCTGGCCCATGGGCTGCAGGTTGACTGCTTCTGCTCTAAAGCCTAGAAAGAGAAAGGATTAACAGCCATTGTTGAAATTTACTACATTATCACAGACTATAAAAGAAGAGTTTATAAATCTGGACTCCAAGATGATATTACTCATGGGAGCCTCCATGCCTTTTAAAAAATATCTTTGTTATTTACTTCACGCATCTGAAAGAATCAAAATGATTTACAATAGCCTTGTAATACAGCAACATCATTCATATGTTTGGAGGCACTAAGAGATAGGCCAAGAATAGCATTCTGTTAACATAAGACATTTTGGGCAGTGTCCAGGCTCAGTTCCCTTTATAAACTCAAATTAGAAATCTCTTAGTGCAATGTGATTAGAAGAGCTTCCTAATCTGTAAAACCAAATCACATAAATGGATTTCAGATCAGTTTTTAGATAGCAGAATCTCCATCTACAAGCACAGCCACACATATAGAAAAGGAAAGAGCAGTTGGTTTAAAAATAAAAACAGCGTTTCATGGCAAGTTGGGTGGCCTAAACTGTCAATTTTAGGACAGTAACATCCCTGTAGCAAACGGTAGCATTAATGCATCTTCTTGGCCATCCATTTGCTATATATAATTTCAGATGAAAATTGCAGCCCAAATGTAGGCTTTCCCATAATCCTTGTGTTACGTGTAAAACTTGAGTTTGTCTGAGGAGGACCAGAGGGAAAACTGCTGCAGGAGAGGAGGCTGCAGTACCAGTGGAGGGAAAGTAGAGGCTGCTGTGTGCAGAGGCCTATAAACGGGGCTGCACAAGCAAGGAGTGGGAGACCACCAGGGAAGAGCTGCTGTGAAGAGCCTTGGAGAGTGAGCTCTACAGAGGAAGGTGGACCACCAGGGAAGCTGACGAGAGAAGGAGCTGCAGGAAGCAGCGAGCTGGTTGCTCGCTCACGAAGTCCCTGTCGCGGCCAGCTCAGATTTGCTATCTCAAGTCTTGGAGATGAAACAAGATCTGATCAAAATGACTGCCATCTTGACAACAGACTCTTCTGACAAGTCAGGTTCCATTAATTTGAAAGATTTTGTAAAAGCTGCAGATGAAGAGCCAGGAGAACCTTTTAAAATTGTGGTAAAGAGGATTTACAAAAAGTAAATGAAATTCTGAGAAGTGGACACTGCCCCAAAGAAGAGCCAATGCTTCAGAAATCCAGCTCTGGGAGCGAGTTTGTAGAAGAATGGGTTATTGTAAGCAATGAAGAAATTGAAGAGGCCAAGCAAAATGCACCTGTGGAAGTCACCGAGCCTACGTGTGTAAAAACTAGGATAAAGGGGAAGGAATCTTCCTCTTATTGGGTCTGCAAACAGTCTGAACACAGTTCTTCTAGGTGAAGAATGATGTTCAAGAGGGGGGAATGTTACGTGTAAAACTTGAGTTTGTCTGAGGAGGACCAGAGGGAAAACTGCTGCAGGAGAGGAGGCTGCAGTACCAGGAGAGGGAAGGTAGAGGCTGCTGTGTGCAGAGGCCTATAAACGGGGCTGCACAAGCAAGGAGTGGGAGACCACCAGGGAAGAGCTGCTGTGAAGAGCCTTGGAGAGCGAGCTCTACAGAGGAAGGAGACCACCAGGAAGCTCACGGGAGAAGGAGCTGCAGGAAGGAACGATCTGGGAGAGACCAAGCTGCAGAGCAGAGCTGAAACCTGAGAGCTGAGGAGAGAGTTGCAGCAAGGAGCCCCTGGGAGAGCCTCAGAGATCTGGGGAACAAACATTGAGCCTTTGCCTCAAGTCCTGCTGCCTCCTGCCTGCCTAGTGCCTCCCTCAGGTCCTCACTCAATCGGGGAATTTGGAACAAAGATGTTTTTTTTTTTTGGTTCAGGTTCCATTCCTCACAATAAAAGCCTTGAACTTATGTTGGTTTCAGTGGTCTCTGTCAATCCTGCATAACACTTGGATGAACTAATAATATTAAAAGCCTACATTTACTCCCGATTTATTTGTTATAAATCTTTCTTAGAGGCACTAAACAAATATAGAATGCAATACTAGCCTCCATTCAAAGATGCAATACTAACCATTATTAAATGTGTCCAAGGTGGAATGCAGAATCTGAGCATTTGTGAAAACCACGCTTGCTTGACTAGTTTAGTGATATCAAATGAGCCATTCCAGATCATTCAACATCAACTTCTCCATTAGCAGTCACCATAATACAAACCCCACCTTCCTCACAAAATCCAGTCAACATATTGTGTTGATTATACAGGTGCCCCCTCCCCATATCCATGGATCTGGTATCAACTGATCCAGTTATCCCTTTATCCATGGTTTCTGGTATCAGCGGAGATGGGGATGTACCTCTGTGGATACCAGGGGACACCTATATTCTACTATTATAGTCTATTGTTGACTGCATTCTACTAAATCTGAGACAAAGAAGGGGAATGACTTTCACAAATATTTCAGAACCTGTCAAAAAGTGCCCCCCCCAAAAAAAAATAACCAGTTTCCAGGAGGTGATTGAAAGAGGCATGAAAGTGTTCACGGGCGGGGGGGAAGGAGCATCTATGTTGCCTTGGCACAGCACAGCATGCTAAGAAAGGAAGTTTTTGCACTGCAGGAATTAATACTTGGGCAGTGCATTGTCCTTTATGGCGGCACAAAAATCAGGCTGCCGTTACACACTTCTGGGCTGCTGCCACAAATGGGCAGCAGCATGGCTCCAGAAGCCTCTGTTGGTGCCAGTATGTTGCCAGACTTTCAGGAAGAGTAGGCAGACTGGCATGACAACAGTTTTGCAATGGGACACAAAGAGGCGTGCAGCTGGTTTACCAACTTGCATCCGAGGCCACAGGGAAAGACGGTAGGCTTATCACATGTTCTGTACTGAGAATATTCCTATTCTTTTTCAAAAGATTCCTAATATTGGGGAAATAGCCAAGCCAGTCTCTGATCCATTCTGCTGCTGGGGCCTGATAGCAGTTGGAGCTTGAGGCAAATAAGGACCTTCAAGGTATCTACTTAGCAGAGTGGAAACCCGAAACAAAGGATAGAAAGCATGTAAATGCTGAACACTCAGGGTAATTATAATAAAAATATAATTGGTTACACATTTGTTGAAGTGATTGTGAAAAACCTGAGGAAGTAAAAAAAAAAACCACTAAAAAGATGCCGAGGTGAAGTTGGAAGAACAAGTGGGATTCTCCTAAATTAATATTTTCTTCCCTTTGACATCTAAATTTTCAAAATAATATTGAACAGACCTGTTTAAAATCCATCCCCAGTATCTCATACATCTGCCTGATATCAAACTTCAAGTAACTGTGTTTATAAATCAGATTAAGCATTCCCTCTGAGCAAAGGCAGTTGACTTGGGATTGATATCATCTTCAAGCCTAGGAGGTTTGAGGTAAAGTAGGCTTGGGGCAAAAATGGTCATTCAGAGAGGACTTTTTTTTGGTCCAAAAAACTCAGACTTGCCAGAATTAATGGCATCAGCACATACTTTCAGATCCATGCTAAACTTTCCCAGGTCTATGCCAATCCCCAGAACTCTAGGGACTGGAACAGCCCTAAAAGCCTCATGTTCATGGGAAGTTTGGTACAAGCAGAACAAGAGGAAAGAGCATCCCTTTAGGCTGAATTTCTCTTGGAAGAGCTGCTTTGTAATGAGATTTCCCATTCTTGGATTTTTATTTTATTTTTTTTACAAGAAAGTCTCAGCTAGCCAAAGGCATAGCAAGTGGAGTGGCTCACCCCAGTCACCAAACCACAAGGGGTGCCACATGAGGTCCAGCCAAGATCAGTGGGAACCCTTCCTCAGCAACTTGGCAAAGCTTGGAGCAGTAGCTTCTTAGCTCAGGGGTTTCTTTGTTAAACCTGGAAGTGACAACACGATGTCACCACCCTGGGCATGCGGTCTCCTGCAATGCCGATGCAGCCAGGGTGGAGGTTGGACATGAGAGGGAGAGAAAGGGAGAAAGGGTCAGACACGAGAGACAGAAAGAAGGATAAGCTTGACTGAATGGACAGTGTCGGGGTTCCCCTCCTCCCACAGGTCCCCAAACAGACCCAGGGAGAAGACTTCTGGGCCAGAGGATCAGGGAGGAAGCCGGTGGAACATGGGGCCACCTCCCTCTATGCTGCCTGGGCACTCCTGTAGGCGGCAAAACGCAGCGGAGGAACACTGCCCCGAACCCCTCGCTTTCCCCTCTGCCTTGGAGGAGGGAGGGGGAGACAAAATGCAGGCTGTTCGGCTGCTGGGCAGCCACCCCTCCCCGCCTCAGGGGAGAAGGGAGCACTCCCCCACCCAGCCAGCCGGGACCTGCCTTGACGGGCAGGGCACCTGGCTATGACATCGGGAGCCCACAGCTGAACCTCCCAACATCGTCCGCAGAGCTGCAGGACCCAGGTGGGCAGGGCCAGCCCACCCCCCAAAGGCAGAGACCAGAGCAGAGGCAGCAGCCTCCCCAGCCATCTCAGGAGCAACCCTGGCAGCTCCAGGTGAGAGGAGGTGGGAGGAAGACAGAGAGAGGAGGGGCAGGAGTTGTGGTAGTCCCAGGGGAGGGCAGTCCCAGAGACACACCCTTTTTGCACCATCCCTGTGAGGGAAAGGGAGGGGCCAAAGGGGAGGGGCCTGCCCTACATAAACCTGGAGGCCAAGGATGACAGGGCAGTTGGGAGAACAAGCAGGAGGATCTGCTGACAGTAGCCCCTGCTCCTGACTCTGGCAAATGCTGCCAACCCAAAGAGGGGGAGCTGGGTGACACAACAGCCCTTTTTTCTGGTGAACTAGTCTGAGGCCTCCAACAGGGGGTCCCCCTCAGAAAGGCCGGGTGGGCCAGACCCCTCTCCTCCCCCCACAGGGAGACCTCACAGACAGCAAGAGGATTGGGAGATTGGATTAAATTATTATTTATTATTATTTATTAACAGTATTTATATACCGCTTTTCAACTAAAAGTCCACAAAGCGGTTTACAAAGAAAAATCAAATAACTAATGGCTCCCTGTCCCAAAAGGGCTCACAATCTAAAAATAAGAGAGAGGAAAAAGGAAGGACAATTAGAGGACTGCCCGGCACACGTGCCCATGCACTTTTCAGCAATATTTCATGGGCCTCCACTTATGCTTTTATATTTAGAAACTAGAGCCTCCTACTTCACATCTAGTAGCTTAGACTGCTAATGATGCAAAAGGAGCAGGAACACAGAAGAGAGAATTTGCCCCTTACATCATAATAGTATAAACTACTATTGTAGTCACATTAGTCCATCCTGCCTCCAACAGTGGCTTGATCTAGATGCTTCAGAGACATTTAATAGCACAAACTATGATGAGTGTAATAACATGAATGAATGTTAATAAGGATGAATTCAATGAAGAAGAAAATATTCATGAGTAAGAATATAATATTCCAGCCTAGTTTAGTTCTCGGAGTTCATGAGAGGATATGCAGTGAGGGTGGGGAAACCTGAATTCCACTCTGAGCTCAATGGAGTGATGTGAAGATAAATATGTTTATTGCAATAATACTGTATTAACGAATACTGAAGAGGTCACCAACACCTAGAGAAATTGGGAAATTTCCTCCTTTCCAGGGATATTCATCTGTTCCCACTAAAACCTCAAAAGAAACTATGGAATAGCCTTTTTTGCAATCAGACAGATTTTGGGGGTTGTTACTAATGATGCCCAGATCTTTGTCTTCTTTCCTGCCTCTAGAGACCACAACATTCATGCCAACATGAGCCAGAATTTGTCCTTGGGGCTAATCCACAGCTGTAGAAACAATCATCATATGACCCTTGTCTGCCCTGATGAGTGTCATATTCAGTGTTATTTCTGCAGCTTTAGGCAATAAATCCTCAGTTAAACTTTTGAGAACAACAATCTATGTAAACAAATTTCAACACAGAGAGCCTACCAGACAGGAGGTAAACTCTGATATTTCCCTTGCACTGTATCAAGACCTGAAAAATATACTATAACTGCCCAATCCTATCCCCACCATTGGCACTGATGAAGCCACATTGGCAGAGCACTATGGTGCATCCAATGGTGGTGGGGTAATCAGACAACCTTCAGGAGGTAAGTCAAAATATGTTTTACTTACCCCCCCCCCCTCTGTAGGCTGCCTATGGGTGTCCAAAGACATATGCCTGCCATTTTTCTGGCATATGTCCAAGGAGAGAAAAAAGGTCTGAAATCAGACTGACAAGACTCACCCCTCCACCCCCCTCCCTGCCCCATCCTCCCCCAACCCATCCCTGAAACTCTCCCTGTCCTTGCCAACAGCAATTCACTCCATTAGTGCCAACAAAGGTTTCTAGAGCTGCTGCTGCATGCAGTGCACCATTGCTCATTTGCAGAAGCAGCCTGGATGCATGCGATGGTGGCCAGGCCATAAAGGAGCTTGCACTGCCAGAACACTAGTTCTACAAAGATTGGGGCCTCACACTTCTAGTTGACATTTTCCCTGAAGTCAAGTTACACTGCTCCAAGCACTGATCAGACACTCAGGTGAACATGAAAAGAGGGGAAACAAGGCGGAATGGGATCGGGCCTGTTTGTGGTCACTGGTCTGGCCCCACCTCTTGCATGCATTCAGCCTAATGCACAAATGGTGCATGTGTAGGCTCTGCTCATGTGATAGGAGGGTCTATCTATTCAATCATTCTCTAGTCATATGGATGAACCCTACGTGCATTCAGTGTGAACATGGGTACGCTCTTTCAAAGATGACATCCAATGCGCATGGGGCAGGCTCAGGTTTCCCACCTTGACACATACATGCACACATCATTCTAAAATGATGGAAGCAATTAATTTGGCCATAAATTGTTGTACCTATAGAAACAGTGCAGTACATGTAACATGTACATGCCTAACATGTGCAGTGGAAAGAAATACATTTGGGTGTCAACATAGCTCAGGTTATTCATGTCTGCCTTTAAAACATTTCCTCCTTTCTTTGTTAGAACAGAGTCCTGAGGATACCCCTGCGCTTCCTAATGAAGTACCCCAAAATCTACGTATATTATTCTTTTGTTAAAAACTGTGATGGAAAGTATCATTTGGCTACAAGATGCTCAGCTACTCCCCAGAATCGTGTCCTGTGATCCTGTATGCAGTACAATTAACTGTATAAAGGGACAAAAATTAGAAAAGGAACATCAAAAGAATTTTTTGCTGCAAAACGTATGTCTTATATAACAAAACTTGTTTGAAAATTCTAGAATAGGCAGATTGGGGGGGGGGGGGAGAAAAACACACACACACACACCCTCCCCAGATTTCCCCCAACAGTAATGCAACACTCAGGTTAGCAGCGTGGGGAAAGATTGAGTTTCTCAGTTTTGTTTCTCTATTTCTTCTTGCATTTTTAAAATGTAATTAAAAACAAAAAACCATTTTCCCTTGGAAATTGTGTTTTCTCTACCCTGAGGATAAGCATTTTCATCTGACCAAATATGCTCCAGGCACATTAAGATCCCACATCTATCCATCCCCCCACCTAAATTTTTAAGAAAGCATCATCAAATCCTAATGGGCATCAAATAGAAAGAAAAGGGTGATAAAGGAAGGATTTCTGTTCTCCTTAAAGTGCAAGGATGCTGTCTACAATGAACGTACAAGGAGAGCCTATAAAAAGCTTATATAAAAAGCAAAGCACAGCATATCAACCTACTTGAAAATCTCCATTGCCATGACAACAGAAGCACAGCATTAAAGGGCCAGTGCATCTTTGCAGAACCTATTCGTCAAAACACAACATCCACATTTCATAGATGTTTGCATTAAAAAAGGAGGAACTGCTTTTTGCACAATTCTTTGCCAGCATGTTGTACAAAAGTGCGTAAGACATGCAGCTCATTTTTATATAACGATATAGTGCATGTTCACTCTTGCAGTCTAAATTCTGAAGGGATTAAAAATATTGTTACAGCTCAGAGTGGGTTAATACAATTTCTGCACAAGGAAGAAAACAGCACTTGAAAAATGAGAGTTATATATAAAGCTGTACCCCTTAAGATCAGAATCTAAAGTCTGCATGCTATTTATTGCTGCTTAATTTACTGGAACAATAATTTATAAGAAAATACTCATTTTGCACAGGTGCATATTCAGTACCTACTGGAATACATAAACAGAGAAAGAGTGAGAGTGCACATATGTGCAAGACTGGCCCGTCTATGAACCAAACCATGCAATTTGCATAGGGCAAGCGATTAGGGGAGCAGATTGCCTCCACCTTCTCTGCCACTAGCCCCTTCCTCCACATGGGCTCTTTACAGATGCATAAACAATGTAAAGATGGCATGACTTGCTCCCAGGGCACCCCTTGAATATAGGGTTCATGTGCTTTCAGAGATTTAGAACCAGATGTACATGGGCCCATATCTCAAATGCAATCTTTGAGAAACAAATTCACATTAGCAGATGCCTAAATCATGTTCTTTGAAGGTCATGCTCCAAGAGAGTCAACTGCTTGACACTTCAGCTGTGTCAGCTTTCAGGTGCAGAGGTTGGAATTTCTCCAGATCGTATCACCAATTAAAGCATGAAACTTTATGCTGAACTAGGATCTGGGAAGCCTCTGCACTCAATTCATTTGTCAAAGGGAAAAGCTAAAGCTTACCACTGCTTATTCTAAGGACTATTCAGGATCTGTCTCCTGCAACTATACACATTTACCAGACTGGCTGGTCCAACACCTACATCTATCATTCCTGAATGTCAAAACACACTGAAATGGTGACTGCAAAGATCTTATCTCTAAAGTGGATTTTTGTGTAATACTTGAGAAATCATAAATCATTTACTGCACAAGATTTTGCCAGTGGCTGGTCACTTCACTCAGAATATTAGTATGTGAAACTATGTGGATTTCCTATATTCATAAAGAAACCTGCTCATTTCATTATGCTTAACGTTATTCTATTCTAGGTTATTGTTTTTCTCTAATGCAAATAAATCAAGAAAGCAGGAAAAAAGGTCAATAGCTTTACTGTTTTGTTTTGCACTGGTGCCAGCAGTTCTCCACACTTTCTTTTTAAAGGCTTCATTTCTTTGAGCAATAACTGGGAATAAACCACTGTGAACACAGTGTGACATCACTCACTGTAAACACAGCGAATACCATACCCATGCCATGCATAAGATTCACCTACACAATTGTTAATAGGTCTGTGATGATCATAAACTACCAAGCAGTTTTAGAGGCAATTCTTCCTGGATTGGATGAGGTCAAATCAACTGAAGCTCCATCCAGATGGGATGGAGATGCTGCTGGTGGGGATTTCATCTTGCCTGACTGGAGATATTAGACCCATTGCTATGTGTAAAACTTGGGCTCAGTCTGAGGAGGAGCTGAGGGAAAACTGCTGCAGGAGAGGAGGCTGCAGTACCAGTGGAGGGAAGGTAGAGGCTGCTGTGTGCAGAGGCCTATAAAAGGGGCTGCATAAGCAGATAGAGAACCAGGGAAAAGGTGCTGTGAAGAGCCTTGGAGAGCAAGCTCTGCAGAGGAAGAAAGATAACCAGGCGAGCTGGGAGAGGAGCTGCAGAGCGGAGCTGAAACGTGAGAACTGAGGAGAGAGAGCTGCAACAAGGAGCTCCTGCAGCCAGGGAGCAACCAGCCAGCCTTTGCCTCAAGTCCTGCTGCCTCCTGCCTGCCTAGTGCCTGCCTCAGGTCCTCACTCAATCAGGGAATTTGGAACAAGGTTGTTGTCATTTTGGTTCAGGTCCATTCCTCACAATAAAAGCCTTGAACCTACATTGGTTTCAGTGGTCTCTGTCAATCCTGCATAACACCATCTTGGAAGGAGTTGCCTTCCCCCTGAAAAAACAAGTACTGTACATCATTTGCAGGTGCTCTGGGAATCAGGCTTATAACCATTTAACTGCTGCTGTTTTTTTTTTTTCCACACCAACACTCCAGATCCTGCTTGCCGCTCAACTTTTTTATGTCTAAATACCGTATAGCACAACTGTACATGAAGACTCATGTCCTGGGCTTCTTAGATATACATATAACCCTCTTCCTTAACGAGAGCTAAAGCAGAGCCACGGAAAGCAGAAAGTCTAGAACAGGGGTGCTCAATAGGTGGATCGCGATCTACCGGTAGATCATGAGGCAAAATGAGTAGATCGCGGAGTGCCGACCCCCCCTTCAGGTGCCTCTGGGAGGAAACGCTGGGAGTAAGGCCCATTGTACTCAATGGGGCTTACTCCCAGGTAAGTGTGGCTAGGATTGCAGCCTCACAGCCTAATCCTAGGCATGTCTACTCAGGAGTAAGTCCTGTTATACTCAGTGGGGTTCAAGGTACACCAACATACATTGTACACATAAATGTTATATGTTATGATGGCGCGAACATTGTAAAAAAAACTCTGGTAGATCTCCGGGCCTTGCTGGGTTTCAAAGTAGCTCTCGAGCCAAAAAAGTGTGAGCACCCCTGGTATAGAAGAACTCAACATTAGGGAGTAACAGGCTCAGCAAGCTTTTCCATTCATTTGTTCAATCCATTTTGGCTACAATCCAGAGCACAGTTGTGGGTGCTTAACAACACAATCCTAGGTGCATCTACTCAGAAGTAAGCCTGCTGAGTCCAATGGAACTTACTACTTAGGTAAGTGGGTACAGGATTGCAGCCTAACGTTACATTCTATAACACACTTATCTGGACATAAGTTCCATTGAAATCAGTGGGCTTACTTCTTAAAAGCTATTCATAAGATTGTCTCATGCATGATTTCAATAGCGTGTGATTTAATTGTAGGCTTCATATTGTAACTTAAGCAGGCTAAATGTCTCATAAAACAGCAACTAGATAGCAATAGCATAAAATTGCTCAGCTGTGGTTTAATAGGCAGCCATTTTGCTCACGTGTCCTACCATCTTCCCCAAGGCTAACAATTTCTCTAAGATGCAAATATCATGTTTTTAGACTATAGATTTTAGTCCCGGGGCAGAGGAAAGGTGATAATCAGAGGGATTCTACAGGGAACAGATGGAGCACCTAATTTGAGAAATATCACTGGAAAAAATGTGCAAGACTGGAAGGCTAGAAAAGGGGACGTGCACATGCTCTCCAGTTGCGAAAACAGTAATTATTATGTGTAATCAGTCAGGGGTTAGGTACCACTGAATGCCAGGCTGACTTTTTTCTTGGCTTATAAACACCCCCTCTTTGCACCATATGAATTGCTATTGCCAAGTCAAAATTACTTTTCTAATTTCTGACTAGCAAGTATTTTTCAATATGACACTCAGCTGCAATTCTTTCATTAATTAGATGCTTGTTTGTGTTAGCAACAATGGAAGTTTTGAAATCCCCAAACATCTGCATTGATAATATACTGGTTAATTAAAATAAGATACTTTATGCCAGAATCATATATTTTACTTTCCCCGACAAAAGGGCCACCTGTTTTTAAAATGGGTTTTCTGAATTATAAAGTTGATTTTTAAAAAATCTTATCCATAAACAATGTCAGCCAATTATGCTTCTGTCCATTTTCAGCAATGAAATACTAACTTTCAGAAGGGCTGGGATTTCACCCCAAAACTTCTGACCAAGAGAATATTCTCCTTAATTTGAGTCTGTTTGCAGTCACTGTTATAACTGATGACATTTTGGCATTAAACACCCAATCAGATATATAATAATGTCAGAGGGCAAACTGAAACTATTGTACATGGGGGCCATGCTTCAAGAATGAATCACATAGGTTAGGGGTGCCCAAACCCCGGCCCTGGGGCCACTTGCGGCCCTAGAGACTTCTCAGTGTGGCCCTCAAGGAGCCCCCAGTCTCCAATGAACCTCTGGCCCTCCAGAGATTTGTTGGCGCCTGAACTGGCCCGACGCAACTGCTCACAGTGTGAGGGTGACTGTTAGACCTCTCACGTGAGCTGTGGGATGAGGGCTCCCTCCACTGCTTGTTGTTTCACGTCTGTGATGCAGCAGCAAAGGAAAGGCCTTTTATAGGCCTTGAGCTATATTGCAAGACCTTCATTTATTCATATAAGTTCATCTTTAATATATTCATTTATGTAAACTTATGTAAATTTATTCAAATTTTAAATGTAAATTAATTCTTTTTTTCCCCCAGGCCCTGACACAGTGTCAGAGAGACGATGTGGCCCTCTTGCCAAAAACTTTGGACACCCCTGACATAGGTGATGAGAGAGAGAGAGAGAGAGAGAGAGAGAGAGAGAGAGAGAGTTTTATCTCAGCTCTCGGTACATACCAAGTTGCCTAAGAAAATAAAATAGAAATCAAATTTCATAGGTTTGCACCCATTGTGAATATTATAAGGGTTGTATAAAAAAGAAAAAAAATCAGCTATCAGTTGCAATTGTTATATGTGGCATGTGACCATGTGGATCAACTGTGGCAGTGAGTTCACATAGCCAACTTCAGAGTGTGCATTAACTCTACATAAAGTTTCCATTGCATATTTTGATGTCATGTTAACAGACTATAGTACCAATTGCACTAACAGGAGAAAAGGGCAAATATGAGATGACTATTGTAGCGTATGAACTCACCCCCTTCATTCATTTGGCAATCTGATGGAAATATCTGTTCTTCAGGAAATTAGGGTACAGCCCAATCAAAGTTAAGCACCTATTTCACTGAAAAACAAATTAAGAATATTCTGTTGTCCTAAAAACAATTCCCATTATTCTTGTTCACCTCCTGGCTTCTTATAGCAAAGAGAACGCTCAAAGCTATATACAAATAATTTTTTTTCTTTTCTTTTAGTGTTCAATTTCAAGAGGAAATGGTTAAATTTTCCACTAGTCTTTATCAGAGCAAGCACAATCCAAATGGGGATTTTTTTTTGAGACATATAAGATGGAGGCCTACAGAAATATACTGTTTAAACAATTGATTTTTTTATTCAAAAAAGCTACATCAAGTTGCCTCTCACAGAAGTGTAACCGAGGCATCAAAAAGCCATTTGGTCCTTTGGAAATAAATTGCTTAGTGTACTGTTTTCAACCACAGGAAACAGGGAAAAAATGCAATTACTTACATGGAAGCAAAATATGTTTCCATTTGTTTTACAGTATTTGACATACTTCAAGATATAGGTGCCCAAGGGAGGAAGGGAGGAGATTTTCCCATATCAAATGCTAAGTTTACTGATTTTTTTTAAGTATATGGAAAGTAGGAAGCTGTTATACCACTACTCAAAAGCCCTGCACAGAGGTTAGAAGTATGTAGCAGGGTTAGTGGGTGTGTTTGTGTGAGCAACAGAAAATGATTGCAGATAAAGATTCTGATGTGGCTGAAGATTCTCCAACTTTGAGCAAGGGCATGAGCAAAAGCTGGAGGGCTTCAGGAAATGCAGGCTGCTCTCCACTTCTCTGTAACAAGAATAGTTGCAATGACCAGGAAAAGTCATAGGGTGACAAACTGAGCCAGACAGAAGGTTGTGTTGCTCCTTTCTGCTTGAGAGGAGGAAAATGCTGAGTTGGCCAGGGGGAGAAGGTTCTGGCCAAGCAGAGAGCAAGAGAAGAAGGGTTAAAAAGGAACACAGTAAAACAGCACAGAAGAGATCATTGACCAAAGACAGAACTAACATTCTCATATCAGAACTCCTGTCTCAAAGGCTGTGTCTTTCAAGCCACAAGCCTCAATGAGTACAATTGGATAGGAACAAATGAGCAAAACACAAGGACTAATTAGTGACTTGACATAATTCGATACTTTTCTGTAACCGGAGTAGAGTTTTTATACAGCCAGCAGTGATGTCTTCAGATTGATTCTCGGGAACTAAGAACTTCTCAGTAACATCCCAGGGATGGACTGGACCACGATCAGCTCCAAATGAACCATAACAAGTTTTGTATACTACTGAGCTTGATTTCCATGCCACTCACTCTTAAATATGTCAGCAGATCATAAAATGTCATACTCCAGGTCCCACTCCTCAGTCTGCAGCAGTGTGACCTGACCTCATCCAGGCACTATGGTATCTTAAAGGCTGCCCTCGATCTTCCCTTCTGCAAGCCGAACATACTCTGCTTCTTCTCCTTGTGTGAAATGCATTTCAAAATGTACAGTGCAACAACAGACAAAGGGTCCAATTCTGCTTCATTAATTTCTTATGTGTTTTGCCATTGATTTCAATAGATTTTCACTGCAATCAAGTACTCTGGTTTCAAGACAAAGAATTTCATTTTCAAAGATGCACAAGCAACTTGGAGAACAAAAGCTTAATGTAAATGATGCTGGCAGTGAAGGTGCTAACACATGGTGTAATCTTCCTGTGAGAAATCGGATTCTAAAATTGACACTATTACAAGGCGGCTATTTGTGCACCCTCTTGCCTTGAACATAGTGTCATTTATGGACTAAACTTTCAAGACTCTTTCTCTAATGAAAATCGATAAGATAGTATTGAATTGCACCCACTGTGGATTTAATCCCCAAAATCCTTATATTGTTTGAGCAAAGAAGGTCAGAACTTGTTCTTATTGTAATGAAGGCTGCCTGCTCTGACGGAAGCCTTCCCTTTAGATTTTTTTTTTTAACTCCAACATTACATAATGTTAGAAAGTCTTGGGGGTCAGTTAACATTTCCAGGATTGCTTTCAGTAGTCTCCTGAAGATTGAGACAAACAGTGGCTACCCTAATTGTAACCAAGGACAAGCTTTTTGGCTGGAGGACCACATCATCTCTCAGATGCTATGTTAGGAGCTGGGGGGGGAATTAATTTACATTTAAAATTTGAATAAATTTACATAAATGAATATATTAGAGATGGAACTTATATGAATGAATGAAGATCTTATGATAGCCCAAGGCCTATAAAACACCTAGCGCAAAGCAAGGCCAGCCTTTCCTTCACTGCCACCGCTGCATCACAGACATGAAACAGCAAGCAGCAGAGAGAAAATTCAGCCTGAACCCTGAATCAAACATTCAGCCCTTGCACTGAGAACAGTTGTGTTGGGCCAGTGCAGGCTCTAGCAAGTCTCCAGCGGGCCAGAGGCTCATTGGATACTGGGGGCTCCCCATGGGCCAGATTGGGGGTCTCCGAGGGCTGCAAATGACCCCAGGCCAGGGTTTGAGCACCCCTGATCTAAGTTAAGGTTTACTAGGGTTGGTTCCAGAAGCCATTTGGTTCCACTTCGGTTCCAGAAGCCATTTTCAGTGCCAGAACATGAAGTACGCAACAGTGCTTCTCTCTCACAGCTTGATAGCCATTACCTGCTGCCTTATATTAGGAGGTAAAAAGAAAGACATTCAGGGCAAGGGGTCATTACATACAGACTGCCTTTCACTCAGCACATCTCATTACAAAAAGTAAGCACTGAAACACGAGTATTTCCACCTAAAAATTCCCCTATGGCAGCTATTCCCAATCTTTCCAATGCCAGGACCCACCACGTCCTCCTTCAATTTGGATCCAATCAATCCCATGGATCCAAACAAGGTAGACAGGCCCAGCTCGCAACCCACAACACATGGGCTTGTGATCCACTTGTGGGTTGTGATACACATTTTGGAAAACCTTACACTATGGCCATGATTATGTCCCTCCCCGAGAAGAAGCAGGATGAGGAGGGGCTTCTTCTACAATTATGCACAACTCCACCTTCTATCATGCCACAGACATACAACAAAGCAGACCGAACACAGGAACCCAAGATTCATAATTTAGTCCAAGGCTTTCAACCTCTTTCTTTGTACAAATACCACTTTTCAAAGTACCACCAGGATCAGAGATGGCTGCTGTGTGCAAAGATGAGTAACTTTCCCCATAGTTGTCCCTGCAGTGATGGAGAAGCTTCTCCAGATGCTTGTCTTCTCCTAATCTCTCCTTCATTCTGCACTTTCCTGGTCCAGTCCATGGACCTCTTCTGAAGGCCACCATAGAGCCACACCTCGCAGTCAGGGCACAGATGCTCAGTCACAGATGTCAGGCCATGACAGTGGGGCTAAATATCATTTACCATAATATGAAGTACCACCAGCTACACTCATGCCACTGGTAGAACAGCAAAGCTCTAGTCTTCATACAACTGCAGCATGAATACTAGTATATTCAGAAAGACTGCAGAGGACCCAACCTTGCAGTATGCACAAAAATAAGCCTGAGGGGAAAGAGATTATCATGATCATATAGGAGCTGTTTAAGTTTATTGTATGGAGGATGTAGCCATATGAAAGTACTATCAACTCTTGCCTCCAACCCCATGATACACCAGGTGTTACCATACCTCCTGTTTCCTCTGATCTTCCAACACCACTGGGTAGTGATGGTAGACTTACCTAGTCAGAGACTACTACTTCAATTTCAAATGCTGCTGCCTTATGGGCAACTTTTAAGCAGCTACTGCATGACCCCTGGTTGTCTGTCACCACCCTTGTTCCCACAGTGTGAGAGCAATATAGCAGAGATTATATGTTTCGTGAGTATGAGCCTATATTCTACAGTATTTGACAATAAACTACATTCAGTATGATATCAAAGTCTTCTAAAATGCTTTATATAAATTATCTAAAAACAAACCTACATAGATTTTTGGGTTTTAAATGGTTTTCAAGGGAAAACTCCTCTGCCTGAGAAATGTGTCTTTACCAATTTATAAGCCATTAACACACCATTCTAATCTTGAAATCCTAAGTATGCGAGGTCTTTTTTTTTTCCCCTCCCCTAAGTGCTATGGATGTGAGGGGTTTTTCTATAATGAGGAAATCAGTGTCAGCTATCCCCATTCAAACCAATGAGAAAGTCAACATTTAAATATCTCATGTGTACTAATTTCTTTTTCAGTGGGGGAAAACAGCTGGCATGGATTAGTGCTTTGCATGCATTCTGTGGTTTGTTTTAAAAAGGCACAAGCATTTAGTAGACAGGAAAAGCTATTCTTTATTACATTTGGTGCAATTCACCAAGAGACACGGCTGCATGAACCTCAGTGTAAGCCCCATTAACAGAAATGGAGGCTGGGAAGGAGCAGGGCTTAGTGAATTTCCCCCAGAAACATCTTTCACTAACAAAGAAAGCAGAGTGGTACAGCAAAAAACTTGTCAAGATCTGTTAAACCAGCTCCGTCACTTGACAAAGGAATCAGCTGGCATGCAGCTCAGTGCATAAAATATTGAAGACCAAGGAGCTGTGGCATTCACCCATTGTTCAAGAGTATCCCATTTTACACACTTGTAGAAGCAGTTGCCTCTTACACCATTACTAGTACAAGAATTTGTGCCATAAAAGGTTCATTTCCAGCAAATTTACACTGTCTTATGGTGTACTATGTTGGTTTTTAAAAAAAATGAAGAGTTGTGTGCCTATTATGTCATTTATCTGTTAGCCAAAGAAAGACAAACGCAAAGCAACAATGATGAAATGCTAGAAGCAGATCTAAGGTCTTTTCTGCAAGAGGACAGAAGAGGAAGGTGGTTAAGAGGTGCGCCCAAAATAGCTTCCATGGGGGTAGCAACTTTGGTCCCTCTCTTTCCAGATCTAATATGCAGGCAGCAATTTTGTCACTAGGAAGGACAGAGAGAGATCTGGCTAGAGTGGCATCATGCCCAAGCAAAGGTGACAGGAAATCAACTGTTCGGCACCATCTTTAGTACCAAAACGCAGGTGCACCTGCTCTAGGGTGAGCCAATACCAATCGGGCTGCATTCCACTAGCACTAATTTAGTAGGTAAGAAATTAAGATTCTGGATTTGGAAAGCTTCCTCAGCTACATAGTGCCCTCTTTCCAGAAACTATAAAGGGGAGATGAAAAGGAGTCCCTTTGGAGGCCTTTGTGTCACTGATAGGCAGACCAGTGGCATAGTAAGGCACATTTGTAGCACAATGCTGTCTTCCATTTGCAATGAGTTTGAATGTTATTGGATTCTACATCCTGTATTGTGATTGTATTTTGTACTGGATTTTAAACAGTTGCAAGCTGCTTTGGGAACCAAGATCAAGTTGAAAAGCAGGATTAAAAACAGTATTAAGTTCTTTCCTTCCGCACTCAACTGTTCCCAAAACATCTCTTCAAAACACATACACACCCCTCACATGGTTTCCTGTCAATGCAAGGATCACACAGAGTAGCTCGCCAAAGCCAGCAGCAAGGACGTGATCAGATGGTTATGATATATCAGTGTCTGCTTCTATTGAAGCTGAGCAGTGTGGATTATATTTTGAAGACAGGGAATGGCTTTGTTACAAGACTGGCCAATAACCAACAGAACTTGTGGCATGTATAAGTGTGGCAGACATTAAAACCAATTGGAAACATTAGGTAAACACAATTCCTACACTGTGGAGTTATATCAGGCTCCTGCAGCTGCACACAATAAAGCATTCCACAGTCTCACCAGATCAGTGGTAGACAATGGCTCAGATGAAAAGGGCAAATATATTTGACTAATTTGGTAGTCACGTATTCCTCTGTATCATTTATTATAGCCCTGTATTTGTTGTGTTTGTTATGTATGCCAATAAAGGTCTTGTGTGTGTCTTAGGCTGCAATCCGATATACACCTATCTAGGACAGCCATTTTCAACCACTGTGCCATGGCACATTGGTGTGCCGCAAGGGATCCACAGGTGTGCCACAGGATTTTGGGGGAATTTGTTTATTAGTAGGGCCAATGGGGGATGTGAACCCCCCACTGGCAGTATGATGTGCCTTGACAATTTTAGTGCCTTGTCAGTGTGCTGTGAGGTGAAAAAGTTTGAAAATTGTTGATCTAGGAATAAGTCACACTGAATGCAATGGGACTAAGTAGATATGCATAGGATTGTACAGTTAAGTGCCTCCAGGCAGTAGTGTAGCAAGGGGGGCAGAGGGGTGGTCTGCCCTGGCCACAGGTCATAAGGGGGTGCTATTGGGGGTGCCCAGGCCCCATGTCATTTGGCTGTTTTGTGCCACACTGACCAGTATGAAAATCCTTTGCAGGGGCTGCCCTGGAGACTACGGCAGATACTCGCCTATAAGGTGAAAAATTTCTTCCCAGAAAAGCAGCCTGAATCATTGCCCCGTCTTATCTCCGGGGAAGGCAAGCAGCGAGGGTGGGGGGGAGGCGAGTGAGTCAGCCAATCACTATTGAAGGAGGGAGGGAGAGAGCAAGGGAGCAAGTAATCTTCTGCTGAGAGGAAGCTGTGCAGGCTGGGGTTGCTGCTGAGCATTTGCAGCTGCCTGCGGGTGTGGTGCAGGTGTGCTCCACGTGCTCCTTCAGGCTGTTGCCCAGCTGCAGAAGCTCCAAGGGCAGGGCAATTGCCACCGCAGCCATCAGCAGCCCCCCTCGCTCAGCACCAGTGCCCACGGAGGCATCTCTGGAGCGGCACCCAAGACAGAGCAGGAGACAATGAGCTGTGTGTGGGAGGGGGCATCTGAGCGAGGGATTTGAAACAACTGAGTCCATCTCCTCTTTCCTTTTTGTTCCCCCTTCCTACTGTATTTAAACTTCAAGCACTCCATTGGAAAGCCCAACTTGCTAACCCCCTTCCCATCTCTCCACAGATGAAGTTGCACAGGGTGGGGAAGGGGGGAGAGTGATCTTTTTAAAGAGAGAGAGAGAGAGAGAGAGAGAGAGAGGGGCAGCCTGCAGAAGGCTGTACCTTTGTTTCTCAAGCCACTGAAAGGGTTAAGTCCATCTCCTCTTTCTTTCTTGTTTTTGCCCCCCCCCTTATTGAATCCAAACTTTAAACTCTCCGTTGCAAAGCTGAGGCTTGCTAGCCCCTCTCCCCATAATCATTCACCACTGATGAAGTTGTACTGGGGGGGGGGGAGAGGAAGATTTAACTTTTATAAAAAGAAAAGTTTGTGTGTGTGAGTGTATGTGAGAGAGAGAGCACTTAAAACAGTTAAGGCTACAGTCCTAGCCTCACTTTCATGGGAGTAAGCCCCACTAACTATTAAGGGACTTGCTTCTGAGTAGGCACGCCTAGGATTGGGCTCCCAGTCTATTCCCTCCTCCTGCTTTCCTCTCCACCTCTCCCCTTACTGTATACAGTCACACTTCAGTCTCTCCTTTGCAAAACTTTTTGCAAACCTCCTTGCTAACCTCATTTCCCCCTATCCTCAACAATGAAGTTGGACTGGAGGGGAAAAGTCCCTGCATTTGTGTATGTGGGGTGGGGGAAGCATCTGTGAGAAAGAGAGAAGCAATCTCCCTCTGTGTGTGTGTGTCCTTTTCACTGAAAGAGTCCTGGAGACCTTGCAAAGATGCAAAACACAGGAAAAGCAGAGAGTAGAATTTAAAGTAGAATTATTCTGCAGCAACAGGTATTTTAGCTAGAGATCTTAGCTGCATGCTGGCAGGAGTTAGGAAGCACTTGCAACAACTGCTTATGTAGTAAGCTTTTAGGAGAGCACGCTTGCTTCTGCAGTATCCCCCTGCCAGGACCTCCACACGAGGCCCGGAGGCACCGCTGCCCTTCCTCCACAGAGGGTCTACTTGCAAGTAAATCAGGTGCAACTATGTGCAGCTGCACTTGCTCAGTCACTCCTTGTTGCTTGTCTCTCTACTGTGAACTGAATTGCACACTCCCAGTTGTGTGTTCTATGGAGAGCCTTTGGCTTAAGGCACCAGGCACTTTAAAGAGGATTTCATTAATGGTTCTACTGGTATGCTGTTTCCAGTGTACTTAGAGCCCAATCCTAGGCTTGTCTACTCAGAAGTAAGTCCCATTAAAGTCAATAAGGCTTACTCCCAGGAAAGTGTGGATGGGATTATGGCCTTACTCTGATAGTGTTTACAAATGGTTGTTGAGAGAACAATTTAAAAAATTCGTGAATAAAAATGTATCTTATGATCTATGAGATAGATCATAGTTTTTAATAAATTAGAGACTATTTTTAATACTGTTTTTGCTATACAAAATACTGCAAAAATTTTTGCAAAAACAGTATTAAAAATAGTGTATGTATGTATGCATACATACTATGTGTATACATGTATGTACAGATGTATACATACTATGTATATACACTGTGTTTTTAATAAATTAGTGACTGTACAGTTCTTAGGTAACAATTACTGGGAGGTTATTTTTCAGGATCTGGCCTCCGGTAAAATCAGACAAAATTATAGTCAGACACCTCCCTAAGTTAAACCCCCGACTTATCTGAGGGTCATAGCAAATTCCATGATTTGGGGCTCAAAACCTGCCCTCGTCTTATCTGTGAGATCGACTTATAGGCGAGTGTCTGCAGTCCTTAGAATTTCAGGGCGCCATGTGTGCCGGCCTCCTCACTTTCCCCTCTCCATCACTTTCATGCTCTTTTTTACTCCAGAGGATCTCCTTTTAAGCATTCTTCTTCCTCCGGCTTTTCCTCCCCACCCCAATAAAGATCAACCACCTACTTTCCCTCTCCTTTAGGCTGCAGCAGTAGCTGAAGGAGGAGCAGGGAAGAGGTCTGGCCCACTGGCCCAGCAGCACTTGCTGAAAGGAGGGGAATTTTTGCAGTGGCCGTATGTCGATCACTAGTTATCCCTATGCTAAGTCATTTCACAAGAGAAGGCCAGGCCATTCAGTTGGCAACCTCAGAAACAGAAAAGGAGGGAAGAAAAAACCCAAAGACTGATCAACTGTCTGAGTGCAGCTGGACAGCCAGAGATTCCAGGTACTAGAGCTGCAGTTTTCAAACTCTCAGGGAGCTTGAAAACCACAGTAAGTCCTTGCAGAAAAGGAGAGGGGAAGAAGGCAGTGAGGGTTCGGGGGGCTGCAGGGACTGGGGTGTACTCACCAGTCCCTGCAGCAGCATCCTGGGGGTACAGGGAGCCCCGCGTGAGTGTCCGCAGGGCTCCCCAGCCTTCCGAAAGTGAAAGTGGGGCAATTGCACTCCGACTCCACAAAACCGGAAGTGGAGCACGATCACTCAACTTCCACTTTTTTCACTTTCGCTCCCCACACCCCCAGGACGCTGCTGTAGGGACTGGTGAGTGCATCCCAGTCCCTGCAGCCCCCCCATAGCAACACGATCCTGGGGATCGCGTCACTGCCTCCTCCCTGCTTCAGGCTGGGACGTCACGATGCCCCAGTTTGAAAATCTTTGTACTAGAGGGTCAAGGATGCAAGAAAGAAGCAAACCTCAAAGAATGCCTATAGATATGAGGAGTTGTGTGATGTTGGTGGGAATGGGTGTGAAGGGAGAACTCAGTTACACATTTTGTTTCAAAATAACCAGCCAGATTTGTGCAAATCTCCAGTTCACAGTAATTCAGAAGTGTCAGAATATGTAGACCACATTATGACAGAACGGCTTCAGTTGGAGATGACCCGGAAGATCCTGTGCGATTCTGACATTCCCCAGTCCGCTACAAAAGTTGTGTACATTGGTTCTAGTAACAGGGCAGCTAATGAACAAAGGTAAACATGTTCTCAATGAGGTGGCAGACCCGTGACAGGGCTGTACCAAACCTCTTCATACACAAAACTAGATATTTATTACATTTATATCCCACCCTTCTTCCATGGAACGCAGAGTTGCACACACCCTTAGTCCCCCACCTCATTTTCCCTACCTCATTTTCACTGATCCTCACAACAACCGCCTGAGATAGGTTGGGCTGTAACAGTGTAACGTGACCAAGGTCACCCAGGAAGTTTCACAGCTGAGTGGGGAATTGAACCCAGGACTTCCCACTCATACTTCAGCAGTCTAACCACAACATCAGGGGTCTCCAAACTTTTTAGCCAGAGGGCCGCATCAAATATCTGGCATGATGTTGAGGGCCAGAAAAAAATTTAAATATAAAATTTAAATAAATAAATTAGAATTGGAACTTAGATAAATGAATGAATGGGCTCATTCATTCAACTTCTCTGGCCCTCAGAACGCCCTCTAGACACAACCAGAGCAAAGCTTGTGGTTGTGTTCAGCTGAGTGGGCCAGAGGCTTTCAGGGGACAAGAGACTGGCCGCAGGCCGGATAGAAGCTTGCCGTGGGCCACATCTGACCCCCGGGCCAGGGTTTGGAGACCGCTACACTACACCACAGACTAGCCTTCTACCTGGCTTGCATGTTTTTTACATGTTGGCAGCACATAAAAGAGCCATTCATCCATTCACGTTCAATCTAAAGTGGCATAAGCTTAAAGTGGCACAAGCAACGTGAAACTGGGGAGAGAAAAGAAAAAGACAATTTGCACCATCACATAAATTGCTGTTTCTTTTTTGCCCCAAATATCTATAAACTCTCTACTTATTTCTTATAGACTACCTAACTGAAGCACGGAGGCCATGTTATTTCATCTACCTTACAAGACTACAATAAGAATTATAATGTAGGTGATGTACTTGCAAGACTTAAAATGTGTAATATAAATGTGAAATATTATTATTTGTACAAAACTCCCCCTAGATTTTCATGTTCATGATTACATATGAACATATCCAATTAATTCCGCCCTAAGGGCTGAATTAACTGGCACACCCAGCTGATAAGCAATAGTTATGCATGCCACAGTCTAGACTGTGGAGGCCCAGATATACCATCATTAATTGCCAAGGTTGTTCTAAAAACAGATAAATTTTTGATAAGCATTAGAGCTTAGTATTCATTCTGATATAAATTAATTTAGCATCTGTGTCCAGTTTAATTTGTGACAGAGACCTAGAGCAATTTAAATCACTTTTCCACATTCCTGGAAACACTCCTTTTTAAGTACTGAAAGGTTAGTTGTATGCATTGATGCATCTCATTATGCTATGATCAATTATCAAAATATTCTATACAAAATAAGACATTCATTGAATGAAAGATAACCAACTCCAACAACTACTATATTTCCTTTATCCTTAGAAACAAGGAGTGACTATTTAAAATTTAAATATAACTGCATGCGGTATACAGATTGGAGCTACAAATTCACGCACAATACAAATATTGACCCATTCTGGACCTCTCATTTGGAGAAACTTATCTTGGGAACATCAGATGGGAAGTGGTGGAAAGAAGCAAAAAAAAAGGGGGGGGGGAAGGTTTGCCTTGCATAAAACAAGTTCTCAGTTGTGATTTTAAACTGTTTTATTTTCAGTAGGTTTCCTTAATAAAATGGAATCCATAAAATTTTTTTACATTTCCAGTTAGCTGTTGTACATTAGAAGCCTCTGAAGCTTGGAAAGAAAGCGTACATCAAGAAAGACTGGATAATATCAGACCATCCCTTCTTCTGGTTTCTAATGTCGCATAGACAGCAGTGTCAGAAAAGCATCAGTGCTGTTTGAAGACTTTATGCTTCACAAGTGGTGTACCAGTTTTGAAGGTACAGTAATGGGCTCCTCCCCCCCCCCAAAAATTGATTCATTTATTGAAGTCATTTTATTTGCAAGTTTGTTAGTCTTTTTTTAAGATATTATATTTCTTCTTTTTAGTTTATATTTGTTCACTGCTCTGTGAAACCTTCTTTAAAAGTGGTTTATTAGCCCATTAAACCACCACCACAATCTTAGGCACAATCTCACTGAATTCAAGGGACTTACTCCTATGTTTGCAAAGGACTGCAGCCTAAATATGCATTAAAGAACTTGTGTTTATGTGCATGCCAGGATGTTCTTCTAAAAAGAAGCTTCTCTTCTGTTGGTCTTATGCCACCATTCAAGTGGATATTTAATATTTATGTCATTTCAAAGAGCTCAACCTTTTCAGAGCTAACAGTGTTACTTGAATTAAACAAAGAGATAACCCTTATCCATGGTGTTGGACAGAGGAAGACAATCCTAATAGCTCCTAACTGATCTGCATATTATTAATCTGTGTATTGTTTCTCACTAAATTATAGGGAAAACAGGGCAGGTCTGCAATCATTACCCCAGTTGAGTTATCCAGTGCATGGAAAACTACCTACCTACCTACTGCACAATCTCACTGCACACAATAGAGCCAAAGCAGTTCCAGTAAACTCAGCTCTTCTGCTATGCACAGATAAGGAATCTTATACAGACTGAAAACAGGTATATTGCAGATCCATTTCCACATTCTCAAGATGCTGGATATGCAGAAACAGGTACAAAGACTATGCAGCAAAGATAACAACTGTTCTCCAGGGTTATGGGCATAAGACATAACTGTACCAAAGTACCAGGCATAATATTAATCATGCACAGAGTCTTCGGCACATGGGAATCTCTAGATTAAGGTTAGCGCTAAAACTACAGTTCCGTAATAATCAGTCAAGTGTGAAATGCCTAAAAATAGCACGCTAGCTGGGGGAAAGAGATAAAGATATCTCACACTTTGCAACTGAAGTAGGTCTCAACAAAAGCAATTGAGTTTCAAATTATCTCCCCAACAATAAGTGACAAAAACATTTATTTAATGAAGCCAGTTCTCTCCTAATTTAATCATAATTTTAAGTTTCTTGATATTCTAATAGTATTTTAAGGGAACCTTTCTTAGGTTGCAATCCTAACCACACTTTCCTGAGAGTAAGCACCATTGAACAAAACAGAACTTACTTCTGAGTAGACCTGGTTAGGACTGTGCCCATAACAGCAGTTCTCTGGACTTAAATCACACAATCCCATCTAGTGTTTATGACTCCACCAAATCCTGCTGGATGCCACAGAAAATAAAGCACTCTAATCATTTCCTCTTGGTAGTTTCACAGAGATGCAAAAAGATATTCTGCCTGCAACAGGATGTTATCTAGCCACAAGGATGACATAAAGAGAAATAATATGAATGAATCTGTGTGGAAGATAAAACAGAATCCAAAGTAAAGAAAGTGAAGTTTTCATTTATAGCACATTTACATCCTGCCGTGATAGTATTATATGATGGGAGTCAGGGCAAGTAGTGTATATGCAAAGTGTCACTTATTGCCATGAGAAAAATTAATGACAATCTTAGAGATGTTTGAAAGAAAAAAAAAATTATGGCAATCAAAAACATCCGCAATGCACGGGGCACTTCCTTCTCAGGCTGAAAGAATACCAATGAACAGCTCTGCCCCCATTAAGTGATTTCCTTGATTGGCAGCTAGTAAAAATGTCTGCCAAGCTATCATTTAAATTTAAAGATAGCCTAAAGGACCAAATAGATGAAATAAGACATGATCAAAGGCAGGAAGAGCAGAAGAAAAAGTAATTAGGCCACAAACTGCAGTCTTATTCAAAGAAACAGAAGGTACCCCAGCCTGGTATAGTAGTAACCTTTCAGGCTAAATGGTTCCTGAAGAGCCCTTCTTTATCGATTCAATCCCTCTACATTGGCAGGGAAAATACATTTAAAGGAAACTGTCCTCCCTTAAGGACCAACAAGTTTGTAACTGGCCCATAATAATAAACTAACAGTACAATCCCGTGCATGTCTACTTTGAAATAAGCCCTACTGAGTTTGATGAGAACTATTCCTAAATGTGCATAGGATTGGAAGTTTCTTCCTAAAAATCTCCCTTCAGAGCAGTAGTCTTTTTCAGAGCAAAAAGTAATTAACCTCTGGATCACAGAGAACAGGGGCAACACCATTTCACAAACTTAATCGTTATTTCTGCTGTTCCTATACTGATGAAATTCAATGAATTTTGGGCAAGTTCAAAAGGCTACCTTTCTTCAGTAAGATAATTTCAAAGAGCCACAGAGTTTGGCCAAGGGCCTTCTCAGTGAGCTGATCCCTCCCCCAAGTACACTGACAGCTGCATCACAGGAGGCTTGTACCAACACTGCACCCAGCACACCATTCTACATGAGAGGCCTCATTGACCTGCAAGATAGGTGGGAGAAAGGCCTGCTGTAGGAGTCAAAGAGGCCTCAGAGAAAAAACTCATTTGCCAGTGAGGAGGACCATCAGTGACAGCTCTTCTTGTTCCCATTCCCTTAAACAAATGGAAGCAAGTGCAATGACGACTCCTCTTCCTCCTACACTCCAAAAAGAGGCCCCCCATTTGCTGATGAGGAGGGTGGGACAAGTCACCACCAATTTCCCTTCCCCCACTAAGGTGTGGGAGCAATGCATATCAGATTGAAGGGGAGATAGGAGCTGGGAACCAGAATCATCAGCTTGTTGCCCAGGCCACAGATGTCAAGTCTACGAATGGAGGGCCTCAGAGGATCTCCTGGACTCGATCAGAAGTGACATTCAATAGGCCTTCTGAGGAGGCGAGGAGGCCATGTGAGACATCTGGATGCATCCCCCAGGTAAATCATCCATGGATTTTGGTGTCTACGGGGGGTCCTGGAACAGATCCCCTGTGGATACCAAAGGTCCACTGTATATATTTTTGACCAGTAGTTGTGACCCGAACAAGGTTAAAATTGATATACCTGAGGGTCACAGGAAGCAGAGCTCTCTGTAAGCAACACAGCTGGAATTAAAGCCCTGCACAGCTTCCTCTTTGGAGCTCTGCAGTGATAATGACATGCACGCGTGAACTCTGATCAGTCACCTGAGACTGTATTTAGGCTGTGATGCATGGTCAAAAATGTTTGGGAAACACTTTTTTAAACATACAGGGGGGCCACCCTGGCCCTGTGAAGGCCTTTAAACATCACTTCTGGTTTTTCCCAAAAACTGGAAGTTATCTTCTAGAGCCTCCCCAAAGGCCTCAGAACACCCTCCAGAGGCGATGGGAGCACAGCTACGATAGCCTCCAGGGCATCCATGTCAGGCTGACCTAGCAGGCACAGATAATCAAATTCGCAGGTCCCGAATCCATGGGCAACAAAGGCCCACTATATACCTTCCAACTGTCAAGTTTCCAGTCCCTGAAAACTTATGCTACAATAAGCTTGTCAGTGTTTATAGTACCATAAGTCTCCAATACAGGAAGAGGGACTATTAAGCTACAGGTACAGAATAGAAAATCAAGAGCTAGCTCAAGAATCACATGTGCAACCAGGTGTTCTGAATGCCATTTTCTTAGCCTAAACCTTCTTCAGACAGCATGGTAAGCAAAACTGGAATCCTGACAATCAGGTGTTTGGTGGAGAAGAACAAGCAGCATAAAATTGAATCCAACCTCCTGCTCATTGAACAGCTGATTGATGAGGCTCGTTTTGTTTACCAGGCTGTGCACACACTTGTCTGACTAATGGATTGGGCTGGAAAACTGCATCCATTCACATACATAATTTCCTATCCTGCTAGGCATGCATGTACAGAAGCACATTTCCACATTTGCAGCTCCTGGCTGAACTGAGAAAAAAAAAAAGCTGCATTGCAATGAGAAGCACTTAAGCACCCCTTGTAAGGCACTTCTAACATTTTTGCCATTATCAACAAAATATTTAGCATTTATATCTCTCTTTCAAAAGTGAGAGGCATTTCACATACAATATCTTATGGTCATCCTTACAACAAGCCTGTAAGGTAGGTCCGTATTATCATCCCCGTACTGCAGATGGGAGAGTAAGGGTGCAATCCTAACCAACTTTCCAGCACTGACATAGCTGCAATGCAGCCCCCAAGGTAAGGTAACAAGCATGCCCTTACCTTGAGGAGGTCCCCCCACTCAAGGGGGGGAGTGGGGGGACGTCCACTGCAATACACGTCACATTGGCACAGCTATGTCAGCGCTGGAAAGTTGGTTAGGATCGCACCCTAGGTTTCAGAAAGAGGGCCTTGCCTAAGGCCACCTAGCAAGCCCAAGACACAGGTAAGATTCAAACCAGGGGCTTTCTGTTCATAGGTCAGGCAACCACTATGCTGTGCTAGCTCTGAGGAAAATGAACTGAAATTTTGGTACACAGAAATGCATGGAGTCAACAGACCAATATTTAAATATTTCTCCAAAAGGGAGCTACGAGGGTCGCCCAGAAAGTAATGCACTACATTTTTTTTCTCAGCCTACAATAATGGTACGAATACGAAACTTTAGATATACATTACTTGAATTTTCAGGAGTGCGCACACAAATTTTTGGTTTCTTCAGACAGATAGCGTAGCTGCAGCAGTGTTTCGAAATGGCGTCTGTAAGTGATGTACGTTACAAGCAGTGTGTCGTCATTGAATTTCTCACTGCGGAGAAAGAAACTGTTGGGAACATTCACAAATGTTTGTGTACAGTTTATGGAGAATCTGCAGTCGACAGAAGTACGGTTAGTCGCTGGGCACAGAGGGTGAGGCCATTAGAAGGCAGTTCGGCAGAGCTCCAAGATTTGCAGCGTTCGGGGCAGCCATCCACAGCTGTCACACCTGACAAGACGCAGCTTGCTGATGTGCTCATTCGCGAGGACCGACGCATAACGACTAGGCAGTTGGCGCTGAAGCTGTCAGTCAGCAAAGGAAGCGTGGATGCAATCATCCGTGCTCTTGATTACTCAAAAGTGTGTGCACGATGGGTTCCACGCTGTCTTACGGTGGACCACAAATCTCTCAGAAAAAACATTTCTTCTGAGTTGCTGAAACGTTTTGAAGATGAGGGGAAGCGTTCTTGTCCAGGATTGTGACAGGTGATGAAACCTGGGTTCACCATTTTGAGCCCGAAACAAAACAACAGTTGATGGAATGGCGTCATCCTCAATCTCCACAGAAGAAAAAATTCAAAGCAACTGCTTCCGCCAGTAAGGTCATTAGCACTGTGTTTTGGGACTGTGAGGGCATCATACTCATTGATGTGATGCCAAGAGGCAGCACCATTAATTCTGAAGCTTATGTGAAGACATTAACCAAACTCAAGAAGCGCTTCCAGCGACTTCGGCGCCATAACAACCCAGGTGAATGTTTGATTCAACATGATAACGCTCGGCCTCGCACAAGTTTGAGGACTTTGGAACACATCACTAAACAGGGTTGGACTGTGTTACCCCATCCACCCTACAGCCCTGACCTAGCTCCCTCAGGCTTCCACTTGTTTGGGCCATTAAAGCATGCCATTCGCGGAAGACATTTTGAGGATGACGAAGAGGTGATTCGCACAGTGCAGAAATGGCTTCGTGACCAGAATAAGGAGTGGTACCGACAGGGCATACATGCCCTTGTGTCTCGCTGGAGGAAGGCCATACAACTGGACAGAGATTACATGGAAAAATAGGGAGTGTAGAAGAAACATCATTCTTTCTTGTGTGTAAGTTTCATTGTGTTCAATAAATAATTGTTGAAGGAAAAAATGTGGTGCATTACTTTCTGGGCGACCCTCATATTTTGGATCCAAGAGACTGGACCAATGAGCCAAATGGACTTAATGAGCAGACAGAATGTTTATTGTTCTATAAAAAATTTAATTGGCTCTCTCTTTATGTAATATTTGCCTGTTGTACATGGAAATGCCCATCCTTACTCAACAATTTCTCTGCAAATTGCCTTACTTTTTAGCAGTAATCATGGCACAAATTGTGACAATGTAATTACTGAACCTACTAAGTTAATCTATACACTAGCATATGAATTTGTAATATGAGATTGCCATCCCCCACTGAAGCTCTCAAAAAACAGCACTGATTTTGAGCCAAATCCTAAGGAAAGATTGTAGGTAGCCATGATGGTCTATAACAGGGGTGCCCAAACCCCGACCCGGGGGCTACTTGCAGCCCTCAGGGGCTCCCAATCTAGCCCTCGGGGAGCCCCCAGTGTCCAATGAGCTTCTGGCCCTCTGGAGACTTGCTGGAGCCCATGCAGGCCCAACAACTGCTCTCAGCATGAGGATGACTATTCAAACTCTCACCTGATCTGTGGGATGAGGGCTCCCTCCACTACTTGCTGTTTCAAGTCTGTGATGTAGCAGTGGCAGCGAAGGAAATGCTGGTCTTGCTTTGTGCAAGATCTTTTATAGGCCTTGAGCTACTGCATGACCTTCATTCATTCATATAAGGTCCATCTCTAATAAATTCATTTATGTAAATTTATTCAAATTTTAAATGTAAACTAATTCTTTTTTAGTTCCCAACACAGTGTCAAAGAGATTATGTGGCCCTCGTGCCAAAATGTTTGGACACCCCTGGTCTATAAGAACCAACATTCAAAAGCCGTACCCTAGGAATCATTTATTAAGATTCACAAAAATGTAAGCAGCAGGCTTTCAGGGTCTTAAATCTTCATCAGGATGGATGGTAAGAAGAGCCTCCCCCCCCCCCAAAAAAAAACAAGGGATGGGGAAATGAAAGAGGGTCTGTTGAAGTAGCCCAAAAGGTCAACAGTGTCAGAAAGACCAAAGTAAATTGTTAGCTTTTACATTTCTAAATGTGGGGTACAGCCACATCAGCCTCCCAATATGGCAGGTTTAATGCAGGACTGGGAATAGGCTTAGGGATCCAGTGTTCACCCTAAGGTAAACAAGAGCCAAAGGAAAGGCAAGAACTAATCTCAAGAGGCTGCCTGGTTTGAGGATGCTGACTGGTTATCCATTGGGTTTAAATTGCTAAGAACATCTTAAAGGCTTGCCAGCTTGGGAAGGGTGAAGCAATTTAGCTGCCTTGATCCCCTTTCCAGGGGTTGGTGGGAAAAAGGTTCTCTCTGGTTGCAGCCAGGGTGCTAACCCCAAGGGGGAAATGGCAGTTCCATCTGTCCCTTCTAAGGGACATGCCTGGACTAAAGGGGAGGTACTGGCTAGAAAGGAACCACTGCAAGATTTAAACAGAACTGGATTTCTAATGAATAAAGTGACCCATTCCATACCAACAAGTTCACCTATCTCATGCCATTTGTCGGTAGTGCCTGGGCAATAGATTCTTCATTCTAGAAGTCTTTGGTGCATCCCAAGATCATGTCTGGTGCCTAGCAAGACTGATCCACATGAGTCTGTGTAAGTCTTATGGGTAGCATTCTGACTAGAGTTCCACTGCTGAGATTCCCTCTGGAACATTCCACCCATACAAAGAATACTTTCTCAAGGAGGACACCTTGCACAAGCAGAATGCTCCTTCCATTTCCAAAGGTAGCTCCCAACAGTGGAACAGATGGTTGGGAATAAAACTCTAGCAGACAATTGCACGCATGTCTACTCATAAGTAAATTCCTGACCTGAGAGGGACTTACAACCAGGTGTTTATAAGATTGTAGCCTAACACTTTTGAGAAAATGCAGAGTGGACATGGCATTTCAAAAGATTCAGAGGGTTACCAGCATAGGAGAGACTCTACTCTTGTGGGTTGGGGGTGTGGAATCACTCTAACATATGTTATTGTTTTCACGCTGTCTAATGAACACTCGAGACAACAGATATGGGAGAAAGGGCCACTTTATTTAGCAGTTACAGCAGAAGAGGAGGCTGAGACCTGCAGCATCTGAGGCAGCGAAGCCCCCTGTGGTGCGGAGGCGGGGAATACATCTGCCCCCAGGCTGGCATGCACCCGACTCCAAGCCACACCCCGTTGTTAGGCAGTGCAGCTCATCCAGATCTGTCCCTTAAGGGGAAGGCAGACGGACTGCAGGCTGTGCCGCCTCGAGCTACTGAGCCTCTGAGGCGGACTACACGGTCCCGGCCAGGGCCCCGTCTATGTCCTCGTGCCGTCGAGCCCCTGAGGACTGCAATTGGGTTCTGCCCTGCCTATACCGCCTGAAGGTACATACCCAAAGTCCATTTCACGCCTCCTAACCCAACCACCTGCCACCAGGAGGGGGCGGCCTAGCGCTTGACCCCCCCACTCCCAACCAGGGGGAGAAGCACCCTAAGGCCATCCCGCAGGTCCCTCAGAAAGATGTCTGCCCCCTCTTCTGACAAGTGCACACCATCGCCCCTGTACAGGTAAGGTAGCAAAAAGACTATTGCAGGATGCAATACAACCAGTGCAGGACACAAACAGGCCAATCTCCCTGGTGATCTTCCTGCGCATCCTCTCAACCTTGGCGCAGCAGCTGGCCGCACGCCATACCGGACGTTGCAGTAAGTCTGACCAGACCAGAGTGGTGCCAGGCAGCCAACCCTGAAGGGTGGCGATGTCCTTCACATGCTCTGATCTTTAGAGACAGACCGGACATCCTGCACAGGCCATTTTCGCCCAGGTGAAGCACCAACACATCAGGCAGGGGGTTCTCATTCAGGAACTCCACCATTGCGGGCAGCAGCTGGCCCCATTGCATCCCCCACCTGGCCAACCAGGTAACTTGCACTGCGAGGCCGAGGCCCAGGTGTGATCCAAGAGAGCTCGCGGCTGCCCTCTTGCAGGCCCAAAAGACAATGGAATGGCCACAGAGTAACACGCGAACTCGGTCAACACAGCATCCTGCAGGGTGAAAGAAGAGAGGTTATTGCAATACAGCCCCTTCCTGACGCTGCTCCCCCCCAACCTGGCGGATGCTCTGAGTGGGCCAGCCATTATTAAGCATGCACGTAGCACTTACAAGCCAACAAACGCCAATGGCCTATTCTTTGAATGTCCTCCCTAGATAAACCCAACGCAGAGGCCGCCCCAATATGGAGGGAGTGCAGGCTGAATTCCTTCGGCTGCAACCCTAAGGCGCCCAAGTCGTGTGAGAAAACTGCCCCAAACTGGAATATGGTCAGAGGAGAGCCATCCATATGCTGGAACAGGGCTCCCATGCGTGCCCCCAAGGTCGCTAAGTATTCCTGTGTGCCTTAACCGGGAACGAGGGCATCCCCACTACCTCAAGAAATACTGCAAAACCCAGGCCCCTTTGGTCCATCTTAGACCTCCTGAGGGTAAATAAAACACCTCCGGGCACCCAAGCTAGGCCTGACCACTGCAGGTCCCAGGCGGATCTATCTGCCTTGCTTCTTGCCAAGAACTCACTGGGTCGAAAAGCGCCAAAGAAGGCTGTAAACAGGGCTGCCCTGAAAAGCTGAACCTCGCACGGTTACGAACAGAGGGCCCCAAAGACCCCTGCAATGCCCCCTAGCAACTCTGGGGTGATAAGATGCCTGCAGTCCATGACGGGGGGTGCCCTCCTGGCGAAGCCCTCCAACATCTTCCGCACCTTGAAATCCTGTGTGGAGTCAGGGTATCCTGCAGCTTTGGAAACAAAGGCTATAGCAGACATGAAGCCTGGTAGGGAGCTAACTGCCCTCCCCAACCTCTGCAGGTGGAGCAAGAAGAGCAGCAGGTGTTCAGTCGGAACTGGCCAGAGGTCGGGTAATGCTGCCGCCTGCCAAACTTTACGAACTTTGTTACCTTACGGGAGTAGCCCCGCTGCGTTCTAGGAGCAAATGAGGTGCAAATGACTTCATTTATTTCTGCAAACCAAGGTCCCAGAGCCAGGAAGGCATGTGGTCCAGGACGGCACCACCCCAGGGGCGCGTTCCCGGAAGCATTTCTCCTGAAATCGAGACAAAGCATCCGCAATGCAATTCTCAACCCCAGGAACGTGCTGAGCAATGAACAAAGCGTTGATGTGTAGGCACTGCAGGTCAAATTGCTGCAAAAGTGTCATGACCCTGGAGGGATCTGGAAGACATGAAGTTCACTACTGCCACAACTGCCTGGTTGTTGCACCAAAAGCACACCATGGCATTCTGGAACTTCTGTGCCCAGATATGCACCGCCACCACTATTGGGAACAGCTCCAAGAACGTAAGGTCAGCCGTAATGCCGCCCTGCACCCAGCTCTGGGGCCATGGTAATGCACAGCAGTGACCCCAAAAGAATATGCCAAACCCATGACCTCCAGCTACATCTGAGCACACCTGTAGGTCAGCCCTCAGGAGCTGCTCTGAACGCCAAAAGGAAATCCCGTTGAACTCTTCCAGGAATTGGAGCCAGATGGCCATATCTGTCCTCATGGCCACCGTCACTCGCACCCTATGGTGCAGTGAGTGCAACCCAGCCATGGCGGCACAGCCTACGCAGGAAAGCCCTCCCCGGGGCGACTACCCTACAGGCAAAATTCGGGTGCCCAACCAAGGCCTGCAACTCACACAACGTGACCTTCCGCGCCCAAATAACTGCTTGCAAGCAGGACATCAGAGTCGTCAGCTTCCGCCGGGAGACTACTTGTGGCTGACACTGAGTCAAGCTCGATGCCCAGGAAGGTCATGCGGGAGGAGGGGCCCTCAATCTTGTCCTTAGCCAACAGAACCCCTAAATCGTGTGTCAGGGCCACAAACTGTTTAGCAGCGCCTGGCAGTGCCCCGTATGAGCCCAGCTCATAAAAACAAAATCATCAAGATAATGAGCGGTAGTGCGCACTCCACACTGCCTCCTTAGCACCCATTCCTGCAGCATACTAAAATGTTCAAAAATGGCACAACTCAGGGAATACCCCATTGGTAGCAACCGGTCCAAATACAACTGCCCCCAAAGGTAAAATACAACAGGCAAAAATCCCTTGGATGTACCGGGAGCAAGAGAAAAGCGGACTCAATATCACACTTCACCATGAGAGCTCCCAGCCCACAGCGTCTCAGAATGCAGACTGCCTGATCAAAAGAGGTGTACTGGACTGTGCAGAGCTGGCTGGGAATGCCATTGTTCATCAATGTCCCTGTAGGGTAGGACAAATGGTGAATGAGGCGGAACTCTCCTGGGGCCTTTTG
Organism: Tiliqua scincoides; assembly: GCF_035046505.1. NCBI lineage: Eukaryota > Metazoa > Chordata > Lepidosauria > Squamata > Scincidae > Tiliqua > Tiliqua scincoides. Next base: position 55,530,816 of record NC_089826.1, read on the forward strand.
GGGCACCACCCCTAGTGGGGAAACCTTGAGGTCAGGCAGGGGGATTAGGGAAGGGGCCCAAAACTCACCCCAACCGCACCTCCTTGACAATTTTCCTTTGAACAATGTCTTCCATGCCACTGACTGACCTCAGGTTCCGAGCTAAAATCACGCCCTTGGGAGAGGGGAGTAAATACGGAAACCCTGAACAAAACCATCCCAGAGGAATGCTGCCGCAGAGCGATTGGGGTAGTCGCCCAGCAGCCTGGCCAACTCCGCTAGTTTACCAACCCGGAATCACAAGTTGAATCCACAGCTCCGAGTTCTTTCTTTCCCAGGAAAGGTGTAGTTTAGTTCCCACTCGCATGCGGAACTGTTCGTCATACCCCAACCAACCGGAACCTGAGTACCCCCTAAAAGCCTGGTGAATCAGGTCCAAATACTATGCCAACACCAAGCCCTTGGACAAATCCTTTTGCAGAACAACACCCATGTAAATGGCAAACCCTATCAACCAATTGGTCCAATTACAATCAATCTTGGGCTTACACACAGTCTGATGCTCTCAAGAGTACTCCTCCACCTTGCTCTCCGGCTCCGGCTCCATGTGCAAAAGGCTGAAGAGATACACATACTTGCCTTTCCATAACTTCTCCTTCACCGCGGCGGCCAGGTGATCCCCAAGCGGGGGAGCTTCCTCCCCATATGGCATGGGAGGGAGTGGTGGCGCTCCCTGCACCACCGCCTGGGAAGCCGGCGATGACAACAGGCTGCAGCCCCAGCCCAGGTGCGCCTCCCACAAGCTGCATGCTCTCCTGAGGCGCGCCCACCTGCACTCCAGACGGGGTAGCTGATGACCCTTGAGAGGGGCCCGAATGCAGGGCTGCAGCCCTCTGCGGGGGGAGCGCTACATGCGGCTTGCCGCCCTGCTGAGCCGCGGCTTCGCGCTGCCAAGCAGCCATCTGCAAGGTTTGCTGGACAGTGGCTGCCTGAGAAGTATGGCCAGCCGATGCAGCTGCTTGCTGAGTGAGGTCAGATACAAGGGGGGTCCCACTTGAGACATCCTGACCCAGCCCTGCAGGGAGGCTGCGTGCCTGTCATCCACCTGCATGGCCACTGTGTGGGTCAAGGGCTGTCCACCCCCCCGTGCGGGGGGAACCCATGAAGAAACTGACTGCCCGAGATTAAAGGGGGGCCTGCTGTATATCACCAACTCCCTCGCCATGCAAGGGTTGACATGATCCAACCTGTCCCCCTGTGCCAACGCCAAGGGTCCCTTGCTGGATGTATGGGATGTCGCTGCCACCCCAAGCTCCCACCACCCCAGCCAAGTACCCCTTCCATACTCACCCGTGGTAGCCTGAGTGCTAAGTGGGGGCTCCAGCATGCCTACAGATGCGACCAGAGCAGCTGGCTTGTCAGAAGATGCCTCTGGAGGCTCCTGTGCCATGGTCAAAGTCGTGCATGTAAGTGGCTGCGCAGCAGTGGCTGGCACCGCTGCTGTCAAAGGCCTGCCATTCTCCAATGCTGTCTGCTTATCCAAAATCGCCTGCGGCATATCAGCCTGGGAAGGGCATACGTGCTTCTCTGGTGGGGCAGTGCCCCCCACGCGAGGAGCACTTGCAGGAGGCAGCAGTCCCCCCTACAAGGCTGAGATCCTATCAGAGATGCCACTCAGCACCATCTGAGGAATCACTAGGCCTGCTGTGGAAGACTCAGCATGCTCTGCAGATACTGCAGCAGCGGGAGCCCTGCGGCCAGCCCGACACCAAGACCTACGCATGGCGACAAGGAGAGAATGAAACAAAGGAAACTATGTGCTAACCTGGAAGGAAAGTGAAGAAGACAGCCAGTTAGCGCACATGTTATACACCCGTGAGGAATGCCCCTCAGGTGCACGAAGCAGCCCAGACCCTGCAAGGCAGCCTGGCTGCAAGTGTCCCAGCAGGCCCTGTCACTGCAACAGGTGGAGCCACTCCTTGCCCTCCTTCAAGGTCCTCCCACAATGCCGTTTAAACCCAGCAGCAGTCTACCATGGCACCCCACCCGCACTCAGCCAGGCAGGCAATGCTCAAAGTGCGCTAGTGGGCAAGGCCAGGAAGCTCTTCTATGGACCACCCACTGAGGCCCCGAAAGCCCAGCCTGAGGGGGGGAAGGGTGCAAAAAAAGCCCTGCGGCCAGAGAACCCCTGCACCTCAACATCCAGCTATCAGGGGAAAAGAAAGACACCTGTGCACGCCTTGCTGTTTCAAGGTTGCATTCACAATAGCATCGCATTGGTTCTCAGAACAATTAGTCCCACAGTTTCGAGTTAAAGAAGTCCCTTTTTTGCTCCTCAAGGTGGCTGTGGCTAATTTGGCCATAACTGATAGAATACAGATATTCCAATGTGGCTAGCTCCATTGCATTCCACATTAAATTACCTTTCCAGTGATATATAACATTATGGTATTGTGCGTACCTACTCATATTTTCATAATCTGGCCACTAGCGTCAGTTTCAGCTTCTTGTCCCCCATAAAGCTTGTTGCCTGGTATGACTGACACCCGCTGCACCCCCTTAGCTATGCCATCGAAGCACACTCTCACCAGGATCCCCAAGCCACCGGGGGGGGTGGGGACAGGTGGCACTTACCCCAACAGGAAAGCCGGGTGGGGGAAAAGAAAGTGGTGGCGGGGTGGGAGGGAAACAAAATGGGTGGAGGATAAGTGGCACCCCTCAAGTCGCCCGCTGGGGGGGCAGGAAGTAAGGGGTGGAGGGGGGCGGAGGACTAGCAGCACCCCAAGTTGCCCACTGGGGGCAGGAAGCAAGTGGAGGGTGGGGTGGAGGACAACCAGCGCCCCACAAGCCGCCCACTGGTGGGCAGGAAGCGGCACCACCCCAAGCCACTCAGGAAGCCCCGCGGCCCCCCACTCCAGCGAATAACGGAGCCCCCTGGCCCCAGGCGGCGCCAAACCCTCCCAGAGGGGCGAGGCCGGCACGGGAGAAGCCCTCCCTAAGCTGGCAGCCGCCCAACCCCAAACACGGCGCCCGCCCATCTTGCATGCCTGGAGGCCAGAGGAGGGGGGAGACCCTCCCAAAATGGTGGCCGCGACTGGTCAAACAAGATGGCAGCCACGTCCAGCCCCTCCCAAGATGGCACCCGCCGGCCGTGCATGCGCAGAGGCAATAGGAGAGGGAAGACCCTCTCAAAATGGCATCCACCCAAGAGTTATTAAGGAATTGAAGAATGAAGTTGCAGATCTCTTGACTAAGATATGCAACTTGTCCCTCAAAATGGCCACGGTGCCAGAAAATTGGAGGATAGCAAATGTCACGCCTGTCTTTAAAAAGGGAAAGAGGGGGGACCCGGGAAACTATAGGCCGGTCAGCCTAACATCTACCTAACATCTATACCGGGTAAGATGGTGGAATGCCTCATCAAAGATAGAATCTCAAAACACATAGATGAACAGGCCTTGCTGAGGGAGAATCAGAATGGCTTCTGTAAGGGTAAGTCTTGCCTCACAAACCTTATAGAATTCTTTGAGAAGGCCAACAGGCATGTGGATGCGGAAGAACCTGTGGACATTATATGTCTGGACTTTCAGAAGGCGTTTGACATGGTCCCTCACCAAAGGCTACTGAAAAACTCCACAGTCAGGGAATTAGAGGACAGGTCCTCTCATGGATTGAGAACTGGTTGAAGGCAGGAAACAGAGAGTGGGTGTCAATGGGCAATTTTCACAGTGGAGAGAAGTGAAAAGCAGTGTGCCACAAGGATCTGTCCTGGGACCGGTGCTCTTCAACCTCTTCATAAATGACCAGGGTTGAGCAGTGAGGTTGCAAAGTTTGTGGACGACACCAAACTTTTCCGAGTGGTGAAGACCAGAAGTGATTGTGAGGAGCTCCAGAAGGATCTCTCCAGACTGACAGAATGGGCAGCAAAATGGCAGATGCGCTTCAATGTCAGTAAGTGTAAAGTCATGCACATCGGGGCAAAAAATCAAAACTTTAGATATAGGCTGATGGGTTCTGAGCTGTCTGTGACAGATCAGGAGAGAGATATAGGGATGGTAGTGGACAGGTCGATGAAAGTGTCGACCCAATGTGCGGCGGCAGTGAAGAAGGCCATTTCTATGCTTGGGATCATTAGGAAACGTATTGAGAACAAAACGGCTAATATTATGATGCCGTTGTACAAATCTATGGTAAGGCCACACCTGGAGTACTGTGTCCAGTTCTGGTCGCCGCATCTCAAAAAAGACATAGTGGAAATGGAAAAGGTGCAAAAGAGAGTGACTAAGATGATTATGGGGCTGGGGCACCTTCCTTATGAGGCAAGGTTACAGCGTTTGGGCCTCTTCAGCCTAGAAAAGAGGCGCCTGAGGGGGGACATGATTGAGACATACAAAATTATGCAGGGGATGGACAGAGTGGATAGGGAGATGCTCTTTACACTCTCACATAACACCAGAACCAGGGGACATCCACTAAAATTGAGTGTTGGGAGAATTAGAACAGACAAAAGAAAATATTTCTTTACTCAGATTGTGGTTGGTCTGTGGAACTCCTTGCCACAGGATGTGGTGATGGCGACTGGCCTGGATGCCTTTGAAAGGGGATTGGACAAGTTTCTGAAGGAAAAATCCATAACAGGTTACAAGCTATGATGTGTATGCGCAACCTCCTGATTTTAGAAATGGGCTATGTCAGAGTGCCAGATGCAAGGGAGGGCACCAGAATGAGGTCCCTTGTTATCTGGTGTGCACCCTGGGGCATTTGGTGGACTGCTGTGAGATACAGGAAGCTGGACTAGACGGGCCTATGGCCTGATCCAGTGGGGCTGTTCTTATGTTAGACATGACCGGCCAAACAAGATGGCGGCCGCATCTGGCCTGGAAGTGAGGCCCAGGAGAGGAGTATGCAGGAGAGCCCGGGGAGGCAGGAGAGGAGGCTCCTGCCTAAGATGAGGGGCTGCGGGTGGGCGGGCGGCCGGGGGGGGAGGACCGAACGAGCCGCGACAGGGGAGTGCAGGAGAGAGGCTCGCGCAATGGCTGGGCTAATTAATTATCAGAGGTGGTCGCCAAGTATATAAAGTTAATTATAAAGAGACACATCTCCACAGTGTTTTCTAATTGTTGCATTTCTGTTAGGATATTTGTTTTTAATTTATGATAGGAGTGGTCAAGGATAGCTAATTGTGGAATTATGTTGTGTATTGCAAGCAAATTATGCCAATAAAGGTTCTGATATTGATGAAGAAGAAGGAAAAGATCCAGTTTCCCCCAAATACGTTGTTTGGCTTTTCCTACCATCTACTCTGATAACTCCAAAAGCTTGATGCTCACGTCTGTAGGTCATTTGGTTGTTCCTAATAAAGATATTATGAGGATGTGGCTTTTAAGTAGAAGATATTATTGAGACTGAATAGAAATGTGCCTTGTCTTAGTTTAATTACACCATATTACTATTTTTGTGCTAGGATTTCCAGGTGCAAACCAAAAGTGAAGTACTTCCTTCGGGGTGGGTGGGGGAACTCACAGGATTCAAGACCAAATCATGATAATTCATTTGGCACACTGAAAAACAGCGCCTCACAAATAGTTTCTTCAGTGGGAAGAAATGGCTTTGTGCTGAAAAACAGAGCAGCACGCTTATTTTATTTATATACTATTTGCCAGTAGTTTTTCATATCTCATTTGCAAGCTGCCATCTGTTTCATCCTAAGCCAACTATACAACTACATAAAGCTGCTACTGTACAATGACCCTGTTCTTGGAAAGGGTAAGGCCTCGAGGCTCAGTGGCCCAGATGCTAAAACTCCAGTCATGTGAGAATGAGTTAGTTAGCCATATGCCAAGATAAAGCATTGTCTGCGAGAAGTGGGGGAGGCATCCTTTTAATCTCTCTGACCTACACATGCACAGATAGGTTAACATTAAGTAATAAAGAAATTACTTTCTGTTTGGGAAAAACAGATACAAAAATGGAGAGGCAGCAATGATTCAGCAAGAAAGTAAATTCATTCCCAGCAAGAAAAATCACATATAATAAATTCCAAGAGGATATCTGCAATTGGTTATCACAGAGCAAGAGTCACTGAGGACTGCAGGCATCTCCCCATACTAAAGAAAACAACACAGATTCAGACAGGATGGACTCTTACAGCCATTTTTATCCATCACAAGGCAACTTTCTGAAGTTACTGTACAACGACAATCCAGCAGAACCTTATAAATGAGTTCAGCATACAATTTCTATGAAGGCATTGTCATTGAAACACCTATCATCAAGGTACTTAAAGCCATTTTTGCCCAATGTTGCATATACACAACAGGGACCAATTGTGTACACCTGTGGGCTGGGCAAAAATGTATTAAACTAAAATGATTTTTTTTAAATGCTGTAGCGCATAATAAAAATAAATATATTTTCAAATGTAAAAATGACTGACCATGTAGTAAAATTCCCATAAAATCATCCATTTGGGTGAAATCATTTCTGCAATACAAAAATAACGATTTCTTCTGTGAATCAGAATCATGAAGAGCATCAACGATAGTCCGCTTCTCAAATTGAACAATCATGACAAAAAACCTTCAAGACAAGTTAATGAAGTTTTAACCTTAATGCAAATTTTAAAACTCAAAGCCCTTCTTCATTTGCGGCCCTGAACAATTTCAGCCATAAGGCAAAACACAACTGTGCACATTGGTGTGCCGTGAATGGTCTGCAGGTGTGCCATGAGAATTTGAGGGAGATTCATATAACAGTAGCGCCATTGGTGGATGTGAGCCCCTGGTCAGCAGTGCGATGTGCCTCATCAACTGTCAGGAATGTGATGGTGTGCCTTGACAATGTTAGCAGCTTCTCAGTCTGCCATGGGATGATAAAGAGTTGAAAATAGCTGATCTAATGGTACCACATTCTGTTTGGCTCTCATATTTAAAAATGAGATAAAGAAACAATTAAGGATTCCAAAATCAGCATATCAGTTTAAAAAAAAAAAAAGATGGGCTGGAACACACTGAAAGCTAATTACCTTAGTGAAGGACAATGCAACAATTTCTACTTGAAATGTGCTTAATGAACTCAAGAAAAGGTTAACTATTAACATTTGGTAGCCACAGCAGATATTCCGATAAATAAAATTTCCTTGAGGTATTCCATTCAAAAGAATGAAAAAGCCATGGGCCTCCTTGAATTTAAATAAATCAGCAATCAGCAAAATAATTGACAACATGGCACAAAGCAGATAGTAAGCAAGCTAAAACATAAACACAGTTCTTGCATTGCATTGAAAACATGAAGTGGAATTCCATGCACCAAACCCACTCTTGACCTGCTTATATTCAGTTTACATTTTCTTTTATCTTCCATTGACCTGAACAGGTGGGAGGCAAATCATGATTAAATTCCAAAACATAGCTCAGATTTCAGATAGAGCTGTATTGTTGCTAGAGGCTCCATTCTTTAAGTTCCTCCTTAATTCATCACCTTTCAAAAACAAGACTTAGAGCACAATTCTAACCAGATCTACTCAGAAGTAAGTCCTATTTTGTTCAATGGGGCATACTCTCAGGAAAGTGTGGTTAGGATTGCAGCCTAAGATTATTTGGCCACTAGGGTCCTCACTGGTTATTACAAGTAACAAGTTGGTTGACTCAACATTGATCTGTGGAAATGGGCCCATACCCTTCCGCAGGCTGTGTTTCTAAGCAAACATATAGTTCATTTTAGAGGCACTTTGTACATATATTAAACAACATTCACCGCTATCCTAGGTATTCCTTCCTTGCTTCCCAAGCAAGGGGAGACCTGAAGCAGTTAAAATTTTACCTTTGTTCCAATCCTTTTGATTACTGCCCCTAGAAACCAGGACAAGAAGTTTCAAGAGGGACTAGATTTACAAGGAGCCCCTGAAGAATACAAATCACACATATTCTGTCTCCCAATTAAATATGCAAAACAGCAACAAGGATAAAACCGTTAGTTGCATAAAGCACAGATAGCAGATTTCTTTCTTGATTCTGCCCTGCTGGACAGAAGACAATAATTCCCTTGCATATACGAAAACTTTTGATCCTGCTAGAGGTTTTACTGACATGTTTCGACAGTCCTATATCTTCTTAAGGCTGCATTTTACTAAAGTCACTTTTCAACATTGACAAGTTGGAATTCTCGCCTTTCTGCTTTAGAAGACACACAACTTTTATACATCCTTCAGCTAAAATCCTGATATGCACAGGACTTCTATCTGCCATGGTCTGCCAGGAAAGAAGGCAGTCCATAGTCACAACAAATTTTTCAATTTACATTCGAGGTGGACTTCAGCCTGTAATGGAGGCTCATTAAAAGCCTGCAATTTTCTGATTTTGAATACAGCTGCAGTCATACAGTCACTCAATGATTAATTTCCTAGCACAGAACACATACACACATCTATTCAAAACTTCCAACACACTTTCTACTGATCTCTGATGGCAAACGGCACATTTGCAAAGCTCATTTTTTTCACTTCATAAGACAGTTTTACAATGTTCATTCCAGACTTAGCGTAAGGCGCCCTAAAACTCTAACTGACCCAAAGGGACACCACTGATTGCTGATTCAAAACTGGCAGTCTGTCTTTCCACCATTGGACAAGCTTTCCTGTGATCTTTTTCCAGTCAAGGAGCTGAGATTCATTGCTAATTGCAACATGAAAAGAGGCCCTTTGCTCCATCTATTTCAGGAGAAAGTTCATAGTTTCCATCTCCCTGATATATCTGAGGCCTTGCTTAGTAACACATTAAATTATATCATATATTCCATGATCCCAACAGTGTCATATGACTATTTGCTGTTTTTGGTGCTACAGAAACAGCTACCCCACTGGAAAGGAACATCAAATATAGTACTTCAAGCTTTAAAAGCATGAGAGTTTCTGCCTGGCCCACAGGCATACACATTTGGTCCCTGTTGTATATATGCCTGTATATTGGTGCCCTGTTGGGCAGAAATGGCTTAACTGTGTTAAGAGCTGGGGGGGGGGGAGAGGTAAGAAGACATGTATAATTTAAAAATTATATACTTGGTGCCCATTTCAGTAGTTATGGCCTTTGAGCAAAAAAAGAAATGCAGATGCAACAAAATGAAAACGCATGCATTTGCACACATTAACCTCCTACAAAACATGCAAAAAGTTAGCAGCCTTATAACATTACTGCAGTCTCAGGGTGAAAATCCCTCTGGAATTCCAGGGGATGTGCTCAAGAAGGTGGTTCTAATTTACATTTCTGAAAAGCAGAATAGATATATCTGGCCATTGTAGTTTAAACTAAATTTACATGAACACTTTTATCAAGTCACTGTGGCTTCTTGTTACCTCAGTTGTGAATAAAATTAATATGATTTTGCATCAAGTTGTAGGCTCCTGCTTCTTTCTGTGGTTTAGGTTTAGGAAGCTGCTTGAACCATTCACTAAAGAGGCTATGCCATGTCTCCAAAACTAGACGTGATAGGGCAAAAGGGATGCCATTTTTTGAATTGACCCCCCCCCCAAATATACCCAGGAATTGGTGTAACATTTAAGGAAGCAAAATGTGTGTTGGCCTGTGTTATCAGCAATTATTACACCAATCCACATCAGCATCTCAGGCCTGTTTGCAGGCAAAGCAACACAGCACAGAAATGAACAAAGAATCCTGTTCTCCACTACAATCGCTGTAGACATCATAAGGCATCCAAAAGCAAATCTCCACCACTCCAAGGCGTGTCAACTTCCTGTTCTCTATATAACAGCAAAGGTCTTCCCAAACCCAATTGAGTTAATTAGAGGCATCCAATTCACATGGGAATTCATCCTAATGTAATTGTAAAAGACACTTAAAGTGACAATTTAAAAGTCACTTAAAGTGACAAGCAGATAGATGTCAGCCATTGCAGAGCGTGTGGAAAAAACAGGGCAAAATGAAAAATTTGACTCCACAGTTTCATGGAGAAACGTGTCACATTATTTCCAGAGCATGCAACTCAAGGTAATTTAGGTATTTAAGCGTAAAGAAAACATAAATAAAAAGGAGGCAATCTTAACTCTGAATTGTATTTGGATGGCAATTTTAGAGCACTTAGGATCGTGTCTGCTACCCAGAAGATAAAATCTTATGTCATCAGAGATATTGATAATTGTACCATCTTTCAACATGATTGGATGTTTAAATGGCAGTGTTTTGTAATCTTGATAGTAAGAACTAACTTAAAAGAAATTGTCATTTTAAGTGTCTTTTACAATTACATTAGAATGAAGTCCCATGTGAATTGTATGCCTGTAACTCAATTGGGTTTGGGAAGACCTTTGCTATTATATAGAGAACAGGAAGTTGACACACCTTGGAATGGTGTTTTGCCTTTGGATGGCTGATGATGTCTACAGTGATAGTAGGATGAAACGTTTTTTCAACTCATCAAACAACATTAGTTGTTTTTGAATTTTATCACTGGTATACCTAGAGATTTTAACTATGAGCACTGTTGCCTCTGGCTTTGATAATCTGAGAACCTATATAAAGAGTACTGTGTGCAGTGATGCTGAAAGCAAAGGATCGGGAATGAATGTGAGGGACAGACAGACGAGAACAGGAACTAGCAAAACTATTCCATACACATCTAGCTTACTGAATTTTGAAATCTGATATATTACATTCTATTACAGCAATTAAAAAAAAGATTATACAGTATCCAAAGTGCCACATGCAGTTTTCTGTGCAAACACAGCATTTTTCAGTTCCCCACTTCCAGCACAGCTAGGGTATGGGTTGCTCAAACCTGGGGCAGGCCGCTCAAAGTGAAGAATAGGTCTGGACTCTTCCTTGAGATCTCTGGGGGAGACCAAGTCTACCAGCTGCTCAGTGGCACATTTTGAAACCCCAGGTGTACTTGACACTCAGGACAGACTGCCCTTCCCCCCTGCTATGCTACTGAGCAGCACCCCCAAGAACAGCAAGGTTCCTCCAAAGCAAGAGGCTCAAGAGGTGACTGCCAGAAGAGAAAGATGGTCATCACCACCAAATGCAATGCATGCAGATCTTTTGCTGCCAGTTCTAAATGAAAGGCAAGACAAGGCTCTGTGGCTCATTTAACAATCAGAGGTTTAGATTTTCTTTTTTGTCATCAGACTGTACCTTACTCTCTGTGAAATTTCAACCAGTAAGCAGTGAAACATTCAGGAACAAAACTGTTTTGATTCCAGGGATCAAAGAGTTACAATAATTAATAGAAGAGGCCATGCTTGTGTTGGCCATAAAAACAAATTGTTCTTTCATCGGTCCAATTGTGTCAATTTATAGGAAGAACTTGGGGGGGTGGATTGTGTGCACGCATGCAAGTCTTGTGTTTGAAAAGGCCCCATAAAACAGACTGCGCAAATAGGATATTCTACACGCTTAGTTAATGGAATCTCTTGTACGCACTGAACCTTGGCAGCACAAGTACTGAATCTGCAGTACTGCATAAGTGACAAGAATAATAAGTTTCAGCACTTCAGCTAAAAGAATAATGCATTTGTCAGGACTGTTATAACTTTCCTGGGATCCTTTGAATTTTTTTTAAAGTATAGATAACCTGCATCAAAGGCTATGCTTCCCAATGAACATTCATATCCCTTTTCTGATGTGAACTGGAACACAAAAAATGTGTTCTGTAAAGGTATTTCATTGCAAGAAAAATCAAAGTGTTCCTGGCGCAGAATCCTAATGCAAAAAACTTGGCGTGTGTGACATTTTAAAATACATTTGCACAGCTAATAAATGAACTTAAATAAAAGCACCACCATCACAATAACTTCGTGCAATATTATTTTTTATTACGAACTCAATCTTTATTGCAGCCATAGACCAGCATAAAAACAGAACCAATACAAGGCCAACATAAATTTAGGGCGCAATCCTAACCTGTACTAGAACAGGCAGTTCGACTGGCCTCTGCTGTATCCAGCACAGGTTTGGTACAGCCCAGGCACAACTCAGAATAAGGGGAGTTCAGACCCCTTACCTCGAGCAATGCCCCATGTGACCCTATGGGGCTACTCGAATCTGCACCCACGATTTCGCAGGCACAAATCAGAGTGGCCCAAGTAACACCGCTCGAGCTGGTACCGGGGGTTGAGATACGGTCTGCACCACTGTGGCTGACCCCACCCCCTCCTGGACCTGGGCTGCCCTCCCCTGCCTAGAAATGCCCCTCCCCACCTCTATTCCTCCCTCTGCCCTCTCCCATTCCGTGCTAGTTCACCCGCACCAGCACAAACTTACAGTGTCCCAGCACTGCTCCAGCTCCACTGGGCCAAATCAGAGTGGCCCAAGTAATACCGCTCGAGCTGGTACCGAGGGCTGAGATACGGTCTGCACCACTGTGGCTGACCCCACCCCCTCCTGGACCTGGGCTGCCCTCCCCTGCCTAGAAATGCCCCTCCCAACCTCTGTTCCTTCCTCCCTCTGCCCTCTCCCATCCCGTGCCAGTTCACCTGCACCAGCACAAACTTACGGTGTCCCAGCACTGCTCCACCTCCACTGGGCCAGCACACATCCATGCGCTGGCTCAGCCTGCTCCCAAGTAACCACAAACATGCTTTATGGCACATTTGCAACACTGGGAGCCGGTACAAGGAACTTGTGCTGGTTAAGGACAGTGTTAGGATTGTGCTGCCCAATATTTAAATAAATTGACTGCTATGATTAGTAACCCAAATTAAAATAAAATCATTATTACACGGTCTGACTTCTGGAATGGAACCAATATATACACTGGGGGAAACTTATTGTGTCCAGAGAACAATGTATGCATGCCATGTTATACATTTATTATAATCCTAACAAACTGTACTGAACACCAGAACAAGCCAAAACTCATTTCCCGAATTTATTTTTCTTTGTGCTTCCAAGTAATCTGTATATATCTAGCTTCCTGGTAAGGTACAGTTAACAGTCAACATGTCAATCTGAAAGAGGTCAGGTTCACTCAAACATTGGAAGAATTTGAATTCAAATAGTACGAGACTCAATACAAGATGTTTTAATTACTTCATTAAAGAATAAAACCTTTAAAAGAGAGAGAGAGAGAGAGAAATAATAAAATATCCCTCCTCCAATTGTGACAAAAAGGAAGGAAAATGTCAACCTCAGTGTGGGAAAATGCTGACGCATAAATTATACCCTGAACCAAATGTCTGTTCTTTCCATACTGCAACAACCATTGTTTTTCTCCAGGAAGTAAAGCACCTTTTTAACCAAAAATCCACCCCATCCGAATTAGATGACTTTATCTTTTTACTCAGATGGTCTTCTGAGCAACTCAGAAAGGAAATTCTCCATCAATATATTCTATATTAGTTTTCAGTGGTGTAAAAATGGGGGCCAGGGGGCCACAGGCCCTGGGTGTCAAACTGAGGGGGAGTGACAGAGGACACTTCCCATTTTTTGAAATCTTGGTATTTTTGAATAATACCATCATGTTATATATCATTTGATGCATAATTTCATGCAGAATTAAATGAAACAAACAGTTTTGAAATATCTGTATTCTATCAAATGTTGTAGCCAAAAAACCAGAAAAAGAAAACACAACCGCCTTAAGTAACAAAAGGTAGGTTACACTGGGAATCCTGTAACAAAAGGTGTACATTGTATCAAAAAGTGGATTACACTGGGATTACCACTGAGAATAAATAGCTCGTTGGAAGCATTGCAGAAAACCAAATGTATTCTTCATAAACATATGTATGTTTAGGCCTTTTTTCTATATTACAACAAAACTGTTTTTGTGGGTATGATAGACCACAAACCCACTGCATTTATCTTGATAGGCATGCCTTCCTTGTTTTGGGTTATGATCTTTAATGTTCACTACATATATGAGACCTTTTATATACAAGTTCAATAAAAGAAAATGTTCACCATCTGTGCTTCTTCTCTGGTCATTACTAGTATTCATTTAATATGAATGAAAATAATTTGGTCATGGGAGGGTAACAAAAATTTATGGGTTCCGGATGCCGAATAACCTTTGTACACCACTGCTAGTTGTAACTTAAATATTGTCAGCAGCATGATCATGCTATGTTTCTGCTGCTCCTTGGAAGCAAAGCCAGTCATGTGACCATTTCATAAATAGGGTCAAAAAGTGTTGAGATATGTGACAAGATCCTGATTCCATAGATAGTTATCCATATCTGATCTGCAACCAACTGTGTTCAGAAACCGGACACACTACTTATTTTCAGGTGCAAGGTGAATACTTATTTCATAACATAGCTAAAAAGAGGTTGGGGACTCAGTATCATGCCAAACAGCCTGCACTAATACTTGGTTTCTTCAACAACTGCCTTTACAGCAGTTTTGAGGATGTTGAGCAAGATGCCCTTCGGAAGGGAGACTTTAGCAAGCCAAACCAATAAGAACAGCAATTTCTCTGGGCTGTTTCTCACCATGGAGAAGTGAAATTGTTATAACTTACATGATCTATATTTACTCTTTCAATGGAATAATCAGTTTCAGTAATTAAGGGCCCAATCCTATGCAATTTTCCAGCACCGGTGCAGCTGCAATGCAGCCCCGAGGTAAGGGAACAAATGTTCCCATGCCTTGAGGAGGCCTCTGTGACTGCCTCCCCAATACAGGAAGCAGTGCATACACCATTGCCACAGCAGCACCGGCACTGGAAAATTGGATAGGATTGGGCCCTAAGTTGATAAGGAGACTCATACTCCTTCAGAAAGAAAGCTTTCAGGGCTTGTCCAGATCATTGCATCCTCACTGATGACTAGGTTATATCTAAAAGAGGTATCAATATTTTAGACTACTTTTGGACATTGTGCTGTCCATGTTTGTCTACATCTGGTTTGCCTTCATGGTCTTTTTCTGCAGTGAGCATGAAACATTAGAAATCATTCATTTCCAATAAAAATTTCCCCCTCGAGGTAAGTAGAAAACAAATCAGGGGTGTTTTATGTATGCTTTTGCAGCACTAAATACAGTTGAACATGCCTCTTTCACCTGAGCAATCAAATGAAGTTACACAAGATTTGGTTATTAACAGCTCTCACCTGTCTCCTGTTCATGAATGATAAGACAGAAAGACAGAATGATAAGAACAGAATCTGTATTTGCTCAGGATAGATTCAAGATTACAAAATACAACTTCACTAAATATATCTATCCCAGCTAAAGAAAACTGAGATGTTGTCCATCATTTCATTCATTTTGACAATTCATTGTATATAATGGGACACGCTTATAACTGCTGTGCAATAATGTGATAATACTGTTGAGCAGGCAAAAACGGAAGGTCAGACTAAGTTACACTTTTCATATTCTTAGCCCAATCCTACCAAAAATCCGCCTCCCACTGATGCAGCCTTGCCACCAGAGCACAAGCCCTCACTGCCCCACTAAGTCCTGTGCTGCCCTGTGCGAACAACTTTGTTTGTACACAACCATGTGGACCTAGCAAGAGCCGGGGGGGGGGAGGGAATACGATATTGGTAGCAGCACTGCTGCCACTAACATCTCCTTCCCAGCTCGATCCATCTCCTGCCCTGGTCCCTTCTTCCCCCT
Organism: Tiliqua scincoides; assembly: GCF_035046505.1. Lineage (NCBI taxonomy): Eukaryota > Metazoa > Chordata > Lepidosauria > Squamata > Scincidae > Tiliqua > Tiliqua scincoides. The sequence continues at coordinate 55,546,367 of NC_089826.1, forward strand.
CCCCCTCCTGTTCTGCCCACTCCCACCTCCTTCCTGCCCCTGCGCTCACCTGATGGCACAAGGGACCACTGGCAGACCACAGCCATTTGCAACAGCGGCCCAGCCAAGCTGAATGGTTGTTGCCATTTGTGACAGCTGCTGGAATGCTAGCAAGACCCCAAAAGATTTGGGCCACTATATTCATACAATTTTAATAACAAACATAAATACAGACTTATCAGTTTACAAAAAAAATAATGGGTGCATGTGAACAGATTCAGAGTTTGTAGCTGAAGCATGGAAAATGCTGGGTCCAGATTTACAATCAGATAACCCTAATAGAAAAGGAATGCTATAAGTAGTGTTATGTTTTATTTTGCTGCTGAAAAAAGGACTAGTGGTGATACCCAGCTGTGGCAATTGTGAACACTGACCACTAGTGCTGAATATGTGAATACTTTGCTTTCTCTTTTCAAAGCCATAGGTTTCCTCTCATTTGGGAATCTTTACTTTGTTTACCAAACATTACAAGAAATGAAACCAGGGTGCAAGATGAAATAAAATCTCACAATTCAGATAGGATAACTGAGAGAACCTCTGACTTCAGACAAGCTGAAGAAGCAACATTTTAACACTGATTTGTGCAATTACATCAACGCACCCTCTATGAAAATATTGTTTAATCTGTTTTAATTTCATTCTATAATTTAAATTATAAAATGCAACTCAAGCTAAAATCCAATAGCAAATTTCTTTCAATATGCTTAAGCCTCCGGTTGAAAAAAAGCTTCTCTTGGATCACTGTCAAAATATTACATTCGTAGTAAAAAATGCAAAAAGGTGCATCAGACACTCGTATTTTATTTTAATTAGACACAATTGTATCAACTAATAAGCCATAATATGAAGACTCATATTATGATTTGATATCATATTATATCATATGATATATATGGATATTACACTTGGAAACATATGATAATTAAAAAACAACACCATATTGGTTTTACTACTAACATTAGTAGTGTTATTATAACCATTGTCCAGTGGCCTAGTCCCATCCAACTTTCCAGCACAGAAGCAGTCTCAATGCAACCCCAAGGTAAGGGAACAAACCCCCACCACAGGATACAGCACACGCCCTGTTGGCACAGTTGCACAGGCACTGGAAAGTTGGATAGGATTGTACCCTGTGTTTCTTAGCCTACACTACCTCAGCATTAGAGGTTGCCCTGAGCATATGCTTTATTTTTAATTCCAGATAAGGAGGAGGAACACAACTTATGATGAATCTCAACAGATGGTTTCTGACTTCCCAGCTTCCCTGCCAAGGTCATTTTCACTTTTGAGCTAAACATAATTTCATTTGTTTTGCTGCATTCTCAGGATTTTATAGTCTTCGAGTTAGCTTTTCAGCAACTAGTTAATCTTGCAGAACATTAGTGAAATATTTATGACTTAGATGTTCATTTCACTTGCCTATACCATATATTGGACTTTCTAATGCTTGGCTTCACAGGCAGGTATGACAGACAGCAGAATTTTTCCCTCACCACTGAACATCTTAGAGGTCAGTGCTTCTCAAACTATCTGATGTGTCAGACCACCAATTTTTTCCCAGTGTGCCAGTGACCAGTACCACATTACCACAACTGCTTATTTCTTCCCTGGAAATTCAGAGGATCAGCAGCCAATGGGGTCAAAGACTGGCACTGCTCCATAGAACACAACTTTTAGTACGCGTAGTGTAGAACTAGAAAGCTTCCAGACAATTTTCTCTTTCAGAAACCATGGAGTGTTACAACAGTGCATCAGTATCCCCAATAACTTAAAAGCCAAAACAGGTCTGAGCCGAAGTTAGTAAAGAAATACTCAGCTTAAATGGTACAGAAATGGCAACACTAAGATCAGTCACTTCAATAAAAAAAACTTTGCTCAGAGGAAGTAGAACTTTGAAGTACTTCTGATCCACTTTCTCAGTTGGTGCTACTTCTTGTTGGTTAAACCACTACATAGACACATCCATAGAGTAATCATGAACAAGAATATGTATGTTAAGCCATTTCTGCCTAATGTTGCATATACGCAACAGGGATCAAACGTGTACACCTGTGGGTAGGGCAAAAATGGGTTAAACCAAGATGGACACACCTGCCTGCCACATACTGAATTCACCCTATGCTTCCATTGTATCTAGAGTCTAGTGTGGTGTTCTCTTTTTGAAAGAAGTGGCAATCACAAAGTAGAGACTGTACATATTTCAATGATGCTATAATTTACACTGTCACTGTAGTTACAGTATCTGCGTAACTGTAGTATCTGAGAGAAGGAAAACTCTGATCCCAAACCTCCACTGCCTTGTGGCTACATCCAGTTATGGAAAAGGCTTCAGGAGTCAACTTCGAGGCAAAATCCGGAGCCGGAGTCCCCGAGGCAGTTCATGGCTGAACACAGTCACGTTCTGGCAACTCCTGCGACGCCGCTGGAACCAACCGTATTGGCTTCTGCCTTTCCATTGGACCGTTTCAGCGACATGGAGAGGGTGGATTTGCTGCATGGGTAACAGCCTATCCTCCATACCTACTTTACCCAGGCTTCGCGCACTGGAGAGGACACTCTGTTCCAGAACCACCATTCAGAGCGTGACACCATAGTCTTCCAAGACTGAAGGATGCCAACTCAATGTAGTTACAACTCATTTTCTCTTCACTTCAATAGAGACTGTACCTCTTATAAAAAATAGCATATGGGCAGACAAACTCTTTGGAACACTAATAGCTTTATATAATCAAGGACAATATAAAGTGAAACTAGTACCAAACTCTCAAACCAACATACTTCTCAGGAGGACATTTTCCATAATAGAGATTTTAAGCAGCAGCAGCAGCAACAACAACAACAACAATACAGGTATTTATATACCGCCTTTCATGGCCTTCAGATTTCTCCTCAGACTTTATTTCAAGGCGGTTTACACAGGCAGGCTATATTAAATCCCTATAGGGATTTTTACAATTGACGAAGGTTCTCTTTCAAGAACTACAACATTTCAGATGGATCTTTTTATGATCTGGTTACATTCTGGCCTCCAGTTTCCTCCCACGCAAGCTGACAATCCTTCATATCTCACTGGAAGGGCGGCCAAAGAGCAGATGGAAAAACTCGGCTCGGCTTGTCAGCTGCTTCAAGGTCTCGCCGTTCACGGTGCCGGTGGCCTCGAACTGGCGACCTTCAGCTGTTATCTTCAGGCAAACGGAGGCTCTACCCTCTAGACCAGACTTCCTGCCCTCATACATCTCACAGGGCAATTTTTTATTAAAACTTTACAGATTAAATGTGATGTGCTAATACATTACTTCAGGATCTGTGGTAATAAAATGTCAAGGAACAAGCTACAAGCTGTTTGTGACTTAAGATACTCAAAGAATTAAATTTATGCTGGCATATAGTGTACTGTAATTAGAAATGGCTCTGCATTGTGATTTAGCTAGTAACTATGGTAACCAAAGCAGAAGAGGAGTAAAGGAAGACAAGCTGAATATGCTAATGAAAATTCTGTATTAATCTGTTTATTTAAATGTAAGCACAGGCAGAATTGGAATTAAAAGTAATGTCCACTCTTTGGTTATTTTAGCTATGTTATTTGAATGCTTGAAACAGAAGAACATGTTGTTCCTGCATGATGTACATTAAGGTAACAGCTTCCATCTTCATATCAGAACATGTCTGCCCACATAATCTTAAATGCTTTAAATATATACTGCATTGCATTTTTATTAAGTCTACAGAATCTGGCGCCACATACAGTCTTTGGCTGACCACATGTGTTCTCGAGTCCTGCCCTTCTTCAATATTAAAGCTGCCAGACTAGGGTTATGTGAATAGGTGTAGGAGGTATAATTTCTCTTAAAAGTAATTATAGTTTCCGCTGCTTTTAAAGAAGTGGTAGTGCATTCCCTCCTACCAAATATCCTCTTTGGATCTGGGGGGATTTAAAGAACTTTCTCCTTGTGTCCAATTTCTAGAGGTGAGTTTCTTCAATGACAATGAAATAAAAACATACAACACTACATTCTGTGCTTATCATTTTTGGGAAGAAAAAAAATAGGAGCAAGAACCATCCCATAATCTGAAAAAAATAAAAAACCATTTTCTAACATCTCTACATATTGGTAATGTCTGTTGCTGCAACTGCTGACACAATACTACCTATATCACCTACCTAGTACACATTTTAAAGTGATTATAAAAATGGAATAAAAACACACAGCACCACTTGCTTAACTTCTCATTTTTGGAAAACACTGAAATTCACACAGAAAAAAAAAATTTTTCCCACCTCTACCAATTTTCCATCTGGGCGCAAGGTACTGGATCACAAAGTCCTATTTCAACTCCAGGTATTCCTGGGTAAAAGGTGAGTCTTTGGTGAGAAGCCATTCCACTGGCCTGGCTTCAGCACTGTCACAAATTTTGGTACCCTGGGTGTATGCTTGGAACCAAGGATGAACCAATAGTTGTTAATACCAGAGGATATCATATCCTTCTGAGCCATGCTGCTGCAATAGAGCTGAGTGTTACTATGTTGTGGTGGTTCTGGTCATTTTGGAAAGTTAATCCCAGAGGCTGGTGCTGAAGGATAGTATTTCAGCCCTATAACCTTTGATTTATGACAAGAGTCCTATCTTGTTTCCTTTTTTCTTTAATATCTATACGCAACCACTGCTTTGGGCTGAGGCGTCATCAATATATTGATGATGCACTACTCATTTTCAACACCTGATCCTAGAAGAGGCAGTGGAAACCTTAAACCAATGTCCAGAGGCAATTTTGGTCTGCATGCTAATAACACTAACTGCCATAAGTGTACGGAATTGAGATGATTCAAGAGAATTGCTAGTGGGTTGTACATTTGTTAATGTTAGTGGGAAATGAACAGTGAATCCTGAATCTAATGTAATTTATTAGTGAATGACTATGAAAGGGAGAGAGAAGGATTTGTCCTCTGCCATACCAAGAGCAAAACAAGTAGTTCAGATTTGGCTCCTGTGTTCTCTTTCCACTGTTGGCCAATAATAGGATTGTCTAGTAGAGTGGTTCCCAACCCATGGTCCATGGACCACTGTTGGTCCATGAGACCCTGAGAAGTTGTAGGTCTCAGGAGGAAAAAAAAGATCACCTTCCATCACTGGAGCATATTGCTGAGCAAGCGATCCCCAAAATTCCACCAGAGAGGCTAGAGAACAAACCCCCCACAGTCACAGCTGGCACATCCAATGTCTCACCAAGAACCCCCAACCATACACTACCAAACTTAATTGTATTTTTCGTGTGCTGGAAGTGGGGGGGGAGGGATGCATGTGGTCCATTGTGATTCCAATTTTTGCCTTCGTGGGCTATGGGCTCCTAAAGGTTGGGAACCCACTGGTCTAGTCGGAGTCGGACATCACTGATCAGTGAGGGGAACACATCTCCCCCAGGTACAGAGGGCCCAATGTACATTTGAATAAACATGGAACTGGGATATTTTAATACCTGGAAATTAAATAGGTGTTTAGTTTTGGAAAGTTTTTGAGAAAATCAAGTTTTATTTTCAAGCACGTGTCTGGGGAGACCTTTTACAAATCTGAACGATACCTGCTGTTTTACCAATTCTTCCATTTGGGTGCACATTAGATGAATTTAAAAGTAACAATTGTTCATAGTTAATTTCATAAATATATAACATGTGTTGATAATTGACAACAACTAAAAGCTGGCTGGAAACTGTTTACAATCTTCTTTTGCAAATTGAGAATTGTAAAGTTACTGTATCAAGCTTACGAAACAAAAATGGAACGTTCACCTGGGCATGCATTCCGAGATAGCTTATTTCTCTCTGTTAAGCTGAAGTACCATCAATACTTAGGAGTCATATCTTCTATCCCAAAAGTTGAAAAGTTTGGTTGTTCATCATAGCAAATTCTGTTAACTTTGGGTGGATCAGATGGCATTTAAGAAAAACTCAGGTTATTGGTTCACAAACCATTATTCAGATAGCTGGGCATTCAGCATTATCCAACATTGCCATAGTCAATTATGAGTCTTATGTGCAATGAAGACGATTAAGCCCTGCCTTCTACTTGCAGGTTGGCAGCAGATGCTCACACATGAAAGATTTCCAGGACATGATTTGTATCATCAGGCATATACAGGGCAGCTACAAAATCCCTATGCAGTTTTAACAGGCTTTGATACCAAATCCATAGAATCTCATGCATAGGGACTTTGTGGGCATCCAGTGCACCTCTTACAATGCAAAACCCGTCACCCCCACATAATAAAGATGCATGTGCGCATCACATCTATTCCTCAGGGTTAGTGGTTTGCTGTGGCAGTGACGAGGTGTTAGTGGAACTCACCCACATGAACATGTATGAAGCCTGTCTGGAGAGGATGGAGGGTGCTGGCCAAAATGAAAGACAGTTTGAGACTAATAGCCACTCAAATGAGGTCAGTACACCCATTACTCAGCCTGGATATTGTTTCAGCTGTACTTGTGGCTTTCTCAATTGGAGGCGACATCCATTTAAACTTGGATCCTCATGGATCTTAGCCCTGTGGAACACTACAGGTTTATGACTCCATATAACATACCCCAAGTCCATGTCTATGTAGTTGGGTCAACTGGTTGAGGTGCTGGAACATTACAGAGACCCCATGATTACCTGTCTGCTCCTGGAGTTGCATAATTTGGGAACTGATGTAGGAAGAAAGAGAGCTGTGCTGTAGAACTGCTACTTCCTCTTTTTGCCTCTGACATAATTGCCAGTCAGCAAACCAAAAGATTATATTTGCCTTGGGAAGGTCAATTCAACATACCTGATGGCAGAATTTGAACCTGTCCCCTACCCCAAATGATTAAGGCATCAACCTTTTTATGACAAGCACTAACATTGTCAAGACACACCATCAGTTTTTTTTTACAATTGTCAAGGCATTCCGCACTAACGACGGGGGCTCACATTTCCCAATGGCTCTACTAATATATGATCCTCTCCAAACTGGCACACTAGCAGACCACTCTCAGCACAAGAATGTGCCATGGCAAAGTGGTTTAAAATCCCTGGGTTAATCCCTGGGTTAAGGTGACAAACAATGGAAGAATGATATATGGATCATGACAAACAATGGAAGAATGGTGACAAACAATGGAAGAATGATATATGGATGGCAAGATGAATACATTTCAGTTGATTTAGCTTTCATTTAACCATCTTTGAAAAGTTATTTGGGAGATCAGCTGAGATTATTTTGTAATTTTATAGTCTTGATCTATAATAGTGCATGTCAAAACAAGATAAATATCCATTTGCGATCAAGATAAAATCATTAGTACAGACATATTGTCTTTTCATAGCTGTTCACCAAGCATCTCAGAACAGCTAGTTCATTTAAGTTTGCATTCCTAAGGCAGGATGCTAGACTAATAAATGAGAACATCGTAAATAGTATGTAGTAACATTAATTGCATTTAAGTTACTAGACCTAAAAGGCTATTTGTAGAGTTAGTGTAGTGTGGTGGCTAAGAGACGGAATAAGTGAATAAGGACTTCTCTGGTTTGAACCTAGTCTCTGAGTTGAACTCACCAGATCAGCAATTTTCAGCCGGTGTGCCACAAAAGGTCCATGGGTGTGCTGAGGGAGTTTGGAGCAGAGTAGTTAAAAATTGCTGGAAAACTCCACTCTGCCAATGGAGGGACAGACAGTTCATTACTACAGACAGCTGCCCTAAAAACAGAGCCCCAGAACACATAAGAGTCTCCTGGAAGCCTCCTGGAAGAGACCATGGAGGTCAGTTTGCCATCAGAAGCAAAACACAGAAAAACACTGCACTAGATGGCCTTAGTAAGCCTCTCAGCTCTCCAGCTGCAATATGGGGATAGGGATGCTCATCTTACAGGATTCCTTTAGATGTTAAGCACTCTGCATAGTCAGAAAGAAGTAAACAAAAGTTTATTCTTGCTGTTTGTAGTGAAATAAATATAACATCAATGTTTTGTTGAATATTTTTGTAATCTAGGTTGGTTGAAGCCTTGAATTGAAAGCATTAGAAGTATAAAATACTGTAGGTACATTTCAGGAAAATAAAGTTCAATAACCTTCATCTGCTATTTGCAGTTGTGTCACCTTTTTCTACATAGCACTCTCAACAACAGCCAGCAGAGGGAATTCCCTCCAGCAGTTCCCAAACATCAGGGATGTCAAACCCGTTTCATATAGAAGGCCAAAACTAGCATTCATGGTGCCTACTGTGGGTCGAAAGTGACATCATTAAGTAGAACATGGCATCATTAAACAGCCAGAAATAAGCATGTTCTCAAATAGAAACTCATTACCTGCAAATGACGGAAGAAAAAATGTACAGATCTTTATATTTTCAAGATATGAGAGAGCCCAATTATCAAGCTGAGAAAGCCCAACTCTAATGGGGGGGCAGATAAATTGCTTCCAGGGACCGCATTCAGCCCATTTAGCTTATGTTTGACAGCCCTGCCTTGGAGGCTGCTGCCAGATTTTAAATGCCAAGGAGTGTGGCTATAATGATGATTGGGCAGCCTACTCCTCTCCCCCAAGAAGCAGCTTGTTCAACCCTTGACACAAAATAGCATAAACTGCCTTGTCAGTTCCGCAACAAATCAAAAACTGAGTTACAACCTGCTCATGGGTTCCAGAGCCACAGTTTGGGAACCGCAGCCTTATCATTTGCCATTTTTTCAGTATTTTAACTTTCAAGAGGAAACTTAAGATCCTGGAGTTGATTTTGGCGAAAAAATGATTTTAAGAATCAGACAGTTTTCATTCCACTTATGTGGCAGTTGCCCCCTTCATTCCTCCTTTACTTGCCACTGTTGGCAACCTTTAGTCTCGAAAGACTATGGTATCGCGCTCTGAAAGGTGGTTCTGGAACAGCGTCTAGTGTGGCTGAAAAGGCCAATTCGGGAGTGACAATCCCTTCCACACTGGGAGCAAGTGCAGTCTGTCTCTGGTCTGTCTCCCTGGCTATGGGCCTTCCTTCTTTGCCTCTTAACCTCAGACCATTGGCCAAGTGTCTCTTCAAACTGAGAAAGGCCATGCTGCACAGCCTGCCTCCAAGCAGGCCGCTCAAAGGCCAGGGTTTCCCACTTGTTGAGGTCCACTCCTAAGGCCTTCAGATCCCTCTTGCAGATGTCCTTGTATTGCAGCTGTGGTCTACCTGTAGGTCGCTTTCCTTGCACGAGTTCTCCATAGAGGAGATCCTTTGGGATCCGGCCATCATCCATTCTCACGACATGACCAACGCAGGCGTCTCTGTTTCAGCAGTGCATACATGCTAGGGATTCCAGCACGTTCCAGGACTGTGTTGTTTGGAACTTTGTCCTGCCAGGTGATGCCGAGAATGCGTCGGAGTCAGCGCATGTGGAAAGCGTTCAGTTTCCTCTCCTGTTGTGAGCGAAGAGACCATGACTTGCTGCAGTACAGAAGTGTACTCAGGACGCAAGCTCTGTAGACCTGGATCTTGGTAAGTTCCGTCAGCTTCTTGTTGGACCAGACTCTCTTTGTGAGTCTGGAAAACGTGGTAGCTGCTTTACCGATGCATTTGTTTAGCTCTGTATCGAGAGAAAGAGTGTCGGAGATCGTTGAGCCAAGGTACACAAAGTCATGGACAACCTCCAGTTCATGTGCAGAGATTGTAATGCAGGGAGGTGAGTCCACATCCTGAACCATGACCTGTGTTTTCTTCAGGCTGATTGTCAGTCCAAAATCTTGGCAGGCCTTGCTAAAACGATCCATGAGCTGCTGGAGATCTTTGGCATAGTGGGTAGTGACAGCTGCATCATCGGCAAAGAGGAAGTCACGCAGACATTTCAGCTGGACTTTGGACTTTGCTCTCAGTCTGGAGAGGTTGAAGAGCTTTCCATCTGATCTGGTCCGGAGATAGATGCCTTCTGTTGCAGTTCCAAAGGCATGCTTCAGCAGAACAGCGAAGAAAATCCCAAACAAGGTTGGTACAAGAACACAGCCCTGCTTCACGCCGCTTCGGATATCAAAGGGGTCTGATGTGGAGCCATCGAAGACAACAGTGCCCTTCATGTCCTTGTGGAAGGATCTGATGATGCTGAGGAGCCTGGGTGGACATCCAATCTTGGGGAGAATCTTGAAGAGGCCATCCCTGCTGACCAGGTCGAATGCCTTCGTCGATCTATGAAGGCTATAAAGAGTGGCTGTCGTTGTTCCCTGCATTTCTCCTGCAGTTGTCTAAGGGAGAATACCATATCAGTGGTGGACCTGTTGGCTCGGAATCCGCACTGTGATTCTGGATACTTGCCACTTGTGATTCTGGATTACTTGCCACTACTGACCCCTGAAAAAGCGTTAAGATTTTGTCCTGTTGACATAGCCCAAAATGACCTGACAATGCTACAGGTGAGAACAGGTGAAGAATAAACTTGTTTCATACTGTTCTTGCTTTCTCCAGAAAATATTCAAAGGGCCGCATCTCTTAGAAGTCCCAACACCAAACAATTCCACCCACAGACAGAAGCAGAAGTCACAATGAAAGCAGGTTAGGGTCAAATTAACCCATTTTTGCCCACCCCACAGGTGTACACATTTGATCCCTGTTGCACATATGCAACACTGGACAGAAATGGCTTTAATGGCATACTGTCCAACTGGCCCTCTTTTCCAGGAATGGACCCTATTTTCTAGGACTGGTCCTGCCTAACAACACTGTTCCTATTTTGCCTGTTGGGGTGACACTAGGGATTCTTTTTGAACATTATGTTAGGGTGCTCACATGTGCACTAGAGCTTTACAAGTCTCAGTCCACTTCCCCCCCCCGTATCTCTACAAATAAATCTCTGAGAGAAGGGCAATGTATCTTGACAATAGTGCTTATCCACATACATGACAGCACACACAGACACAAACTATCAGTGTACCGCTTCCCTTCCATTATGTCCACCCCCAAAACTGCCTATCTAGAAGATAAATGCTGCCTGAATTGCAGTTTTTCTAGAAATACTGTGCACTTAGATTCATTGCAAGATATAACAGTGGACACTGAATATACAGCAAATGGAAGAATTGTCATAGCCATGTCTTGCTACCTGTTACCACCACCACCTTCAGCTAGACAAGGCCAAATATGGCACAGCCTCCTTTTGTGTAAATCTTCTGGCTGCAGATTTTTAAAAAAAAAATTTTCTAGCTGGAGGAGAAGATAGTAGCAGGAGAGGCAAAATGGATATCTTAATTTTACTGTTGGTTCCATCAAAAAAATGGAAAGAACATGCTGCTGTATTCTACTATAGACAGCCCACCCCACCCACCCACCCCAAATACTGCATATTGTGAATACAGTTCAAGAGGAATATTGACTGGAGTAAGTTCAGAGGAAGATGACTAGGGTGGTTAGGGACCTGGAGACCATGTCCTATAAGGAAAACCTAAAGGAATTGGGCACATCTTGTTTTGAGAAAAGTCAGTCAAGAGGTAACTTGGTAACAGTCTAAAAATACCTGAGGGGTTATCAAGTGGAAGACGCAATGGATTTATTTTCAGCTGCTCCAGAGGATAGGACCCAGACAAATGGTTTAAAATACAAGGGAGATTTTGATTCAACATTAAGAAGAACTTTATGATGGTAAGAACTGCTCAGCAGTGGAATAGTCTGCCTCAGAACATGGTAGATTCTTCCTCACTGGAGAACTTTAAAGAAGAGGTTGGACAGCCATCTATCGGGGATGTTCTGGCGTTGGACCCTCTACTAATGCAGGGAGTTGGACCCAAAGATCTTCTAAGTCCCTTCTAACTCTGTGATTCTACATTGTGGAATAGAAGGCAAAGCAAAAGCCACTGACAATCTTACTTTGACTTGGTATTGTATCTTCAGAGGCTCAGAACTTAAACACTTCTCCTCTACCCAAAGCACGCATTTCCATATTTCTCCTTGAATATCTTCTACAACATCACTACCTTGACTATTAGCCAAAACAAAATTGTTAAAAATGACTGTGACCATTTGCATTTTGTGTTCCTTTCTGTCTTGAGAAGCAAGGGAGCCCAATTACACAAAGGAAATCGACCAAGTCTAAAGTTCAAACTATGCATTCATGTCAAGATTTCTTGACTCTTCTTCTCTACTGCTCTTTTAAAAAGCCAAAGCAGACTGCCTGGAGCAGACTGCATCTGAGCAGAAAAAAAGAGTAGGTGGGGGGAAAGGATGGTGGGGAAAGAGATTGCTTAACCCTTTTGCTTCCCATCTTTTTTTGCTTCAAAAATCATTCTTCCCAAGTCACTTTTTCACCCATGAGGAGCAAGAGGCTCTTAACATGCAATGTGAACCAAGAGGGCTTTTCAGGCATCATGGGAATCCACTTGGTATGGCATTCAGAAATTAATTTATACTTAATTAAACTCCTTTAATTTTTGCTGTCTCTGAAAAACCATTATGATCATTAGGGATAAAAACCAAGCTCCAGCATCTGTTCTCTGAGCAGACATAGAAATCCTTTACATTTTGTACAGGAGGAAAATGCCTTTTGTTTCACTGATAGATTTATTACAAGACTATATAGCAGCTTTACTGGTTCAGTTCAATGACACACATCAAGGCCAGTATCTCCAATAGTAGCCAGTTTCAAAAACTTCAGAAGGATATATAAGAGACTATTAAGACTGTTAGTTTTGGATTTTAATTTTTGAAAAGATGCTGGATGAATGTAGCAGGATGCTTATGTGTATATGTGAGCAAGAAAAGAAGGCTGAAGAAGAAGCTGGGATTCCGATGTGCCTGAAGACAGCAGGTTCTCCAGCTGCAGACAAAGCTGAGTTCCAGGAAATGTATTTATTATGGTAGTGGTTCTCAAACTTTTTAGCACTGGGACCTTCTTTTTTAGAATGATAATCTATTGGGACCCAACAGAAATGACGTCATGGCTGGAAGTGACATCATCAGTCTAGGCTTCAAACCTAAGCCAAGCTCAGCCAAAGGTCCCATTACACAGAGCGCTCATGCTGTTATTTAGCATAGCTAGGACTTAAACATTCCAACTCAGAAGTCCAAGCAGAATGCAGACTTGGATCCAACTCAGACCACATAGCCCTTCCAGTGTCCCATCTTCCCACTTACTCATATCCAGAGCACCATGCCTCTCTCCCACTGGGACCCCGCCCTGCCCAGCAGCTCTGTACCCTGTATTTTCAGGTCAGTATTTTCAATGGCGGCTGAGCTAGGTGCTATGTAACCCATCTGAAATTGGCTCGCAACTCACCCTAGTGGGTCCTGACCCACAGTTTGACAAATGCTGTATTTTGGTATTTATATATCATCTTTCTCATAGACTCAAGGCAGTTTACAAAAGGCAAGCTGAACATAAACCCCATTTTCCAATGGGATTTTTACAAGTATTATTCCATAAGAAAAATCTCAAAGAACCTCCATTTCTCCAGATGTTTCTTTTCATAGTATAGTCATCATCTTAGTAGCTAACTCTTGCACTTTCCAAGCACTCACAGGAAGCTGCACCAAGCTTCAGATCGGTTTCACAAAAATATTACCCATTTTTCCCCAGATGTCTCCTCCACACTCCACTAATCCACAGAGCTGTACCAGTAGCCTCTCAGTCTTTCAATCTTGGTCTCCCACCCAGCAGCTGATCCTGCTTAGCATTATCAGGCAAGGCAACAGCTCAACCTTCAGACCACACCCCCTGCCAGATGCGAACCTGCCAAAATACAGGTGCATTTCCGGTTCCAAGAAAAAACTTCCTGATGCAATAAACTGAGTACAGAACATGTAAACAGTTTTGATGCCCAGGGACAGCTGGAGGAGCAGGACTAGTGTTTAAGACACTGGTTTTCAACCTTTTTTCATCTCATGGAACGCTAAAAAGGTACTAAAATTGTCACGGCACACCATAAGGATTTTGACAATTGACAAGGCAGACTGTGCTATTGGTGGGGGGCTTACATCCGCCAGTGGCCCTACTAATAAATGGCCCTCCCTCAAACTCCCACGGCACACCTGCAGACTATTCGCGGCACACCACGAATAGGCACACAGTTGTTAAAAATGGCTGGATTCAGAGACAATAGGACAAACTGTGCTGGACAGAAGGACACATAGAAACAGGTCAACTCTGTGCGCTAGGGAAGAGGAAGAGACAACACTGAGGGAGCAGTGGCTGAGAAGAGTAGGAGATCTTGCAGGAGCAAAGGTTCAGAGAACCAGGGTTAAAAAGGAACCTAATACAGCAGCACAATAGAAATTGTTGACACACGACTGAGGCTATAGGTCTGATATGGGTCTGATATAGGTCAGAATTGCAGCTTCTAAAGGCCCAATTGTAACCAACTTTCTCGGGCATATGTAGCTACACAGGAGAGGGGATTTTTAGGGTACGACAGAGCCTCTCACCCACCTTGTGCATGGTTTCTAGGGCTGACAAGTCAATATGTAAGCAACAGCAATACCAAACATCTACAACAACAAAGTCTAATTGCCAAGCGGCTTTATTTTTTCTACATTAGACAGACACTGCCAGTGACTTTAAACTTAAAGATGTCTGCAACTTAAGTTCTACTATCTGTTCTAAAAAAAGAGAGGAAAGAACAAAATGACAACCGATTTTCACACGTAGCTCCAGTTCGCAATGCACAACTAGAATGCAAAGGTGCACTGCCCTCTACTGGATGGAATGAAATATAATTTATTTGTTGCTGCTTCGTTCCAACCCACTTCCGACCAACTACAGTGCAGAGATAAAGAGAATTAAATAAGCACAGCATCAAAAGATCTCTTTCAATTCCACAGGCAATATATAATAATAATAATCAAGGTTCATTCTCAGAGGCAGACCCAAAGAAAGCAGATTGTCATTTTCTTTCCTTGACCCCAAGCAGTCATTTATCAGCAACCCTTAAAGCCTTGTTTGATTTTTAAAACATTTCTAATCCACCTAAAAGGAGGCACTCAAGGTGCCTTGCAATCTAAAAAGACCATTGCAATAAAAGCACAACAAAAGTAACAACAATAAGTGAATGATAACAGATGCCACGAACGTCACTGTATCCACTCAAGGGTACTCAGAACTGAATGTAAAGCCAAAACCATTAGGAATTTATATTCCTCCATTCCACTGAGATGTTAAAGGTGGCTAACAAAATCTTTATCACACAAAGAAATTATAACAATTAATGTACAAAACAGATGCCACAAAATTGAGTTTGTCTGCTCTTAACACCCAATCCTAACCAATTTTCCAGTGCCAATGTAGTCGCAATGTAGCCCCAAGATAAAGGAATAAACATTCCCTTACCTTGAGGCCTTTGTGACTGCCCAAACACAGCAGGATACAATGCACACCCACTGGATAGGATTGGACCCGCTACTAACTGCAAGAGGAGTAGTCTTGTTAGCACGTAGCAGCACACCAAAGAGTCCTGTGACACTGTAAACACTTAGGGCCAAATCCTATCCAACGTTCCAGCACTGGTGCAGCCGTGCCAATGGGGTGTGCACTGCATTCTGTGGTGGGAGGGAGTCCTCCACAAAGTAAGGGGATGTTTGTTCCCTTGCCTCCGGGTTGCATTGCAGCTGCACAGGTGCTGGAAAGTTGGATAGGATTGGGCCCTGAGGCTGCAATCCTATCCACACTTTGCTGGGAGTAAGTCCCTTTGACTATAATGGGACTTCTGAGTAGACAGGCATAATACCGGGCTCTGAGACATTTATTTCAACATATGCTGAAATTAGCCTATGAATCTTTGAGGCGTCACAAGACTCTTTGTTGTCCTTTAGCTACTGTCACTAAAGGTTTTCAGTGGTAGCAGCACTGATAGCAAATGGAGCTTCCATTATAGACGACAAAATTCTGACACACACACTCTCCACTGCTGACAGTTAGTGGTCTTTGATAACAGCGGCAGTGATGGGCAATTACTGTCTAGCATTTAACACCTTGCACTCTCTAAAGTAAATCATCCAAATTATATTTCTGCACCAAAGCAGCCACGAACAACTCCAGTCTAGAAAACAGGAGCTCCTACTGATATTGCTAATTAGTTCTCCATTTTTTTAAAAAAAGATGTTCCATTGAAAGATTTTTAAAATTCTTTCCAAATCTGTTGGGAGCCTTTCATGGTGCTCTGAAATTTCTATAATGAAGAACAGCTATTACGTTGCAACTCAAAATACATTGCCACAATGCTACATGAAAGATGAATATAATCCTTCTATGAAAAATACATAGGGGTACAGTCTGTGGTGCAAATAACTATGGTTAAGCAGTGGGCCATATTATGTGGCAGACTGCAAACATCTATTCTAGCTCTATCCCAGGTGTGTAATAGAGAAATGGTGTTGCAAATTAAATTTGAGTTGCATGCAAATTTAGTTCTTGCCCATAAATTCAGGTGTTTAAGCACATCAGTATGATTATTTCAAAAACTTTATTAATGCAAGCAATCTGAAAAAACCCCAACAGATTATATGAACACTATAGAACTATGGAACTATTACAGTGCCAGCTGTGAGGTTTATCATTTTGTTTACAGCATGCTAGGTAATCTCAAATCACCTCAACAGTAGACAAGCAAAGAAAAAACTAAATATTACTCTTGCTTTGAAATGGTTTTTGCAACAGGTTCAATTTTGTTTCAAAAAAGTACCTGCAAGACAAAGTAACACGAATAAAGAATTAGACAGTTCTCCACAGCTGGGTAAATTTGTTTTGTTTTCACACATTTTCCCCCACAATCCAATAATAGAAGCCTTTGCAAGGCACTGAAGTTTATACTCCCAACACTACTTTATGGCAACAACATGAAATCAAAGGCAAATTAAATTAAAGGTAGCTTTCTGTATGCAAGATCCTTCTTAATATCATATAAATTAACTACTGTCTTCCAAATAACCAAGTTGTCTTTGAGCTTTTTGTTTTGAGTTTTTGTAACTGAATGGAAAACTTTTGCTTTCATAAAAAATTTTCCAGGGTGGAAGGAAGACAAAGGTTGAAAGGTTTTCTGCCTGTGGTAACAGATATTTTTAGGAGTGGTTCTCAACCACATGATAATCATTATGCACATATCTAGCCTAAACTATGAAGACAACTCCTAAAAACAGGAATGAGAACCAATTCTGCAGAACACATGATAATAGGTGAATACCGTGCTGTAATAGCAGCAAACAAATATGCAAAAAGAAAAATATATATATACTTCACGGGTTCTCTACATTCCAGCTCTTCATTCCAACTGGGGACCAGGATCATACTGCAGGCAAAAAACATAAAACGAATTGCTTCCACAATTAAGCAAATGCACTTGACTTGAGTTTCACTAGGGATGTCACCATTAAGATGTTTGCAGAAGCACTCTGAAGAACGATCGCTGCAAAACCAAAAGCAGTGTTTCCATGACAGATTTTTTAGTGACCATGTTGCATTACAATTAGGCAGAGCCTTGGAAGAGCTGTTGCCCTTTCAGAAGCCAATGTGAAAGTAACTGAAGAACTCTCCTGCATTCTCCACTCATCCATGAATTCTGCAGTAACTGAAATTATGAAAACAAAACTCAGCTGTTGCTAATGACCTCATTTTCCACACTCTCCAAAGTCCATCTTGGTTCCTTTGCTGACATGCCCAAAAGTCAGTCAGGACTTCACCCTGGAGGGGGCAATACACAGCTCCCTCTAATCAAGACCATGCCACTAAAGGCCAATTGATTGAAATGGAAAGTTGTAGCACTATGGGGCGTTGAGTGCCACCTTCCTCTGAGGTTTTGTAAATTCAGGCTCTCCACCTTGGCATAACCTCTCTTGCAAGCTTCAGTCTTCCTGCAAAACAAGTTAAGCCTATCTGCCCAGTGGCCAGGCCACTTGGAGAGCCTTTTCAGTCTCTTTCTCCAGGAAGCCTCTTCCAACAATGACCTAAGCAAGGGTTCAGCCCACACCCTCCCATACCCTTTGTCTCCTCAGGAACCTCTCCACTGTGGTTTCCTGAAAGGTCACACCTTAACTCCAGTAAGTCCAGAAAACTCCTGGCTGCACACCCAGGAGATTCTCCAGATACCATTATTCACCCAGGAATGTCTTTGTATTCTTTGTTCAAAGTCCCGTAATTACCGCTGCTCTGGGAACAGAATTTTAGGCATTTTGTTACCTACTGAAGATATCCACACTGTTTGTTTTGGTATTGTCTCCCACGCTGTCTGGTGTTGGTTACATTTTTCCCCAAATAGAAAGCCCTCACCTGCCCTCACCTTCAGAGGAGCTACTTTTCCTGCCCAACTCAAGGTTCCTTTCTGGCTGCATTTTTCTTTTTTCCTGGAATCTGAAACCATGCAATCTTGCTTTGCAGAAGGACATCATACTCCATTCCAGCCAGCAGACCATTGATGGAAAACCTTTAGGGCTTAGAATATCAAAAATCTGGTAGATAACTTGAATTTTGTTCAAGAGGTGTGTCAACCGCCCCAAACAAAAGAGAAACAATTCTTTACATATACATTTATTAAAAAAAAAAATACAGTCCAATCATGTGCGTTGCTATGAATTATATAAAGAAAGTCAAATAATTGTAAAAATAAAATACAAGTAAAACAAACTCAGTTATTGTCATGTGTTGATGAATACTGGCATGCAGAACATCATGGCGTGTCACCTTGGACACGCGTGTCATAGGTTCACCATCACTGCAGTAGACTAAGGATAAGAATTATTTTCTCTCCTTTTATCCCTCATAATAACTCCTTATCCCTTATAAAAGCTTCCATTCCCAAGTGCTTGTTTTAAACCTCCCACTAATCTTCTTCTGCCCCATTGGATCATCTCTGGCAGAGGAAACTCAACCCAGCTGGTGGTCTGGCTCTCTCTCTTTCCCTCCTTCAATTAATCCATGCCTGTCCAAATGGAGCTTTTTACAAATAGTGTCTCACCCACAACAACTGAAATCTCTATGCAATGGATCTTGAAGAAAGCATTGCCTTTTTCTTATTTCTCTCTCTCTCTCTCTTAATCAAACCTATCATGTTCTTTTGGAAAACTGCGTCTCATGGTTAAGTAGAGGCACTTTGAGGTTGTCTCTATTCAGTCAGTGGTCCCAAGTAGCTATATACTGCATTTCAGCCTCTTAAGTTATAAGTTCCCCAGTGTAGTTTAATTCTGGGTTGGGGGGACCTCAGCCCGAGATTGAATGTGTGTTCCCATGTTGTGGTAAACCTGCGTGCATGTGTATGAGGGGAGCGTGGGCAACACCATTCATCTCAAACATTGAGGCCTTCTACACTCAAGTCACTAAATGGTCAACAATTTGGTTTTATTGTGCAATATATAACTTTGCACAGTCTTCAAATTATAATTAACTTCCAGTTGAGTTTTTATTATACTTTAAAATGTGAAGCCTGTCTTGCTTCTCTTATCCTGGCCAGGTATTGCTCACCTCATTCACTGGCATCCTTCAGTCTCGAAAGACTATGGTATCGCGCTCTGAAAAGTGGTTCTGGAACAGCGTCTAGTGTAGCTGAAAAGGCCAATTCGGGAGTGACAATCCCTTCCACACTGGGAGCAAATGTAGTCTGTCCCTGGTGTGTCTCCCTGGCTGTGGGCCTTCCTTCTTTGCCTCTTTGCCTCAGTCTGTTGGGCAAGTGTCTCTTCAAACTGGGAGAGGCCATGCTGCACAGCCTGCCTCCAAGCAGGATGCTCAGAGGCCAGGGTTTCCCACCTGTTGAGGTCCGTTCCTATAGATCCCTCTTGCAGATATCCTTGTAGCACAGCTGTGGTCTACCCATAGGGCACTTTCCCTGCACAAGTTCTCCATAGAGGAGATCCTTTGGGATCTGACCATCGCCCATTCTCACGACATGACTGAGCCAACGCAGGCGTTTCTGTTTCAGCAGTGCATACATGCTAGGGATTCCAGCTCGTTCCATGACAGTGTTGTTTGAAACTTTGTTCTGCCAGGTGATACAGAGGATGCGTTGGAGGTAGCGCATGTGGAAAGCATTCAGTTTACTCTCCTGTTGTGAGTGAAGACTCCATGACTCGCTGCAGTACAGAAGTGTACATGTACCTGCTTGCGGTGGCTGAATCCAGCCTCTGCACTGACTTCAAAGGCTGAAAGCTGCTAGATTCTCCTTGGACTTATGCCACCTCCTGAGGCAACGCAAGTCTGTGAAGACCCAATGGGGCTGTGGTGGCTTACCCAGGGCTGGGTTGCTTACCTTTACCTCTGGGCTGAGCCACTTTGGGAGCTTTTTTGCACTGGATACAGCACAGGCCTTGTAGCCTACCTGTTCCAGCACAAGATAGAATTGCACTACAAGTGTGTTAAGGTAACATTTTTAAAAGTCAAAGCAACAGTGTACTATACAAAAGTCAGTGGATATAAATTAACATAGAACAACTGAAATGCTATTTTGGGTCGATAGGCATAACATGAGAAATACTTATACTGCGTAATGCTTTCAGAATGTTCAAAGTGTCTTTAAGCATTCATATAGCACTTTTATAAAGCACTTCATACATATTATCTAGATGCAATCCTTACATCTTACTTTGTAAAAGAAGTATGATTATTCTCATGCAGTTAAAGAGTTAAAGTTGAGAAGGAGTGACTCACATAAGATTACCTAGGAAGGTAATCAAAATGCAAAATTCAAATTGGCCATGTACCAATTGGGCATGTCCCATGTCTCCCAGTGTTGGTAGAGTTAGGACAGACAAAAGAAAATATGTCTTTATCCAGTGTGTAGTTAGTCTGTGGAACTCCTTGCCATAGGATGTGGTGATGGCATCTGGCTTAAATACCTATAAAAGGGGATTGGACAAATCTCTGCAGGAAAAATCCATCACAGGTTACAGGCCATGATGGGAATGTGCAACCTCCTGATTTTAGAAGTAGGCTAGCTCAGAATGCCAGGTGCAAGGGAGTGGCACCAGGATGCAGGTCCCTTGTTGTCTTGTGTACTGAGTCACTTGCTGGGCCACTTTGAGATACAGGAAGCTGAACTAGATGGGCCTATGGCCTGATCTAGTTCTTCTTATGTTCTTAATTCATAAGTCTCAGTCATCTACTTCTTCAGTCATTAGTTGGTGCTTGGAAAAAGGTTGTCCTCTCAGCCAATGCACTGCTGTAAGCACTGCTAAGATCCATGTGTCCTTCATGACACACTTTTACTCCTTATAATTGTTGGCGATAACTCTCAGCGCAATCCTCTTCATGACTACAGTGGTGCCTCGCATAACGAATGCCTCGCGCACCGAAAAACTCGCAGAACGAAAGCGTTTTGCGATTTTTGGTGACTCGCACAACGAATTTTTATGACCCGTGCTTCGCAAGACGAATTTTGTTTTGTTTTGTTTTCAGGAGGGGATCTTCATGCCAGTTTATGCTCACATTCACCCTAAGAAGGGGGGGGGATCTTCATGCCAGTTTATGCTCACATTCACCCTAAGAAGGGGGGGATCGTCATGCCAGTTTATGCTCACATTCACCCTAAGGAAGGATGATGAGTTCTTGGGGTTTCCTCGCGCAGCAGCGGGTCAGTCAGCATCCCTCCCTCCCTCTCAAACACACACTTACGCTCTCTTCACCACCCCTCACTCACTCACTCACTCACTCACAGGGCCAGGCTCCTGTGTGCCTGTCAGGGGATGCACGTTCTTGCTCCCGCCCGTTTTTGTGCCTCCCCCCGCAAGCCTGGAGCATCACAGCCTCTCTTTCCCCAAGCCTGGAGCATCGCAGCCTCTCTCTCCCCCCCCCCAAGCCTGGAGCATCCCAGCCTCTCTCTTCCCCCCCCCTGCAAGCCTAGAGCATCCCAGCCTCTCTCCCCCCAAGCCTGGAGCATCGCAGCCTCTCTTCCCCCCCCCCCTGCAAGCCTGGAGCATCCCAGCCTCTCTCTTCCCCCCCCCCTCCACAAGCCTGGAGCATCCCAGCCTCTCTTCCCCCCCCTGCAAGCCTGGAGCATCCCAGCCTCTCTCCGCCCAAGCCTGGAGCATTGCAGCCTCTCTCTTCCCCCCCCCCACAAGCCTGGAGCATCCCAGCCTCTCTCTCCCCAAGCCTGGAGCATCGCAGCCTCTCCCCCCCCCCACAAGCCTGGAGCATCACAGCCTCTCTTTCCCCCCACCCCAAGCCTGGAGCATCACAACTTCTCTGCAACACAAACACTTTCCCCCCTCTCTCACACACACAGGCTGCCCCCTTCTCTTACACACACAGATGCTCTGCCCCCCCACACTCACACAGCAGGGGAGGGGTGCCTTCACTCACCTCATCCAGCACCTGAATGTAAGCCCCCCCCAGCAACCTGTCATCGCAGCCTCCTCCCCGCAAGCCTGATCCCATTCACCCTAATAAGGGGGGGCTCTTCATGTCTGTTTATGATCCAATTCACCCTAAGACGGGGGGATCTTCATGTCAGTTTATGATCCCATTCACCCTAATGAGTTCTTGTGGTTTCCAGAAAACTAGAGTACTCAAACCTTTAAGTCTCTCCATTTGTTAATGACAGTGATAATGGTTCTTAATGCCACTGTTGACTGCTGTTCACTTTACATGGAGCAAAAAATACGGTATGTCTTTAAAGAGCACTTAATAAACACTTTGTAAACCAAATTTGACTTTGTTCTGACTTTTTTTGCCCATAGGAACGCATTAATTAAATTTCAATGCATTCCTATGGGAAAACGCACTTTGCAAAACGAAAAACTCGCATAATGAAAGGACTCGCGGAACGAATTGATTTCGTTATGCGAGGCACCACTGTACTTAGAAATAAGTTCTATTCAACTCACCAAAATGAACTTCCATGCATGGGTGCATGGGATTACATGGGCTGGAATTCTGTATACTGGTTGAGTCTTGTTATTCGTGAGGGTTCTGTTCCCAGAACTCACATGGATGGCAAAAATTTCGTTAAAGCAAATCCATTTAAAAAACAATGTCTCTTTGCTAGGTGATTTAAAATCGACTTGCTGACCTTTGCAATGTAAAACAGAGTCATTAGGCAGACAATCCATCAATCAGTCTCTCCAGGTGCTTAGAAAGGCATCATTATGTGGCAGCAACCCCTTCCTTCACCTAGAGCGCAGTGCTGGGAAAGAATGCAAGGTGATTATCTTTCTTTCAGATCAGGGGGAAGGGAGGGGTTGCTTGCCTTGGAATGAAGCTGTTCTAAGTGCCTGGAGAGAAAATGATTGATGGTCAGCTGGCTGCCCTCTCTCACATTAACGAGGCTATTAAATATTTTTCTTTTAAAGGGCCCTTCTCATTGAGTTAAAACCAAAGGTAAAAAAATCCATAGATAATTAGGTTATACCTGTACACTTACTTGAGAGCAAGTCCTACTGAATTCAATTAGACTCACTTCGGAATAGACATGAATAGGATTGCACTGCAAGTCTCTAAGCAACTACTCTCTCTAAACAGATCAGAACATATTTTATATATTTCTATATAAAAATAGAATTGTTCTATTCTAACCAAATTGCAATATTTTAGCCATTTAGTAACAGCAAATTATACTTGTAATACAATTGAGTGTGTTTTTTAAAATGAAGATTTTAACTACGATTGACAAATAATCTGCCCACAGCTGCACCCCTCACAGGTGCTTGCACTACACCACACCTACAATACAGTACACCCTAGAATAACAAATGGTTCTAAGAACAAAAGTATTAACTGTCCACTTAATAGGTGATGACAATTCTTACACTGAATGTAAAATAGTACCTAGGGATTAGAGTTGGAAGTAATCCACATGAGACACTATTAGAGTTAGTGCACCTAGCATCAAGAATCAACAATGTTGCTAGGGTAACACTCCTAATGCAAGAGTTGTTAAATAAAACACAAGAAGCTATATGTCTTCTAATAGTTCTGGATTATATGGTATCCGCAGATTTCACATCCATTAACATCATAAAGGAAATATTGCATTTCAGCAACGATGCCCACAAATTCACAGGGTAACTACTAAAATTAACAAATGGGTCCCCTAGTCCTACACCAAAGGCAACTTGACAAATATATCATCAACAATATATCAGTTTTCAACAGGAGTAGTTCACAAAGCGGTTTACACAGCAAAATAAATCAATAAATGGGTCTGTCCTAAAAGGCTCACAGTCTAAAAAGAGATAGAGAAAAGATATGAGCAACAGCCACTGGAAAAGACACCACACTGGGGTAAAGAAGGACAGTTACTCTTCTGCTAAATATAAGAGGACACCACTTTAGAAGGTGCCTCTTGGCCCAGTTAGCTGGGGTGCTAACTGGTATTCAATTATTTAAATCAAACAAACTTTCAATGAGTTTCTTTTCCTTTTTTAGGCAACTTATTCCATTGTACACCGTGTTAGAGATACAGACTATTTCCTCTTAATGTTTACATTAAATCTTCCTTTTATTGAAGTATGTGGCCCCATCCTGGTCAACATGTAAAACAATTGTTTGTCTCAAGATACATTAAAAATTACCTCTATTTTCCTTTCCTTAAAACAAGAGAGTCATGTGGCATCGTAAAGACTAATTTATTGTAGTATAAATGTTTGTAGATTACAATCAAAGTTTATGCAATAACAAATTAGTCTTTAAAGTGCCACAAGACTGTTTGTTGGTCTTACTGTAACATACTGTAGTTACCCCTCTGGAAGTTATCGGCTCCTTCAGCTACTCATCATTAAATTTTCTTTCTAAGCCATCATTATCCTTGTAGGTATCTGTCATGAAGAGCAAGGGGAACTTTCAGCAACCACCCATCTGATCCAGGGCAATAGCACCCACTGGCAGGCACTCACTCCCTTCCCATTCCCCACTCTATGCATTTGGATGCACAGCTTAGTGCAGTGGTTCTCAAACTCGCCAGTAAGTCTTTGCAGGGGTGGGGGGAGGAGGCAGCGGGGGCAGAGGAAGGCAGTGGCGCAATCCCCAGGATCTCGCTGCTCAGGGGGCTGCAGGGGCTTGGGTGCACTTTCCCAAGCCTCCTGCAGCCTCCCTGGGGTACAGGAAACCTGGAGCAACTTCTGGCAGGGCTCCCCGCAGCAGGAAGAGTGGATGCGGAGCGATCGCGCCCCGCCCCTGCTAAAGCGGAAGTGGAGCACGATCGCTCCCCATCCACTCTCCCTGCTGTGGGGAGCCCTGCCAGAAGCTCCGCCGGGCTCCCAGGGAGGCTGCAGGAGGCTTGGGTAAGTGCACCCAAGCCCCTGCAGCCCCCTGAGTGGCACAATCCTGGGGATCACGCCGCTGCCTTTCCCCCACCTCTAGGCTGCCCCCGCCCCTTAAGTGGGCAGAGACCAGGGCCCTCAGGCTGGGGCGTCGCGACGCCCCAGTTTGAACAGCACTGGCTTAGTGGGACAAGACTCAGTTTTAGTCTGCTGCCACCAGCTCATGGGATCCCAGAGGGGCTTCCCTGGGTAAAGTCCCTCTTCAATAATAGTATTCAGGGTTGTTATTGCTCTCACTCTGACAGTAGTACCTGCATAGCAGGGAGGCTGACAAATCCGCTGATCCCAGAACATGGCAGAGGCTTTAAACAAAGAGGTTTTATTAACAAATGGATCAACAGAAGGGAAAAACAGTATAAACAGGTTTGTTTGCTCACAGATCAAGGACCCCTAAATGATGCTGGCTCTGCAGGAAAGCCTCATGTGTGCTGGAGTCCTGCTGGACTCTAGGTTAAGAATCTGGATCCCAACTCAACCTAGCTTGAGCTGAGTTGACCAAGAGCTTCCAATGTCTGGAGGGGGAGGACAGGCCAACATAAACAGAACCTGACACTCCTGGCTGATACTTGGTCCCTGTCTATGTACCTTGGGCTCTTCCCAGCAACCTTCCACTCTAATCCCCAGAAAGTGGGCTCTCCCTGTCTTGCCCAGTCAGAAGCGCAAAGGAATGAGAGTCTCTTCAGGCCTGATGACCTTTTCCTTAGCACTACCCACCGGCTCTCTGCTTGGCTAGCTCCTTTGGCACCTGAAGCACCTCAGAATTGGAGGGGAAAATCCTCCACAATGAACCACAACTGTTTCATCACAGTATCCACTGAACGTTGATCAACCTTTCTATACCCTTGCTGAACCACACAGCCCCAAATAGACACTCCTTTAATAGAGAAGTGCTAGACCAAGGGTGTCAAACATAAGGCCTGTGGACCAAATATGGCCCTCCTTATAATAGGACTCTCCCAATTTTGATATTTGGAGTCTCTCATATCTTGAAAATATGGGCATGATGTGCACATTTTTCTCTTCTGTCATTTGCAGCTAATGAGTTTCTCTGCGAGAACAAAGTGCTTATTTCCAGCCACTATGTGCTTTATGATGTCACTTTCTGCTTAACACATTTTTGCCTGGCACACAGGTGTACACATTTGGTCCCTGTTGTGTGTATATGCAACACTGGGCAGAAATGGCTTAATGACATCACTTTCTGCCTAATGATGTCATTTCAGACCCTCAGCAGGCTAGCTTCGGCCCTCTGTATCAAACAAGTTTGACACCCCTGTGCTAGACAGTCAAAGAAAAGGAACAAGTTACAGCAGCATACCATAGCTACCCCCCTGGAAGCTACCTGTCTGGAGTTGCTCTTCTTTTATTTTATTTAAGATACTTATATTTTGCTTTTCCCAGTCCAAGGGGCAGCTTAAAATGGCTTACAACATAACTAAAACATAATATATAACACAACTTCCCTCCAACCCAACCGATCCTTAATTTGGGTCTTTAAAAACTCATTATGGTAAAGTTCAGGAAGTACCATTCTAGGAAATGCATGTACTGTATTCATAAGCAAATAGTAACACAAAGAAAAGCTAAACATCAATGCAAAACTGTTATTCTGGCATCACCAAATTCGACAGAGCAGAAAGGTTTTGCCTTTCAGTGGTGTACCAGCAGTTATAGGTTACACACATGCTGACATCAAAGCCACAGAGGAATCAAGAGGAGGTAAGAATTAGAACTGAACAAATTGTAGTTGACTTTTTTACCCCTCTCCCAGGCTTCTGTATGAGGAATACTCCAGATTCCACAGCTTAGGGGCATTGTAGCATGAAAAAAACGAATAATTTGATTTTCTACTCCAGCAGTACTTTTTGCATCTTGGAGCTACAGTCAGACTAAGGACATTCTTCAGAAGCAATGAACTCTTGCCTTGCTTCCAGAGATGGGTTGTTTACTAGCAGGGAAAACAAAAAAACCAACACACATGCACGCGCGCGCACATGCACGCACGCACGCACACACACACACACACACACACACAGGAAAAGAAATGACTAAGCAAGTTATTTTCTTGTTATTTTCTTCTTTGTTTGTTTCTGTTTCCCCTCCACCTTTCTGTGTTTTAACTTAATTTCCTAAATCAGAGGATCCCAGTGCTCAACGCAGTAGATTCATATAAGCATAAATTAAAGAGGAATCCTAAGACCATTCTAAGCCATGAAACAAGATGGCTTGAACACGATTCCAGTACAGTTAACAGTATCTACGTACCATTTGTAAGGGAGCAATAGTGGAAGAGGGGTACGTGTGCATCTCCTGCTTATGGAGTATCCTGAAGTAACTGGTGTGCCAATGTGGGAAATGGGATGTTGGACTAAATATGTTTCTGGGTAGATCAATAGGGCTCTTACGTTTTTAGTGCATTGCAAAAGTAACAATACTTAAAGACTAACAAATTTATTGAGACATAAGCTATCAAAGGCCAGAACCTTCATCATTCTTTATCACCTAGGTCACTGGTTCTCACGCATTTAGCACCGGGACACACATTTTAGAAGGAGAATCTGTCAGGACCCACCAAAAGTGATGTCATGACTGGAAGTGACATCAACAAGCAGGGAAATTTTTAGCAATGCTAGGCTGCAATACTACCCACACTTACCCAGGAGTAAGTCCCATTTACTATCATTGTTAAAAGAATATACATAGTAGCTTGTTAAAAGTACAGGTCTGTAACATTTCCCCAAATGCAGTCACATACCATGGTAGCATCAAGTCTAATATATTAAAAATAAAATATTGAAATGAATGGGAACCCACCTGAAATTGGCTCACGACCCACCTAGTGGGTCCCAACCCACAGTTTGAGAAACACTGACCAAGGTATACAGTGGATAGCAGAAATGCTGAACAAGTTGAGAGTATGCAGTAATGTATGGGTGTTGGGAGTACACAGCAATGTAGTACCATTGTACCTGTACCAGCAAGAGGCAGTAAGCCTGTGTAGATTGTGGTAGGAACAAGGTGATCTCTCTCTCAATCTCTCTCTCTCCCCCTCATCCTCAGGCAATGCATGTTCTTTGGTTACTTAGAGTGCAATTCTCAGACTTTGCTTCCTTCCTGTTCTTTTTCTCTCTCCCCCCCCCCCCCATTCATCATGAAGAGAAGACATGCAGCTAGGGAGATCCACATCCATCCTTTCCTGCAAAGATGTATTTCCCTTACTTATCTTTGATTTCTAAACTCAGACTTCTCACAAAGTTTCCTCTCTGGACTTTCCTGCATAATGTGTGGTGTGATACATGCCTTTATCTCAAATGTTTCTGAAGAAATCTCAAGAGTAAACACTTACTTCCTTAGACTCCAGGTTGTTCTGATGTGGCACTGGTAACAGAAGACACCTCTAAAGTTCAAAGTACTATGTCCTTTTTTTCTCAACATGGAGGTTTGGAGACACTGTCTTGCAGTGATTCTGCTCCTTCTTGGCTGACGGCCAAGAAGGTGGGGGGAAGACACCTGTTCGGAACTTCTCAAACTATTGGTTTGAGAAGTGCCACCAAGATCCTCCATGCTGTTCAATATCTACATGAAACCACCAGGGGAGGTCACAAAGGGATTTGAAGCGGGGTCATTTCTCCCTTTCATCAAATATCAAGGGGGCAGATGAGTACTAGGAACACTGCCTGGAAACAGTGGATAAGTTGAAATTAAATCCAGATAAAACAGCAGTCCTCCTGTCCAGAAATGCATAATGCAAGTTCAAGACCTTTGCCTTGTTCTGAATGGGGCAATACTTCCTCTACAGGAACAGGTGAGCAGCTTGGCAGCTTTCCTGGATCCACAGCCATAGTCCATGGAAACTTTTGCCCAACCTCAGGCCATATCCAAGACAACTGGACCTGGCCACAGTGGTCCATGCTTTAGTGGTTGCACTACTGTAATACGCTGTACATGAGGCTACCCTTGAACACAGTCTGAAAACTAAAATTAGTGGAGAATGCAGTGACTCATGTGGTTGCTTGGACTTGGTGGTTCAGCTCTATTGGGCAGCTGCCTCAGCAGCTGCACAGGTTGTCAATTAGTTTTTAGGTCCAATTCAAGGAGCTGGTTTTAATTTATAAAGCCCTTTATGGCTTGGGGCCAGGATACTGAGGGACTGTTGGCCTCCACATTGTCCAGCCCATCTCCCAAAATCATTGGATAGGGCCCTACTGCAAGTTCCACCACCAACAGAAGTTAGGGGGCGGAAGGTGAGTAGCATACAAACTGGGGAGTAATGAAGGGATGATATAAATGCTAGCAGACTACACAACAGAAGTTCATGATGGCATCATGTTCATCCCATCTGCCTTCCTTTAGGCAGCCCCTTCCCAGTTTTACTTTTAGAGAGTGATATCAGCACAATCTCTGAAACTTGTCAACAGCATAAACTGCACTTGGATCTAGGCCCTAGGTTTTTCCCCATTTCCATTTACAAGACAATGAGAAATTTCTGCTCAGAATGCAAACAAAAATACAACCTTTTGCTAGTACAGAGATGAAGCCCCATAACCAGTAAAATATCACATACTCCTATTATGCACCAGGAGCCTCTTATCAAGGGGGGGAAAAGTTAGCAATCCTAGTTCAATATGCTGGCAGAAATGTGAATTTCACCCATATTCACTGAGCCACACAACTCCACTTGAGCCACATCACTTCATAACACAACCAGGCAAGTTCTGGCCAAACAGTCTTGCACCTTCGTCAGAAATCCAACCGCTTCCCATTCTGATTTAAGATTATGAAGGCAAGGTTAAAGGTTAAAGGCTATGCAAGGATAAGTGGTCTGTCAGTGACCCTGAGCCTCCATTCAGAAACCAGAAGCATAGCTAGAGAGGGTACAAAGCACTAACAGCCCAATCCAATCCACACTTTCCTGGGAGAAGGCCCCCTGACTCTAATGGGACTTTACTCCTGAGCAGATATGCATAGAATTGGACTGTAAGTTTTGCCGGGTGCCTCACTGCAGTGCAAGGGGCCCCTCTGGACCCATGGGGGGGAGGCAAAACAGAGGAGTTCACCTGGTTCCAAAGGGTAGGGAGAGGGGCCCCTTGCCTGCTGCTGTAAAGCTCTCTGCAAAACTCAGTGCTTTGCAAAGGGGAAGGGGAAGGGCCCCTTGCACACGGCAGTGAGGCTCCCTGCAACACTCAGTGCTTGCCCCCCCTCTAGCTACGCCACTGTCACAAACCCATCCAGGGGCACCAGCTGTGTGAATGAAGATACACACACAGAGCAGGCAACAAGTTTCATCCCTTAAACCCAAACTATGACATTGACGCCCCACTCCTCGCAGGACGCAGCTCCAGCCCAGCGCCTGCCCGCCACAAACCGCGGGAGGCCACAGCAAACGGGGCTTCTCCACCTTTACTACTCAGGGCAGTGCAGCTTCTCGCGTGGCCAGGCTGCAGAGTTACAAGGCACGGGGGGCTTCCCCCCCCCAGCAGCTCCCCTACTGGCGCCCCGGGCTAACCGCCCCACCCTGGGGGGCGCAGGGGGGAGGAGGAGGAAGCGAGGGGAGGGCAGCCCAGCCCAGCCCAGCCTCCAGCTGCCGCCCCAGGACGCGAGCGCAGGCAGCCCAACTCCGCTCCAAGTTTCCCTGCAAGCCAGCGGAGCGCCTCGCAGCCCCAGGGGCCGCCAAGGGCTCCGGCTGGTCCGTGGAGGCACCCCGGAGTCTCCCCCACGAGGAACTCACCCATGGCGCTCAGCTCGCAGCCCCAGCCCTGAAGCAGCTCCCTCGCAGCCCTAGCAGCGCTTCTTCCCAGGGACCCTCCGCCACTCCACCCCCCTCCTTCTCGCTTCCCCCCCCCCCAAGCGTCAGCAAAGCGGAGGCGGGTCCACAAAGTCCTCCTCCACCGTCCCACCTGCTTCGCCCCACTGGACGCGAGGCTTCCGCCCCAGCACCGCTGCCCAAGTTCAACCCTTAGTAGGGGCAGAGTAGCGGTGAGGGGGCGTGATTCTGGGCACGTTGGCTGGGAAGTAAGCGCCCGTGCAACTCAACGGGGCTTACTCCCAAGTAAGGCTGCAATCCTGTCCACCCTGACCTGGGAGTAAGCCCCACTGACTATAATGGGAGTTACTTCTGAGTAGACATGGATAGGATTGGGCTGTAAGGCTGCAATCCTATTCACCCTGACCTGGGAGTAAGCCCCATTGACTATAATAGGAGTTACTTCTGAGTAGATTCGTAGGATTTGACTGTAAGTGTGCAGAGCATTATGGTTGGAGAGCACTCTGAGCATGTGTTGTCTTTCCTTTATCACAGTGGTCTTGAACGTTTTTCATGGCATGACCCCCATATATAAATAAGGAGACTGAGGACCCCACCGTCAATCCCAACCCCCTCCCAGAACCCTATCTGTCCACTCTCTTCCCCATTCACTCTTCACCCCCATTGCGCCCTCCCAGCAGTGTTAACTGTAGCCAAATATCCTTGTTAGAGCAGAAAAGGTTACCATGAAGCCTAGCACTAGTGAAAGCTGTTTTAGCACAGTTGCTAAGAACCTGAGCAGGACTGGGACACAATCTCCTGGTACCTGAAGCATGCACCAGATGCCTGCTCTTTACCTAGTGATGCTCTAGTCCAGTGGTCTTCAGCCTTCTTCATTCCCATAAGTTGACCCACAACTGAGGACCCTAAGCTTGAAGTAAACTGCTTTATCACATACTAAATAGCCAAAGCCTGCCTGTCTTCCCTCATCTAAGATTAAAAGGTTTCTGTCTAGGTCAGAACACCTGATTTGCATCCATTATGTGTCTGCCCCCCCTCCACCTTTTTAAAATAGATATTAATTCTGTTTTACATGCAACTTGCCCTGACCTGACACGCAAATCAGGGCAAATAACTCTAAGGAGTGACTCTGGGCCCAATCCTATCCAACTTTCCAACACTGGTGCAGCCTCAACGCAGCCCCAAGGTAAGGGAACAAATGTTCCTATACCTTGAGGAGGCCTCTAAGTCTGCCTCCCCAACACATACCCCATAGGCACAGCAGCACCAACACTGGAAAATTGGATAGGATTGGGCTCTCTGTCCCTTAAGCCAGTATTTCTCAAACTGTGTGTCAGGACCCACTAGGTGGGTCCCCATTCTTTTCAATGTTTTATTTTTAATATGTTAGACTTGATGCTACCATGGTATGTGACTGCATTTAGGGAACTGTTACAGACCTGTACTTTTAACAAGCTATGATATATATTATTTTAATAATAATAATAATAATACAGGTATTTCTATACTGCCTTTCTTGGTCCTCAGATTTCTCCTTAGACTTTATTCAGTGATAGTAAATAGAAAAGGGATGCTGCGGAAACTCAGATATATCCTCTTCACAGCCGAGTCATCTGGGTGCCAACTTACATGTGAGTCCCACTCAGTAGGGCTTTACTCCTAGGAAAATATGTATAGATTGCAGCCCAACAGCCCAGTCCTATGGTTGGGCCCCACCAGCACTGTGGCCATAGCACTGGCACTATGTGTTGTAAAAGCACCATAAAACACTTTTTGACACCCAAAGAGTAAGCTGCGCAGGCGTGAAGGCCTGTGCCATATCACAGGCACTGCATCCTGCCTGACTGCCACTGGGTCAGGTAGGTCTTGCACCAGGCAGCAGGGGGGCGAGGGGTTCTGCCACATCTTAACCCCCATCCTGGGCCTTTTGGCATTAAAAGGGGCTACTTGCAAACTGGAAGTGGGTCACGACTGCAGGAGCTGCTTTGAGCAGCAGGGAGGTCCACAGAGGGGATTGTGGGCCCCTTGCATCCTTCAAATGGCTGGCACTACCCCCCAGGTACTTTTTAAAACCCTTGGTCGCAGCAGAGGAGCAATCTATGAGGCGCCATCACCCCCTCCCTGCCTGCAACAACTTGCAGGGTCCCAGACTTTGTGTAAAGGCTTTGTTAGAACATTCTTTTTCCTTTCTGCTGCCATCTTTTGTGTGTGCATGCATGCATATGTGCAGCAATGGAGGATGACTGAGGGCAATGTATCTGAGTTTGACATAGTGGCGCTAGCCCATGAAAAGTTATGCTACAATAAATGGTAAGGCGTCACCACCAGGCTATGTTGTTTTAAAAATGCAATGTGTCAGAAGATTCCCAGTTTTGTTACTCAGTTACACTTCGCACTGGGAGTTAGAATTAGGAATTAGTACTAACATGCCTTTTGTATTCTGCCACTAAAAAGGATGTCCTGTGCCCAGTTAACTTCAGTACCAACAATTATTTAGAGCTTCCACATAAGTAGACTCTGGCTGTATGGGTTACAATCTCGTACACACTTTCCTGGGAGTAAGTAGCCCCATTAAAAACAGTTAAACTTACTTGCAAGTAAAAATGCATGGGATTGTGTAGTGGTTGTGATGTTGGACTTGGACCTGGAAGATCCAGGTTTGAATCCCCGCTCAGCCCTGAAGCTTCCTGGGTGACCAGTCACTATATCTCAGCCTATCCTAGCTCACACTATTATAAGGACAGAAGGAAGTAAGGAAACATGCACACCATCCTGAGTTCCTTGGAAGAAGGGCGGGATAAAAAGTGTGAAACACAAATAAGGTGCATAGTCCAAGGGAGTTATAGAATTGCAATCCTATACACCAGTGATTCTCAAACTTTTGGGAGAAGGAGGATGTGCACCTGGAAGATCCAGATTCAAATTCCCCCTCAACCATGAAGCTTCCTGGGTGACCGTGGGCCAGTCACTTTCTCTCAGCCTCACCTAACCTCACTGGGTATTTGGAGGTAGGGCAGTATAAAAATTTGAAAAATAAGTTTACTCCCAAATTTACTCCCCTTTTTGCGGGGAAGGGGCGAGGGCAGTGACACGATCCCCAGGACTGCATCACTAAGGAGGGTGCAGGGTGTGCTTGTATTAGTTAGGGCTACAGCAGACCCCAGGAGGTGCGGGGAGACCTGTGCAGCCCTCCGCAGGTCTCCCTGAGGCTTTGAATGTGGAAAAAAAACGACCAGAAACCACCTTCTGGTTGTGACTCAAAACTGGAAGTGGTTTGTGCTCGCCTTTTTGTATGGCTACCACTAACTAAATGGTAAACAAGTAAAAAACATGAAATGTTATATGACTTGTGTTTCTACTTACATTTCCAAACACAAAGTAGTTAGTGGCAAAAACCAATCATGATGGTACTATATACCTCCCTCAACTATCTGTTGTGCATCTTGGCTTGCATTACGTGCAAACGCTTTGAAAATTACAAACAGTTGTTTCACATGACGAGAAAAACGTAGTCTGGATTACAGATGCTATTCTTCAGTGTCTTGGAAAATGACTTGGGACAATGGAATCTGAATACATAATGCTTATGAAATGCTACCAGACCAGAACACCATGTCCATTCTTCCCAACAAATTACTACTTTGTTTCTCCATTCTTTTTCTGTATAGATTTTTTCTTAAAGCAAGAAACAACCCCTAACCCTTCTTGTCTTCGTTCTACTTGAGTTATTTTCCAAAGAGGCTTTTTCTATCGAAGACGTGGGGAGCGGGAATGTTATATACGGTACATGCAATTCAGGACTGTTATTCCTGAATAACCTTGGCCCAGACTTGTTCGCATATTATGTGATTCAATTTTTTTGAAACTCAAAGGCAAATCCATTAACCACTTGGCATCAAGTATTAAGAAGGAGGAGAAAATTTGCTCCACGCTAGCAACAGACAATGTACTCCATCCCTTTCCGCTGTCCAGTGTACAGATAATCCCAAGTCTTGGTTGGAAGGAAGCAGATTATTTCATGCACTGGTTTCTGGATCCACGACAGAAGCAAAGGAAGCCACAATGAATTCTTCTCTTTTTTAATATCTATTTTTATCTTTCTTCTGCTCAAGTCACCAGCACTGGGGCTGGGGATAAGAATAGGCCCTTAGTTTGGCTGTACTTGTCGTAAGAGGCGACTGAACAGCCACCGGGTAGATGGGACTCGTCAGCCTGGGAAGGCAGCTCATCTGAGAGAAGGAAAACTCTGATCCCAAACCTCCACTGCCTTGTGGCTACATCCAGTTATGGAAAAGGCTTCAGGAGTCAACCTCAAGGCAAAATCCGGAGCCGGAGTCCCTGAGGCAGTTCATGGCTGAACACAGTTACGTACTGGCAACTCCTGCGACGCCGCTGGAACCAACCATATTGGCTTCTGCCTTTCCATTGGACCATTTCAGCGACGTGGAGTGGGGGGATTTGCTGCATGGGTAACAGCCTATCCTCCATACCTACTTTACCCAGGCTTCGCGCACTGGAGAGGACACTCTGTTCCAGAGCCACCATTCAGAGCGTGACACCATGGTCTTCCGAGACTGAAGGATGCCATAGCCTGGTATCTTATGATGATAACATATGTAACGAAAGAGCCTCTTATTGCTATGCCTTTAATAAGCATAGCAATCTTTACCTGCCACATCTTTACCTGCCATTTCCCACCATTGTCCTATCTCAGCTCTTTTCCATCATACTTTTCTCATCCTTACTGTCATAGAATTCCTCTTACCATACCACCCTTCCCTTAACACACATCTCTTGGAGCAAAGAGCTTTCTTCCCATTCTCCCTGTTATTCACCATCACAAATTGTGCAGCCAGCCTGTGATTAATGTAAACATCCTTTTTCTCTGCTTATGTCTGGATGACTGCCTGGCACTGTATACTCTGAATAAGCCCAGCAGACCAGGTCATGTAATTTTCTGCCAAAACATGTTCTTTCCAAAACTGCACCCATGTCACATTAACTAAGAAGTATTGTTCTCTTAAGAGTACAATCCTACGCACATTTGCTTGGGATCAAAACTACTGAATACAATGGGGACTTACTTCCAAGTATGCGTGTACTGTATAATAATCGGTTTTCAGTTAATGTGAATTTGCACATAAATAGTCCATTGTTTGATTACTCTGTCTCACTACATGCATTGCAGCAATAAGGTACATATACCTTCTGTACCTTAAGCATAGATTCTGGCCTACAGTAAAGGTTTGGCATTCTTTCAACTTCTCCTCTGAGTTCCTTAATTTAACTGCCATTCTCTGTGATGGATACTAGTTAGCTCAGGTAGGGGTTTCAGTCTCATGATTGATCAGCGGGACCAAAAGGTTCACTGCTACCCTTATCAATCACTGGTGGGAAGCAATATTTTCTCTGTGTGGTTTCACGTGTGCTCACCTAACCCTGTTCATTTTGCTCTCCTCTGGTCATATATTTGAGAACTAATGAAATTCCTATGATTTATACAGTGTAAGCATGGACATGCGCTAAAGCATCGCAACATTAAAATGATCTCTGGCTCAGTCTTGGTGCTCTGAAATCAGCTATCTGGAAAATCTCTAAAGACATAAATTGAAAATACAGTCTTGCATTGCCTCGGATAGAGCCAGTCACTGTATTTTACTTATCTTCCCCCTGAATCATTGCCCAGTGTTACTTCTGGAGAAGCTATCACTTTTGTTTGCTAACTGTAGTTAATGCTAAATTACAGTACTGTATATTGTAAATTTACAGTAAATTACAGTACTGTATATGTCTTGGTTATTCTCAATTCAATGAAACAGTCAAATGTAAGATTGTGTAGTCCAGTGGTTCTCAAACTGTGAACTCCCTGGGAAACCAGCAAGTGGAGAATCCTCACAAAAAGCCTGCCACACTACAATGTTTAGGACTGTAGCCCTAGTACAGACCACGGCCAATAGGATTGTAGGATTTTTCACAATAGGATTGTAGCCCTAATACAGACCAATGGCTCAGTAGGTCAAGGGAGCCACCAGTCAAAAAAGTTTGGGAACCACTGGTTTAGTCACTACAAAACAAACAAGCGCATACTGTGCAACCTGATTCTATACATATTTACCTGGAAGTAAATGACACTAGGACTGTAGCCTAAAAATGCAATTCTATGCTGCAGCCAAGATGGCTGTCACATACAGCACTCCTACTTACAGATGCGTGAGCTAGCTAATATCCTACCCACCAATCTGCCTAGTTGCCGTTCTATTTGTCATTCTTTGTGGGCTTCCTTTGCACTGATGCTACACTATTGACCTTTTGGTTTGCTTGTACTAATTGTGTCTCCCTATGTACATTTTACAATCCTATACGTTTTACAAGACATAAAGTCTTGTATACTATCCTGTGTTGTGTTTAAAGGACTTGTTTCCTGGCACATAGTTTATGGAGTGCAGTTTTGGGGCAGACTTGTGGCAAGGAGGTTCTGTTTCAGGGAACTGGTTTAGAGCACTGGGAGACATCACGGATAAGTGTGTGTGTGTTTTAATAGACCTGTCAGTTGTTGGTGAAAACACATAGAAAACACTAGGGAAGGGAAAACACCAGAACATCTCAACTCCCACCACCAGCTCCACTCCACCCACTTTCCTACGATGGAACATAGGATATAGACTTCACTTTGCAGCCAATCACAGCATGCCAACCCCATTACTAAAACCCCTGGCAGGGAGACCAGAACTAAGATGATAGGGACTGCCACAAGGCACACAGCATGGAGCTATACCTCTCTAATCTCACGTCCACACATAGAGCACACATGGGAACTGTGATGATGGGAACTATAGAGAAAAGTCACTTTGCACACAAAGGGAGCACTTTGCACAAACAGCCAGATGCCTTTCACAAGTATGGTAAGATCCTTAACACAGAATTCTGCCCCAGGTAAACTCCAAGGTGGGATCTCCACTTTACCACCCCAACAAGCAGAGCAAGTACTCCTTACATTTATTTTTTCACATTTTTATACCACCCTTCCTCCAAAGAGCTCAGGGCAAAGTACACAGCTGCTCCCCTCCTTTTGTCTTCACAACAACCCTGTGAGATAGGTGAGGCTGAGAGAAAGTGACTGGCCCAAGGTCACCCAGGAAGCTTCATGGCTGAGGGGGGATTTGAACCTGGATCTTCTAGGTCTAAGTCCACCTCCCAAACCACTTCACCACCCTGGCTTTCATGCTTACATGGGTAAGTAACGGGGTGGACAAGATCCCATGCTGCAAAATATTGATGCTGCATATCTGTTTGATGTCCCTAATTACATATCCTTTAGTAATGTCAAATGTGTCTCTGCTATCAGTTGTGTTGCCTTCTTTCTGCAACAGCAAATAGCAGAGAGTACCTGCTGTGTGCCAGATACTCTGATGATTGCTACTGCTGGCCAAACACTCATGTGGAACCCTTTTATTTTTCCAGTATTGCCACATGGGGCAGAACAGTAATTTCTCAGAGTTACACTGCAGACACACACCCACACCCATTGGAGAGGGAAAGATAATTCTCCAAACTCCCATGTTTTGGTTCCCAAAAGGGCAGTGCTTCACATGAACCTAGGTAGCATTACTCTCTTTCACAAACGCTGAGTATGTATTCCAATCAAGAGAGCATGTGTGGCTGATGGTGCTGTCTAAATCTTGCAACACTCTCTGGGTTCCTGTTTGCTCTCCACAGGCAGCTGTTCCACAGAGGAAGAAGACACAGGACGTTCCACTTGGCAAGTCATGCAGACCACAAACTAAGACCACCAGCATTCCCCAAAACATGTCAGCAACAATTACCTTATTACTGTCGCAGGGGATTGGGGGAAGGAGAGAGAATGAGTCAGGCACACTTCTCACATGAGGGTGACTGAATCAAATTGTGCCTGGAGATTAATCTTTGTAAGATCTCAAAAGCTCCTCTCCTGTCTGGCAAGCAGTAGTAACTAAAAACCATACATTTTCATGATGCATACCATGAAATAACCATGAAATATCAAAGCGCTGTAATTGGTTTTTATACATAAAGCTCTTCACATTATGGACTTCCATTAGCTGAAATCTGAAAAAGCAAAACTAGTTAATGGTTGTATCTGCCTTTGTGACATAGGCAGCCCATTCCTAACTTGTGCTGGAACAGGAAAGCCAACTGGCCTGTGCTGTTTCCAGTGTAAGCTGGGTGCCAGCTGAAGCACACCTTGGGGAAAGGGGATATTTTGCCCCTTACCCCAGGGGTTCCCAGATTTTTTCAGCAGGTGGCTTCCTTGAACTCCTGGGCCATTGCCCATGGCTTCCCATTAGGGCTACAATCTTCTACATGTTATAGGAAAGTGAGTTTTTTATGAGGATTCCGCAGCTCCCCTAGTTGGTTTCTGTGGCTCCCCAGGGAAGGAACAACTGCCTTACCCTGTGTGGTATGCTAGCCACCCCATAGGGCTACTCAGATCTGCTCCAGCTTATTTGTTGATGCAAATCTGAGTGGCCCATATAAGGCTGATCAGGCTGGGAGTGGGGGTTAGGATTCAGCCTGTGCTACCAATTCTGCCCCCTTCTGAGCTCAATCCACCACCGAGTCTGCCCCAAAACGCCCCTTTTCACCCCCAGAATGCCCTCATGCCATCCAATTTTGTCCCCTGTGCCGGCCTGCGTGCAAATTCACCCTCACCTGGACTGGATCCATCACAGAGAGGCTGGCATGCATCCTTACACTGGCTCAACTTGCTCGTAAGGAGGCACGAATGTACTTTATGGCACATTCATGGCAACTCCTGGGCTGGCGCAAGGGACTTGCACCGGCCGAAGTCTAGTAAGGACTGCACTCTAGGTAAGGTAAGGACTGCACTCTGGAAGTCATAATCAGGGCAATTTCTGATAACGGAGATTATAACAAGTCCAAAAGACAGCAGCAAAGGTAAAATACAGTTCACAGCTGACTAGAAAATGTTAGGCTAGCTCTTGACCTTGGAATAAGGTCCCTAAATCTTGTCCCATGTCCCTAGATCAGCATAGGTTTTTCATCAAGATACAGTTCCCCCCAGCTAATATCTGTCCAGCAAGAAACTAACTGAATAATTGCCAACCATAGTCTAAAGGAAGGAAACAAATGAATTTATACCTCTAATCCAGTGGTTAAGGCTTCTGACGCTGCAGGAGGTCGCAAATTACCTGCTTGCTGCCGAGAGATGCAATTAGCTTCATCAAATATTATTATTTTGCTTGTTTATATTCAGGACCTGTCTTTTTCTACATTAGTCCTTAGGTGGTTATTTCAGATGCCTCCCTTTTAAAAAAGAAAAAGAAAAAAAGGACTTCCAGTGTATGTTTATCCAACAAAAACCATTTCCAACAAAATAAAGAATATATGTGCGTATAAACTTGTTCCAAATGTCCTGAGAGTTGTGGGAAGAGATCAGGCGACCTCTGTCGACCAAGTGGTGCTGTTGACTTGGATTATAGGAGTCTGTCCTGCTTGCACTCAGTCAAGCTGTACAAAGGAAAACAAAGCATCTGGCAGATGCTTGTGAGTTCAGAACAGGAGCTAGATGCGTGTAAAAATTAGATGCACAAGAACAATGCAGGGAATTGAGATCCCCAAAAACTGAAAAAACCCAAGAATATTCCATGTGCCATTGCTAGACGCAACTTGACAGGTGATGAATGTGAACATGAGAGGAGGAAAAAAAACAAGCTGAAATAATTACATTATCGGTGTGTTAATTTCTAAAAATGGTTTCAGTCTGGATCAATTAATGAGAGTCTAATTCAGTCTAATTCAGCAATAGTTACACAGTTGACCAAATAAATATTATGAATTACAGTTGTGATTCCCAGACTGTTTTGACTGGCAGCTCCCTTGACCTACTGGGCCATTGGCCGCAGCTCCCTATTAGGGCTATAGTCCTATACATTGTATAGGGTGGTGAGTCTTTCTTGAGGATTCTGCAGCTCCCCTGACTGGTTTCTGGGTCTCCCCAGGGATCCACGACTCGGTTTGGGAACCACTGAATTACAGTATCATCAATATATATTTGTATATTAATGTTTGCTCTTTTTCTGTTTTTATAGCATTTGCCTTTTTGTACATGGAGCACTTTCTATACTAATTGGAAATATGGTGCCAGTAGAATCCAATATAATTATTTTATGTCAGGCGACACAGAGTTGTACTTTGGTTAGTTCTGGCAAATGGTGCCTTTATCATCATGTGAGGAGGAATAGCTGTAACACTGTTCTGTACCACAGAAGTTCAGTACCTTCTATAGCTCTTTAGTTTGCTAAGAGTACAAAAACAAAAGTAAAGTGTACTAAAAGTGTTAGTGTAGAGATTTACAAAATACACTGCAAGCCAGGGAGCCTCCACTGAGCACTGTGGGAGACACAGGTTCATGTGTTTCCCACTGACATTTTCGATCTTGCTTTGGGAACATCGAGAGCAGCATTTGAAAGGGGCTCAATTGATGGAGTTGTGTAGGATGGGCTGCCGCCACAACTTCTCTTTCTTTCATTGGCAGCAGCTGCTGATCCATGCTTTGCCCACTTGGTTTTGGAAGATCAGCTTCTCCTTGTCCAGTGGCAGGTAGGAGTCTCCCTTTCTGGCTACTCCTTGGTAGCGGGCACCTGGAGTGTTGGGCTGGGTTGTGTGCCTGTAGACTTCTCGTCCTGCTGTGACCTTGGAAGCTCAACCCAGAGCAGACTCCTGAGATGGGGTGGAGGGGGAAAGGCTGTGTGTTGTCTGAAGCAAGGGCAATGACCAGGCTGGGAAAGAAAGGGAGCTAAGATCACTTCGTGTCATGCGCTGGAGACCCTATAAACACTGTAAATAACCCCTAAGGAAAACCATGATACTGGAGAAAAGTTGAGGAGGGGAGGCAAGCCTTCTAAAACCATTTGTGGCAGGAGGAAAGTAGCAGTGGTAGCAAAGGATTGCTTGAGCTCATATCCGGAGAAATATTCCGGATAAATGGGGAAATGGAAGAGAGGTGAAGATATGTATCATCCAATAGGAATGATGCACTTGCCAGGGATGGGAGAACTTTTCACTTTTGGGAAAATGGTACGTATTTCCAGCAAGGTGCAGTGAGTTGTGCATGTGAATAAGCAAATTTACAGCCCCCAACCCATCCTACAAACCCATGTCTAGAAGATGGAAGTGTCTTGTAGGTATCTCATTAGTGTATTGTATGGCTATTTCCCACCAGAGGTCACTCAAACCATAGGAACGAAATCTAAAGCTGCTTTGCTGTTCCTTTATATTGCTTTTCCTACAAACTCAGATCACTGCTAATATGTCATATTAAGAGGTATTAATCTTAGCCAAAGACCCATGTAGTGCAGCTTCCTGTATCTCACAGTGGCCCACCAAGTGCCTCAGTACACAAGACAACAAGAGACCTGCATCCTGGTGCCACTCCCTTGCACCTGGCATTCTGAGGTAGCCTACTTCTAAAATCAGGAGGTTGCACATACCCATCATGGCTTGCAACCTGTGATGGACTTTTCCTCCAGAAATCTGTCCGATCCACTTTTAAAGGCAACAAGGCCGGATGCCATCACCACATCCTGTGGCAAGGAGTTCCACAGATTCCCCCTTGGGAGGGAGCCCCAAAGAAATTTTGTACCCCCTCATAAAATTCCTCTCAGAGGCCCTGCCAGTGTCCCTGCAGGCTCTGAAGGGGACATAAGAACATAAGAAGAACTCCGCTGGATCAGGCAAAAGGCCCATCTAGTCCAGCTTCCTGTATCACAATGGCCCACTAGATGACTCTGGGAGCACACAAGACAACAAGAGATCTGCATCCTTGTTTCACTCTCTTGCACCTGGCACTCTGAGGTAGCCTACTTCTAAAGCCAAAAGGTTGCATATACCCAACATGGCTGATAACCTGTGTTGGACTTTCCCTCCAGAAATTGTACAATTCCCTTTTAAAGGCAATTAGGTGGAGATGCCATCATCACATCCTAGGCCAGATGCCATCATCACACCTTGTGGCAAGGAGTTCCACAGGTTAATTACATGCTAGGTAAAAAAAATTTTCTTTTGTCTGTCCTCACTCTCTTGACACTCAATTTCAGTGGAGGCCCTTTGGTGCTGGTGTTTTGTGTGATGACATCTAGGCCAGATGCCATGACCACATCCAGTGGCAGGGAGTTTCACACACGAATTCCACTCTGGGTCAAGAAATATATTTCTTTGGTCTGTCCTAACTCTCCCAACACCCAATGTCAGTGGATGTCCAGCGATGCCCATAAAAGTGGTCCACGTACCCGTAGACTGGCATAAACTGGTTACGAGCCCAATCCTATGTCTGCCTACTTAGAAATAAGTACCACTATAGTCAATGGGGCTTACTCCCAGGAAAGTGTGGACAGGGTTGCAGCCTTGAAGCCCAGTCCTCTGCATGTCTACTCAGAAGAAAGTAGCACTATAGTCAATGGGGCTTACTCCCAGGTAAGTGTGGACAGGGTGTGTAAGGGTTGCAGCCTGGAAGCCCAATCCTATGTGTCTACTCAGAAGTAAGTCCCATAATAGTCAATGGGCTTACTCCCAGTTAAGTGTGGACATGGTTGCAGCCTGGAAGCCCTATCCTATGTGTCTACTCAGATGTAAGTCCCATAATAGTCAATGGAGCTTACTCCCAGGAAAGCGTGGACAGGGTTGCAGCCTGGGGCCTTGCCAGCCTCCTTTGTTCTGGCTGCTCCAAGAGGGGGAGTCCCCAGGATCCTGGCCAGCTGGGGGGGCGGGGCTGGATGACGTCACCATTCCCACCTGGGTCTCCCTCTTGGCCTCTAGCAGTCTAGGCAGCTCAGCCTAGTTGACGTCTTCAGCGTGGAGTTCCCCCCTCCCCTCGAGAGCGCGCGCGCGGGTGGGGAGTTGCTGGGCAATGAGCGGCAGGCTGGCCGCGGAGGCGGGCCCAGCTTGGTTGCCCGGGAGACGAGGTTAACTCCCGGCTGCTGCTGCGCCACCTCCTACTCCCCGCGCTCCGGTCAGAGCTGTGCCAGCGTGCCGGTGCGTGGGGGCATCAGCGCCTCGCTGCGGGCAGGTGAGGGGGAAGCGAGCCGAGCCGAGCCGAGCCGAGCCCGGGGGGGCGAGGAGAGAGGGCCCCTCCAGGCCAGTTCCTCAGCAGCAGGAGGAGGAGGAGGAGGAGGAGGCGCGGCCGGGGGCGGCCTCCTGAGGGGTGGCAGCTGAGGGGAGGCCGTCTCATGGTGGCAGCAGGCGAGGGGGTCGGTCCTGCTGGGACCCTGCTGCTCCTGGCGGCGGCCAAGAACACCCAGGGGGTGGGCAGAGTGGATGGGGGGTGCTCTTTTCCCTCCCACCCAACACCAGACCCAGGGGACAACCACTAAAATTGGGTCAGGACTGTTTACCCAGCGTGTCATTAGTCTGTGGGACTCCCTGCCACAGGATGTGGTGACGGCATCCAGCCTGGGTGCCTTGGGATGGAGAGAGTGGATGGAGGCTGTTCTTTCCCCTCTCACA
Source organism: Tiliqua scincoides (assembly GCF_035046505.1). Classification (NCBI taxonomy): domain Eukaryota; kingdom Metazoa; phylum Chordata; class Lepidosauria; order Squamata; family Scincidae; genus Tiliqua; species Tiliqua scincoides. The sequence goes on from NC_089826.1 coordinate 55,590,859, forward strand.
CCATGCCAGATCCAGGCAATGTCTACTGAAATTGAGTGTCGGAGTGTTAGGACAGACCAAAGAATGCATTTCTTTACCCAGCATGGAATTAGTCTGTGGAACTCCTTGCCACAGGATGTGGTGATGGCATCTGGCCTGGGTCCTTGGGATGGAGAGAGTGGATGGAGGGTGTTCTTTTCCCTCTCACACAACACCTGACCCAGGGAGCACCCACTAAAATTGGATGCCAGGATTGTTGAGGCAGCGTATCATTAGTCTGTGGAACTCCTTGCCTTAGTATGTGGTGATGGCATCTGGCCTGGATGCCTTGGAGAGAATGGATGGAGAGGTGTACTTTTCTCTCTCACACAGCACCTGACCCAGGGGACTCCCACTAAAATTGAGGGTTGGGAGAGAGAGGGCAGACCAAAGAAAGTATTTCTTTACCCAGCATGCCATTTGTCTGTGGAACTCCCTGCTGCAGGCTGTGGTCTGGCCTGGATGCCTTGTGATAGAGAGAGTGAATGGAGGGGTGTTCTTTTACCTCTCACACAACACCAGCACCTGGGGGCCTCCACTGAAATTGAGGTTCAGGAGAGTTAGGACAAAAGAGAATTTTTCTTGACCCAGTGTGCAGTTAGTCTGTGGAACTCCTTGCTACAGGATGTGGTGATGGCATCTGGCCTGAATGCCTTTAAAAGGGAATTGGATAGATTTCTGGAGTCCATCACAGGTTACAAGCCATGATGGGTATGTGCAACCTCCTGATTCTAGAAGTGGGCTACCTCAGAATGCCAGTTGCAAGGGAATGGCACTAGGCTGCAGATCTCTTGTTGACTTGTGTGCTCCCTGAGGCATCTGGTGGGCCACTGTGTGATACAAGAAGCTGGACTGGATAGGCCTTGGCCTGATCCAGTGGGGCTCTTCTTATGTTTTACCCATCCCTTTTACCTGGCCTCCTGTTGCAGCACTTTTGCTTTTGACTTTAATCTCCCTCCCCCCCCCAGCCTCTTTTGATCTTGACTGCAAGTCTGTTGGTTCTTCTCTCATGGCTACCTTCTTGTGCTCATGTCTTGCTCTTTGGTTCCCTTTCATTGGAGAGAAATGGGATGAAAGAGACTGAGTTTGTGACTAGCATTTTAAATACGTGACAGTCTACTGCAGCCAATTTTCACCCAGCTGGCCTGTGTTGTATCCAGCATGGGGTTTGGTGCAGGCTGGGGCGCAACTCGGAGTAAGGGGATTTCCTTCCCCTTACTCTGAGCAATACCCCAGGTAGCTCTCTGGGGCTACTTGGATCTGCCCCCGCAATTTCGCAGGCACAAGTCCAAGTAGCACAAGTAAAGCTGTTCAGATCCGGGACAGGGGTTGGGATCTAGCCTGCACCACCACGGCCAGTCCCAACCCCTCCTGGGCCTGATCTGTCCCCTAGGCCATCTTCCCCTTCCCAGAAATGCCCCCTCACCTTCCCTCCCGCCACCCTCTCCCACCCCTTGTGCTGGCCTGTTCAGGCCAGCACAAACCTACTTCCTCCGGGCATGGGACTGGCTCCATGAAACCAGTGTACCTCCATGCATTGTCATCCTACTCCTGAGTTGTTGTGACTGTGCTTTATGGCATGTTTGCAATGTCTGGGAGCTGGACACAAGACACATGTGCCAGCTCCAGGGGTGGGGGTGGAAATAAGATTGCACTGTAAATTGTATGTGTGTCTTGTGTTGGTACAGTGTAACATAGTTTTAAGTATTTTGTTGCATTCATACTTTAAAGAAAGATGAACAGTCACTTGATTGAAATATGTTTTCCTTTAGCGAAAGGAGAGACATAATGCTCAAAAACTTTTCCTACCTTGCCTGCATCTGTAATCTCCAGAGGGATAAGTTGTGCTCAGCAAAGAGTCTTGTGGCATCTTAAAAGCTGGCAGATTTATTGTGTCATAAGTGTTTATGGACTAGAGCCCACATCTGATGAAGGGGACTCAAGCACTGGAAAACTTATGCCATACTATATCTGTGCTTAAAGGTGGCACAGCTACAACACTTGTTGAAATGAGAAAGTGGCTGAGTAGTGATAGCTATAATACCGTGAGGCAAACATTCAAAATGTGTCTACTGAGCATTAAAGTATGCTAAAGAATGAGCTTAAAAACTGAGACCATAAAAGCAAGAGTAAAGCAAACATTGTTCTATTTATTTTTTAGTTACACTATATTTGCAGTTGGTGTGTGTGACAACTCATGGACTTGGGTTCTCTAAAGGAAAAATGCAACGTAGAACTCTGGCATCATATTTTGGAAAAACTGTGCAAGTCTTACTTGCTGGCTGTATGGTGATCTAGAACAGGGTGGTCCATCTTCTAACAGCTGGGGGGGCTGCATGACCCTGACATGACTCCCAACTGTGCTGACTCAGAAGTAATTGACAGTGATGTGATGACATCACTGCCAGTTACTGCTGCATTCTGAGCCACTAATGTCATTTGGCAGGCTGAGGCAGCGGAGGTGGCGGTGGGGCTTTTCAGTCTCCCTGCTGAACCATTCCAGCTTCTTCTCCAAAGGAGAAGCTACAAAGGCGCAGTAGGGAGATTAAAAAGGCGCTGAAGCAAAAGGAAATGTTGGGGGCTGCGGTGGGGCTTTCAGGGACCTCCAGGAAGGGCCTTGCGGGCTGCATGTGGCCCATGGGCTGCATATTGGATCACCATGATCTATTCTAGAGCATGCTAGACCCCTTTTGGAAAAGCACTGCTATCACAAGTGCTTTGTGGAAAAAATGTCACTTGTTGGAGAAGTGTCCACAAAATTGACATATGGCCTGACATGAGAACTGGAAAAACAAATTGGAAAACAAAGATTTGTGAAATGAGCTCCAAAACCTCTTAAAAAAAAAGGCTGTTGGAAATTATAATTAGTTTTATGATGTTGTTGTTTAATTTGAAGCACTGCTTCAGTCAAGGTTTTGGTCACAAAGACCTGCCAATGAACATTTTGCCCACCAGCTTCTGCTTGAAATAAAACTATGAAATTAAACATTAAAACTATGTAGACCTAGACATGCTTTGGAATTTTAATACTAGTTGCTCCTCTGCTTTCTGTGCAGAAAGCTGTATCTATCCAGAAAGGCGTAAGAGGAGATCTCCTGTGGAATAATCAATAAAACTAGGTAGGCCTAGACATGCTTTGGAATGATTATTGAATTAACTTGGATATTTACACTTGGAGTTCAATCATACAACCTAGGAATTCACAAAGTGTGCGTTGTGACACCTTAAGGTGTTGTGGCACACTCACAGGGGACTCCCTGGTAATCCCTCCTACCTGTTTCTTCAGGTGCTGCCATCTTAAACGTAAGAACAGCCCCGCTGGATCAGGCCATAGGCCCATTTAGTCCATCTTCTTGTATCTCACAGTGGCCCACCAGATGCCTCAGGGAGCACACAATACAAGAGATCTGCATCCTGGTGCCCTCAAACTTGGATCTCATGAAATCTTGTGAGATTTGGGAGCCCCCACCTTGGATCTTGTGAGATCCAAGATGGCGGCATTAGCATTTGCCAAGGAGGGGCACAGTGCTAAGATTTGCAGGCACCTCAATGCGCCATGTAAGTTGTTCCTCCCCCTCGCTGTTGGGACCATTCAGGGCAGAGAGAGCAGAGTGAAGGAGATGCCTCTGCTTTGCTTTTGCCTCCCAGAATGGTTTTGAAGGCCAGGGGAAGGAATAGTTTACATGGCATATTGAGGCACCTGCAAAACTTAGCATTGTGCTCCCTTATGGAAATGCTACTAGATGACTGTGCCCAGCTGAGCCAGGAAGAAGAGGCTGTGGGGGCATCATGACCTAGGTATGTTTGGGGACCACTGATATAACCAGTTATTGTGTGATAATCCTATCCACACTTACCTAGAAGTAAACCCCGTTGGCTATAATGGGGCTTACTTCTGAGTAGACTTACAGAGACTTGGGCTCTTGGTTGCACTCTTTTTCTTGAATACATGAGCAGGCAATTGATGCTTTTCTCTTCACCCCCACCCCATCCCCCTCGCACACATTCCCCCATCATAATTGCAGTTAACCCCTCTTTTACTGCCCCTCCCCTCCATCTTCCCCACTTTCCAAAATCCAGAATCAGTTGCCTCGCATTCTCTTTCTCTTTCTCTCTTCCCCCACCCCAGTGAATCCTGCACTTGTTTCAGTCACATCTCTTCACTGCCCCTCATTCCACATTTCTCCAGTATGTGCTCAGTCTCACCTCTCTTTGCCATTGCTTCCTGGCATATCAGAGTATATCAATTGATAACAATTTGATCACCTACTTTCAAAACATTGTTCCTCCTTTCCAGAAACCACATATACTTCCCTCTCCAAGCTTCTTGTGAATTTCTTTAATTGTCATGTAATGATATAAATGTATTAGTTATATTAAATTGTAACATAATGTAATTAAAAACTAGCAGTATGCCTTGACAATTTTAGTCAGTGTGCCGTGTCAGTGTGCCGTGAACTGAAAAATGTTGAAAATGGCTGGTCTAGACTGAAGAGCCCCAATCATTGTAGCCTTTCCTTGTAAGGGAGGTGCCCCATCCCAGTAATCAGTAAACTCTTTTCTGCACCTTTTTGATTTCCGCTATATCCTTTTGAGATGTGGCAGCCAGAACTGGATGCAATACTCCAGGTGTGGCTTACCATCGATTTATACAATGGCATTATAATATTAGTTGTTTTATTCTCAGTACCTTTTCTAATGATCCCAAACATGGAATTAATCTTATTCGCCGCTGCCACACCTTGGGTTGACACTCTAAGCAAGGGTTGATTCTGCCAAGTGTTACGTCTTCTCCTTTCCTTTGGTATCTTGGGGAAAAGTGTGGTTAGTACCATATAGAACCTGAGGTTAAAAAGAAGGGCTTCTGGGGTATTGGTTTGATCATAGGCTTATCACCATGGTAACACTAATTCCAGATTTAACCAATTACTTTAGCATTACAGTGGACAGGATTTGTGTGTGTGTGTGTTCCTTGAAGAATATTAGGATTACATTCAAAAACTGGTCTATATTAAGAACAAACAATAGATATTTCACTTATCAGCTGTGAGTTTTACTGCTTTGTTACTTTGCTGTTAAAAATATTTGTTAAATGAATGACAAGTAAACTTTAATTTGGTATGCTGGGGAAAAATGTTATTAGCTGAGAGTTCCTTGTTGCCTTTTGAAGAAACAAAATAATGTTAAAATATACTCATCAGAAGTTTTGTGATGGAGCTTTAAATATTAAAAGTATTAATATTTTGGCAATTTTATTTAACACCCCCAGATGCTTCCTCTTAAGTAAACTGTACGGAGTTAAAATTCCAGAGGGTTTTCAGTCTTGGGCTGCAATCCTAAATGCGTACCAGGAAGTAATTCCAACTCAACTCAATAGATTTCCCAGTACACATACATAGCTTCACGTTTCAAGGCTGTTGCAGCAAAAACAACCAAGAGTTTTGTAGCAGCTTTAAGGATGAACAGGTTTATTGTAACATGAGCTTTCATGAATAAGAATTGTCAGATGCATAAAATATTATCCTCAGATGACACACACATATTGGTGTAGAGAGAGAAAGTTTGAATGGTGGAACCAAAAGGCCATGAAATGCAAGTACTGTAGCCTGTGGCATTTCTATGCCATGCTCAGTCTTAGAGAGTTCAATGAGGCTAGCTTTCAAGTGAGTGAACATATTAGAACTGTAACCTTAGTCTGAAACAAAGCATTATACCAGATAATTCCCCCCCCCCCCCTAAACATATGTCTGTAGCTTAATGCTGATGTGGGGTTGGGGTGTTGTTTTCAGGAGAGGGTCAGTAGATGGGGGGAGTTGTTTAACCTTCTCCATGCCTTCTGAATCTCCCTTACAAAGGTCCCCTTCCATATCTGATTTTTCTGTCTGGCTTCTTCCAATCTTGAAGCATATCTGGAAGAAAAACCAGGGCTGTGGAGTCAGTACACAAAACCTCAGATTCTGCCTCTGCCCCTGACCCCACCCAAAATTGTTTCTGAAAGCCCCTAGAAAAACATTTTATTTATTTCCATGTTTTAAGAAGTTGGCATTTATGGTATTTGCAGGTGAGAATTAGTAGGCAGTAGAAGAACTCTTTCCTATCTGTTTTCCCCGAAAAGATTCACATATTTACTATGGAAACATGGGGATGGGATCGTTACATATAGGTATTTGTAGCCATCCTCTGACTTCTTGCCTACATGGTGCACTTTCACTTTCAAAATGCATGAAAGGAGTTGTATTGTCAGAAACTGCACAAATTTGTTTAGAGATACAGAATCCATCAATTGTACAAAGTAGCCTTTTCCTGCTTATTCTAACCTTCAAATCCCGCCCATCACCATCTTTGTCCTTTGACTTAGAGTAGAAATTAGGCATACAACTGAACTAAACCTCAGAGACTCAGTGCTTACTTCTTTGGGTTTCAGGCAACTTTAGAAGATGGCAAGGGCAAGTAATGGGTAAGAGCTTCAGTGCCTAGTGTGCTATTCACAGTCTGTGAAGAAAGGGTAATCAACACAAAGGCAGAGTCATCAGAGTTCTGTAGCAAAGGAGAAGGAGCAGCTTAGTAGTTTATTCCAAAAGAGACTCAAAACTAGGGAATTGCAGCAGAGCAGATCCTAGTGATACATATCTGAAATGGTTGGCTTAACATGATTATTCAGCCTCTTGGCTCAGTAAAGTTCTGTCTTGGTGGTGCTACAAGTAGGAAACCAGTGCCAGGTTCTCATGACATGTGGCAGTACAGGTGTTCCCCTGTAGATGCAGGGGATATGCTCCAGGTCCCCTGTGGATATGGAAACCATGAATAAGAGAGAACCCTATTTCCAGTACATATGCTTCCTGTAAACGTTCTGCCTGTGTCCATCTAACCTTCAGGCTACCTTCCTGCTTAGTTCTATTCAAGGAAGTTAAATGTTTGCTTGGCAACACCGGTCAGAGCAAAAATAGGGTAATGCGCGTGGGGTGGCAGCACAGGGGACTATGTGAATCCATGGGTATCAGATACACACATATTGGGAGTGGGGGCGGAGTTAACACTCAGTGAAGTAGCAGGGAACCTTGGAGGGCTCTGGGGGGAACTGCTAAATAGATGTGTTTTCCAAGGACCTCAACAACGAGGTACTCTTTGTTGCCAAGAAGAAGGAACGAAGACTGAGAGCTTGAACAGGGCAGTCTTGAGATATTTTCCCCGATTGCTCTGTGCTGAATCACATCGTATCCTGGATACCATCTTCAGAGACGATTTGGACAGCTGAGGACTCCCCCCCCCCAACAGCCTAGGTAAAACATGAAAGCCAACAAAGCCTTTAACTGTGAGTAACCAGTTCAGTAAAAAGCTATAAAAAGAATTGCAATCAAGAGGTTGGAAGGAGGGAAAGACAACTTTAAGATTATTTACGTTGGCTTGCAGCCACTCAGAGGGGAAAAAGAGCGAATGTGGATTTAAGGAAGCCCCTGCTGGAGCAGTTTTTCTTTTTCTTTTTTGTAACAAGGATGATTGGAAGAAAAGTAAATAAGGGAAGATAAAGGATCACCCTGTTGGAATGCTATGCATGGAAGAGAAATTAACAATTAATCTTTAAAGGATGGAACAACTTTCACTTTCGTTTTTGCTGCAAAAGGCCTGAACAGGCCTGACTCAGGCCTGAACAATTAAAGGTATACTAAATTTGACAGTGTTATTAACTTGAATTGGATTACTGACCCACCCCTTTTGGATATAAAAACTTAAAGATTATCTTTGACAAGAAGGGATGCAAGACAATAAGAATTGGATGACTCTTTAACTGTGAGAATTGGCTTGATTTGATACTAATTAGAATGACAAAAAATTTAAAGGATGTTAGCGAAAGCCAGACCTCATTAATGGATATGTTGTGAGAATTCAGAAATGAACTGAAGCAAGAGGTTGGAAAACTATCTGAACAAATGAGGTAAATAAACTCCTCTCTGACAAACAGACAAACAAAGAAAAGTATGGAGGGGATGGAAAAAAGAATGAACCAAATGTCAGATGAAATTAAAGAATTGGAGATTTTTGTAATGAGATAGGAGATGGAAAAAGCAGCATTTATTATTAGAACTCAGAATTTTTAGGACAAAAAAGAGGGAACTCTCAGAGAAAGAGAGCGCATCCTTTCAAGAAGAAGAAGAATCTTTGGATTAAATTCAAAAAGAATAAAATGGAGAAAACGGAAGAAGAAAAGAGAGGGATCAAGAAATATAAGAGAGTTAAGAGGAAGAAGGAGGAGTGGAAGGAGCAGTGGGAGGAGCAAGAAGGAAAATATCAACAAGACAGAGAACAAAGAAAATACTAAGACAGGAAGTGAAAATGGCTGAATAACAAGTAGAAATTTTTCTGTAGATATTAATGGATTGAATTCTCAGAAGTGAGGAGTATTCCATTAATTATGTCAAATCAAAGCAGATGTAAATGAAAACAAAGTTGGAATACAATATTAAGATAATTAAAGTGGTATTAAAATAATTAAAGCGGTATCTTCTAAAGAGAATTTATATAAATTGTTTTATAGATGATATTTAATTCCAGAGGAAGTAGCAAAAATGTACCCTGGGTTATCAAATAATTGTTAGATATGCAAAGAGAATGAGGGAATTCTTTATTATATGTGGTGGTTATGTGGAAAGTAAAGAAATATTGGAAAATGATATATATTGTTACAAGAGATATTGAATTGTGTACTACCTTTCAAACAGGAAATATTCCTCTTAAATGTGATATCAGAAATTGAAGACTAATATAAGAAACATTTTATTGTACAATCAGTATAGCAGCAAGAATATTGTATGTGCAAAATTTGAAGCCTTTTTATGACTGGATAAATAATTTTAGCTAAACAATAGTGATTGTTTAGTTAAATCATTAATTAGTATAATGACAAATATGATAACTTTTGTATCAATGACTATATTTTTTCAGTCGTTGTTGATTTCTTTTTTGGATTAAGACATGTTGTAATCTATGGCCAGTATCCTCATGTGTAACCTATGTAGTCCCAGCCCTAAGTTTAACCCATTTTCCTTACCTGTATCTGTAATAAATAAATAAACTTTGTACACCCTAGATACTGTAAATGTGCAGGTGGAAATGAAGAAAAAAGATACACAGATATTGGGGGACACCTGTATTTTTTTAAATTAATTTAGTTTATGATTTATGTTCAGCAACAGATTAAATCTTGCTGGTTTAACAAAATGAGTTCATGTTCCTATGTTTTGTAAATTTTCATCTTAACGACATGCATTTAACCTCGTTCATTGTCTCTCTTGGATGTGGAAAAATTGAGGACTTGTGAGAAGCTTTGTTTGCTGTTTGGTTAGCTATGGTTTTACAAGCTTTTTGGAAATGGTAGATCACGTTGAATGGCTGTAGGGAGATGTACTGTATGTTTTACAGCAGGCTGCAATACTGAGCACATTTATATCCTAACTGTATTTATCCATAAGAAAGTCTCATTAATTATGTTTAAGATACATTCTTTTGGGGAAGAAAGCTCTGTTCAACTGATAAGAGATTTTCTGCTGAGAAAACAAGATTAGGTTAGGGGTGTGAAAATGGTAGGAGTTATATGTCAAAGGTATATGGAATTTCTATTTATAGAGTTTTTAGCCTGATCCTAGTTATGTTTAGTTAGATAGATGTTTGTCCTGTGAAATGCATTGGAACATGGAGTAATTGCCAATTGGGAGCTGTTAATCTTTTTATGCTTCAATTTTATTCATGCTTACTTGGGAATAAATCCCACTGAACTCAGAGGGACAGCCTCCTGAGTAAACTGGCATAGGACTGGGCTTCAGTTGTTGCTGAATATAATCTGAAATGATATTGTGTGTAATACAATAGATTTCCTTTGTTTATACTTTGCTGGTTTGAATCCCATAGCTTGATCTTGGTTGTATGCTCTAATCGTTTTGAAGAAAAAAAACCCCTACGTTTCCTGTGAAATATTATTGGCTGTTATAGAGCAGTACATGCACAGAGCATGGCTCTCATCTCTGTATAGCCTTTTTTTTAAACCTTGGTACATTTTTACACAGAATCCATGTTGTCTTAACGTTATTCAGGTGCTGGATTATCACTTCACACATTCCTTTTTTCAAATACGTTATGTCGTGGATGACGTGTATTTCTTACTGGTTTGATGAAGATGATTGGTATGAAGGACAGCAAAGAGTAAGGTGCTTCTCTTATTTAAAAATAAAAGACTAATTCACTGTATATTTTATCTCATTGCATCTTTTGTCTGCTGTTTGCATGTTTCTAATACCATCTGTAGTTTGCACTGCAAACACTGATTCGGTCAGAAATATTTGTTTGTGAACGTGACCCTTTCAATATAATATAGGGCATTGTAATTACAACTGAATATACAGAGCTAAAAACAAACTGTCAGTTGGCAATTAGTGATATGTCTCCATAACTGCATATTTAATGTTCTTTCAGAACGCCCATTTTACTGAAGAAATTAATGTAATGACTATGATGGTTAGTGAAGAAATTAAGAAAAGATTATGGTTAACCCTAGATATTAAGACAATTTACAAAAAGACATCATAGAATTTTTTGTCCAGGATTTTGAAAAGGTTGATGGAGTCTGCATCAATACTTTACAATAAAAATTAGGGTTGCTATGGCAATCTGTGCTCAGGAAAAAAAATTAAGGGATCTTATAGTTTTCAGCTTCAGGATATCTCTAGGTCCTCTAATTTTCCTAGGGCTTAGGACAAGGTAGAAAGGACAACCAATTTTTAATATCTAAATTGATACACTGAAGGAAGTGCGTGCTTGTGTTATGTGGAATACTCTTCCCCCATATGCACAAATGCATCCTCAGAATTGCAAGTAGAATCTATCCTTTGCTTCTTCCGAGAGGTGTGTGCCAAGAGGAGGGAAGAGCATGCACACTCAAGGCTAGGTAATGTTGCACAAAACCAGGATTAGAGGCTGCAGTCCTATGCACACTATTCTGAAGATTTCATTGAACAAATTGGAATTTATTTATGAGAAAACATGCATAGGATCAAGCTGCCAATGCTAAGAATGTTTGAGTAGCAAGGTCTGGTAGTTCTGGGCAAAATAGTGTTTCTCTGTATTTGTATTGGCAACCTTCAGTCTCGAAAGACTATGGTATCGCGCTCTGAAAGGTGGTTCTGGCACAGCGTCTAGTGTGGCTGAAAAGGCCAATCCGGGAGTGACAATCCCTTCCACACCGGGAGCAAGTGCAGTCTGTCCCTGGTCTGTCTCCCTGGCTATGGGCCTTCCTTCTTTGCCTCTTAGCCTCAGACTGTTGGCAAAGTGTCTCTTCAAACTGGGAAAGGCCATGCTGCACAGCCTGCCTCCAAGCGGGCCGCTCAGAGGCCAGGGTTTCCCACTTGTTGAGGTCCATCCCTAAGGCCTTCAGATCCCTCTTGCAGATGTCCTTGTATCGCAGCTGTGGTCTACCTGTAGGGCGCTTTCCTTGCACGAGTTCTCCATAGAGGAGATCCTTTGGGATCCGGCCATCATCCATTCTCACGACATGACCAAGCCAACGCAGGCGTCTCTGTTTCAGCAGTGAATACATGCTAGGGATTCCAGCACGTTCCAGGACTGTGTTGTTTGGAACTGCCAGGTGATGCCGAGGATGCGTCGGAGGCAGCGCATGTAGAAAGCGTTCAGTTTCCTCTCCTGTTGTGAGCGAAGAGACCATGACTCGCTGCAGTACAGAAGTGTACTCAGGACGCAAGCTCTGTAGACCTGGATCTTGGTATGTTCCGTCAGCTTCTTGTTGGACCAGACTCTCTTTGTGAGTCTGGAAAACGTGGTAGCTGCTTTACCGATGCGCTTGTTTAGCTCGGTATCGAGAGAATGAGTGTCGGAGATCGTTGAGCCAAGGTACACAAAGTCATGGACAACCTCCAGTTCATGCTCAGAGATTGTAATGCAGGGAGGTGAGTCCACATCCTGAACCATGACCTGTGTTTTCTTCAGGCTGATTGTCAGTCCAAAATCTTGGCAGGCCTTGCTAAAACGATCCATGAGCTGCTGGAGATCTTTGGCAGAGTGGGTAGTGACAGCTACATCGTCGGCAAAGAGGAAGTCACGCAGACATTTCAGCTGGACTTTGGATTTTGCTCTCAGTCTGGAGAGGTTGAAGAGCTTTCCATCTGATCTGGTCCGGAGATAGATGCCTTCTGTTGCAGTTCCAAAGGCCTGCTTCAGCAGGACAGCGAAGAAAATCCCAAACAAGGTTGGTGCAAGAACACAGCCCTGCTTCACTCCGCTTCGGATGTCAAAAGGGTCTGATGTGGAGCCATCGAAGACAACAGTGCCCTTCATATCCTTGTGGAAAGATCTGATGATGCTGAGGAGCCTGGGTGGACATCCAATCTTGGGGAGAATATTGAAGAGGCCGTCTCTGCTGACCAGGTCGAAAGCCTTTGTGAGATCTATGAAGGCTATAAAGAGTGGCTGTCGTTGTTCCCTGCATTTCTCCTGCAGTTGTCTAAGGGAGAATACCATATCAGTGGTGGACCTGTTGGCTCGGAATCCACACTGCGATTCTGGATAGACGCTCTCTGCAAGTACCTGGAGCCTCTTTAGTGCAACTCGGGCAAACAGCTTTCCTACAACGCTAAGGAGAGAGATGCCGCGGTAGTTGTTGCAGTCACCCCTGTCACCTTTGTTCTTGTACAGCGTGATGATGTTTGCATCCCTCATGTCTTGAGGTACTCCACCTTCTCTCCAGCAGAGACAGAGGATTTCATGCAGCTCAGTGACGATGATCTCTTTGCAGCATTTTAGGACTTCAGCAGGGATGCTGTCTTTTCCAGGTGCCTTGCCAAAGGCAAGGGAGTCCAGGGCCACGTGAAGTTCTTCTAGGGTTGGTTCACTGTCAAGCTCTTTCAGCACAGGCAGGCACTCAATGTTGTTCAGTGCTTCTTCGGTGACTACATTTTCTCTGGAATATAGCTCAGAGTAGTGCTGCACCCAGCGTTCCATCTGCTGCGCCCGATCCTGGATGACCTTGCCTGTGGCAGACTTCAGAGGGGCAATTTTCCTCTGTGTTGGACCTAGGGCCTGCTTGATACCATCATACATCCCCTTGATGTTGCCCGTGTCAGCTGCTATCTGTATCTCGGAACAGAGCTGGAGCCAGTAGTCGTTAGCACATCTCCTGGCAGTCTGTTGGACTTTGCTGCGAGCAGTTCGGAGGACCTGCAGGTTGCGCTCACTGGGACAGGCCTTGTATGCTGCTTGAGCTCTCCTCTTTTCCTCAATGACTGGTGTCAACTCCTCAGAGTGGGCTTCAAACCAGTCTGCCGCCTTGTTGGTCTTCTTGCCGAATATGGACAAGGCGGTGTTGTAAACGGTATTCTTGAAATGTTCCCATCTGTTGGATGCGTTTGCGTCGGCCGGGCCTGGAAGAGATTCCTCAAGCGCTTGTGCAAATTCCTCCACTTTTCTCTGATCCTGGGTCTTGCTGGTATCAATGCGAGGTCTTCCTTCCTTTTTCGTGTGATACAGTCCCTTTGTTTGCAGTTTCACTCTGCTGCACACCAGGGAGTGGTCAGTGTCGCAGGCAGCACCATGATAACTGCGTGTGATCTTGATGCTGGGAAGGCTGGAGCGTCTGGTGAGGATCAGGTCAAGCTGGTGCCAGTGCTTTGATATTGGATGTCTCCAAGAGACTCTATGTTGGGGCTTTGTGTTGAAGAACGTGTTGCTGACACAGAGACCGTGATGACAGCAAAACTCTAGCAGGCGTTGGCCATTTTCGTTCATCCTTCCAGTGCCAAACTGACCTAAGCAAGTGGGCCATGAACTGTTATCAGCACCAACTCTAGCATTGAAATTGCCGAGGATGAACAATGGCTCTTTTACAGGGATTTTTTTGACAGTGGTGGCCAGGTCATCATAGAATTTGTCTTTGGCTTCTGCTGGAGACGACAGAGTCGGTGCATAAGCACTGATGAGAGTGACAGGTCCTGCTGATGACTGGAGCTGCAGGGACAAAATTCTTTCACTTCCCACAGTAGGTGGGATGATGGATTTCAGCAGGGTATTTCTGACCGCAAAGCCAACGCCATGTTCCCTGGTTTCGTTTGGTGGTTTTCCCTGCCAGAAAAATGAGAAATTTCTCTCCTTGACAGATCCGGAATCTGGCAGCCTAGTCTCTTGAAGGGCGACGATGTCCATCTGCAGTCTGCTCAGCTCCATGTCGATGACAGCTGTTTTGCGTGCGTCGTCTATTTCTTGCAGGTCATCAGAGAAGCCAGGTGTCATTGTCCTAACATTCCAGGTGCCCAGCTTTAGGGCAGTAGTTTTCTGTTTTCTGTTGCATGGTGCAGAGTTGTCGATCCGCTTGTCGGTTTTCACCCTAAACCCCACGCACCCCATGAGGTTAATGGACCGTGGCGAGGCAACACCTTACTGGCTGGGGACTGCCCAGCTTAAGGCGGGCGGTAGCTGCCCAATGAGATGCAATGATCTCTCCCACCGTCGGAAGCAGCCCCTGGCGTCATGCTCTACGCCAATCGAGCAAAGACTTATAACCGGTAAAGTGCTGCTTCCCGTGTTGTGCCGACGCCGTATGGCGAAGTTGGAGTGTCCTCTCCAGTGCGCGAAGCCTGGGTAAAGAAGGTATGGAGGATAGGCTGTTACCCATGCAGCAAATCCCCCCTCTCCACGTCGCTGGAATGGTCCAGTGGAAAGGCAGAAGCCAATACGGTTGGTTCCAGCGGCGTCGCAGGAGTTGCCAGAACGTGACTATGTTCAGCCATGAACTGCCTAAGGGACTCCGGCTCCTGATTTTGCCTCGAGGTTGACTCCTGAAGCCTTTTCCACAACTGGATGTAGCCACAAGGCAGTGGAGGTTTGAGGTCAGAGTTTCCTTCTCTTAGATGAGCTGCCTTCCTAGGCTGACGAGTCCCATCTACCCGGTAGAATCCCATCTCTGATAAAAATGTCTGCGCAGATTTCTGTGCTCCTACATGGAGCAGATATTCATATACATACAGTGCTAACTTCTCCCTGGCCTGGCTGTCGGACGGGACGCTGCTGTTGCTCTTATACTATAGACTTATAGTAATTTAAAAAATAAAAATAAAAAAGCAATAAATGTTAATGGCACACCTACAAAATCTAGCCAACCCTAGAGTGCTGGTTCAACTGTTACTGCTCAATATGGCAGTTTTAATGAGTTTTTAGCACTTCTTAGTACAGTATACTCTACTAAATTGAAGTGACATTCATGGAACTCCCACATGAAGATGGTTGGCTATTTCAAGGATGTACCCTGTAGTAGAAAACTAAAGCTGCAAACAAGCTTTTGCAGCTTGTTTCTCTGTATGAGAATGTAAATGTCCATGGTTCATAGATTCATAAACACTCATAGCTTGAGAACTGAATGTGTTCCACATCTCGGCTCCTAGAAGGATATAAAATAGAAGTACAGTATCAGTAGGGCTCAGTAGGTAATCCTGCTGAAATAAAGTACCATGTCTCCTGGATTTTAATGCTTGTAATCTCTAGCTAATCGCTGGGTCTGGTAGGAAACCCACAATAATCAATAGATGGCATTGGCTACATCCAGATGTAATGCCAAACCATGCTTTGTCATCATGTGAATGAGCCTGGAAGAGTTTATGGCTCATGTGTTGTTTGAATGTTTGAGACATACAAAATTATGCAGGGGATGGACAGAGTGGATAGGGAGATGCTCTTTACACTCTCACATAACACCAGAACCAGGGGACATCCACTAAAATTGAGTGTTAGAAGAGTTAGAACAGACAAAAGAAAATATTTCTTTACTCAGTGTGTGGTTGGTCTGTGGAACTCCTTGCCACAGGATGTGGTGATGGCGTCTAGCCTGGACGCCTTTAAAAGGGGATTGGACAAGTTTCTGGAGGAAAAATCCATTATGGGTTACAAGCCATGATGTGTATGCGCAACCTTCTGATTTTAGAAATGGGCTATGTCAGAATGCCAGATGCAAGGGAGGGCACCAGGATGAGGTCTCTTGTTATCTGGTGTGCTCCCTGGGGCATTTGATGGGCTGCTGTGAGATACAGGAAGCTGGACTAGATGGGCCTATGGCTTGATCCAGTGGGGCTGTTCTTATGTTCTTATGTGTTCCCTCTTCTTCCTTCATGAGGGGTGATTCCTTGCCACCTGATCTATTTTCAGGTCAAGCCATAGCTTGTCATAATAGTCAAACAGCAAAGCTGAAGTTTTGTGATCCTGTAAATCACAGTTCAGTTCGGGTGTTGAGACAACTATAGTTTGCTTGAAGACAGGATGGGGTGGCAGGGAATTACTGTTCACAAGGGGTAGCTGTAGGCACCCAAAGTCCTCCAGATGTATTGCATAATGCCAAACCTGAGCACAACCACTGTGCCATTTTATAGTGCTTCAGAAGTCAGTTTGTTTTCCCTATGGTTTCTTTTTACCATAGAAAAGCAGTGTTGATAGCTGATTATTATGAGGTTGGTTGTAATGTTTTTAAAATTACCACCTTCCTATAATGGATTTTTTTAATTTAAATTTTTTTTAAATTTAAAAGATACATATTCTCTTTGCTTTCCTGGTTGTATGCCATAAATCTAAGAGGTAGCACAGATGGCCTGAGTGGTACAGGACAGACCTTTGTATGTGGGGAAACCAAATACAACAATACCTTGCTGTTTCATCTGGTTAGGGACCAGAGCATGGATAAAAATAAAAAACTGATTAATGTTGACGCGTAGCCTTACTTAGCTTGCAAATTTGTTTTGACTTGTGAAAAATGTAAATAACTAACTATAAATAACATGTGTGAATATGTGTGAAACCTAAATAAACAGAAATAAAATGAACGTAAGAATGTCAATGAACGTCGTGAAAGATTGGATGAAATCGGACAAAAGAAGAAGGCATGTGGATGAAATTTGAAATGTTGTTATAATCAAAAGTAGCTAAAAGAGTAAAGTGGTGAAAGTCAAGTGGATGAAATTCAAGGTATTGTAGCTATCTGCAGACAAATTACAATCTCCATTAATGCCCTTCTTTTTGCCTTGATTTTCTTCTCCAACCCTTTACAGCAGTGGTTCTCACACATTTAGCACCAGGACCCACTTTTTAGAATGAGGATCTGTCAGGACCCACCAGAAGTGATGTCATGATTGGCAGTGACATCATCAAGCAGGAAAATTTTGAGCAATCTTAGACTGCAATCCTACCCCCACATACCCAGGAATAAGTGCCATTTACTATCATAGTTAAAAGAATATACATAGTAGCTTGATAAAAGTACAGGTCTGTAACATTTCCCCAAGTGCAGTCACATACTATGGTAGTATCAAGTCTAATATATTAAAAATAAAATATTGTAATGAATGAAAACCCACCTGAAATTGGCTCGCGACCCACCTAGTGGGTCCCAATCCACAGTTTGAACAACGCTGCTTTAGAGGCATGTGGCATTTCGTATGTAAAACCAGTGCACTATTCTTAATTTTTTCCTACTAAATGAAGAAAGATACATTATTTCTTGTTCAAGTTACATTTCTTTCCTTCCAAAATTGCCAGGAGATTTTAGTTGACATTCCAAGATTGTGTTTTTAACTTATTACAGTACTGGAGTGATTGTATGCGGAAGCAGAGAGTAGAATACGTTATACCACATGATGATTACAAGTACAGATCTAGAAAATCATTCACAGACACTGATCGCTTTGCTGCTAGTTGAAAACTGGACTGCAGGTTATTCCCTCAACTGCCAACAACATTGTTTTATATGCTCCCCACGCACAGCTTCCCTGGTCCTCAGAAGGCCTTTTAAGGCCTCTGGAAGGCCAAAACTCACTGCTACTGATTTTTCAGCTTTATACTGGAATTAGCTATTTTTGATCTTCCAGAGGCCTCAGAAGGTCCTCTGGACATGACTGGAATGGAGCTTTTGTTGGGTTCAGAGGGTTTGGGTTCCCAAAATCTGCTGATTCAATCATTCACATGGATACCAAGGACCGCCCTGTATACATATGCAATGCCTTTTCATTGATGTACACACATAGCATTGAAAACATGAGGACACCAGACTTGCAGCATATGAGCCAATATTATGAATTGGATGTGAATGTACTACAAGTTGAGTAATATCCCTTATCCAGATTACTTGGGATGAGAAAGTGTCTGGATTTCAAATTTGTCTGGATTTTGGAATAATTGCATAAATATGAGAAATGCTTCTTTCTCTTTTCCCTGTTACCCATATGGGTATCTGCTGGCGTCTGACATTTTTCAACTATGGGTGCAATCCTAACCCCTTATGTCAGTACTTTCCAGCACTGGCATAAGGGCAATGCAGCTCTGAGGTTAGGGAACAAACATTCCCTTACTTTGAGGAGGCCTCCGTGAGTGACACCCAACTGCAGGATGCAGCACATGTCCCACTGGCACCACTATGCCAGTGCTGGAAAGCACTGACATAAGGGGTTAGGATTGCGCCCTATGTCTGTACAGATACAGACTACAGAGCAGAGAATAGAACTTAAAGCCCGTATGTAGGAATGAAACAAGAACTTCTAGCGTTAATACAATAGAAAGTAAAAAAAAATGTCTTGGACAAAAATGTCTGTATTTCTGATGTCCAGCTAAGTGGTAATCTACCTGTATGAGAGTGATCTTACAGACCAAAGTAACTAGCTGACCAAATGTGTTTGTGCACTTGTACTTAACTAAATGCAGAATATTTCATATGTATCTTGAGCTTTCCTCATTGATGATAGGAGTAATGCTATAAATCGGAAATAGTAGAAATGCAAAAGCAAGGACAGAAAACAGAGAAAAGGCACATGCACACACACTAAAATGGTACCTCTTAAAGAGCTGTAGTTGCCAGGTTACTGACATTGCTGTGTCATGTGTATGTAGTGCTTCAGAATGCTTAAGCTTCCCTTCAGCATCCTTTAGTCAGCCAGCATTATTCCGTTAACATCAGGGTTTGGCTTCTTCATCCATCAAGTAAAGTGATTTCCTTCTGCAGCCAGACTGAGGCTGCATATTTGGCGTGGATATGGAAATCCTTACATGGCTCACAGAAAATGATACCTGTGCTAAGGTAGGGGATGAACTTAGTTGTATCTTTGAACAGCAATCTAGTTCTATTAGTTCAATCTGTCTTATTAAAAATGTTTAAAAGGATTTTGGAGAAGTGCTGTATTACTCTTGTCTATATTTAGTAAATGGGAAGGGCTTAAAATGTTACTACAGATGCCAGTTACAGAGAGAAAGCTTCCTCTTCTCTCTCCTCCCATTTCACCTCCTTCGTAACAGTAGACATCCTTTTACTGGTATTTATGATGGAGAATTTGAGTGTCACAAAATGCTACTGTATAAATGTGCAAATTACATGCAGTTTTTGGCATAGCATCTTTATCTTGCATTGTTGGAGCTCATTTGGCAAGGCTGATTTTACATATTGCAGTTGTTAAGAACCTTAACTGGAAGTTATCTCTTGAAGATGTTCTCTCATTTTTGTAATGGAAGTCCACCTTGGGCTATGACTATAAGCGATTAAAATCTAAGAAGATATGAAAATTGAATACATAACGTTGACTTAGTCCTTCTTACACAACAGTTTAAAATAAAACCTTTTCTTATTGAGTGAAGTCTGAAATAGGATTTAAGAAGTCATACTGTAACAGCCTTGGCAACATCAACAGGTTTCCAAAATGTAGTGTATTTAATGTACATGTTTCCAAAATGGGGCCATTTGAAATCCTGAATGGAGACCTATATGGAAGTGATGAGTAGACAAGCTGAGGAAAATTGCAGTGACTTGGTCCTTTCTCTAGCCATGCCATGTCTGAAACTATGTGGCTAAAGCAGACTGTGGCAATGCAAAACTGGAAGGCAGACATTCTGTGAGATTTTGTTAAAGCATTGCAGGGAATTTTTAAAGGTGGTCTTAACCAACCATGATCGTAAGGTGGGTTGAGGCATTGCAATCTAGGGAAAATGTAACAAGCCAAATAAACGTATAGCCCTGTACTTTGGTTCTTCTTCATAGTATTAAGGAGGAGGGGTATGTGCAAGAGCCTGACAGCCCAAACCTAATTAACATTCCAGTGCTGATGCAGCCATACCAACAAAGCATAGGCTGCATCCTGGTGGGGTGGGGGGCAGCCACATTTGTTCCCTTACCTTGGGACCTCATTGCAGCTGTATTGGTGCTGGAAAGTTGGTTAGGATTGGTCTCTAAGACTGCAGTCCTATACAAACCTAGTAGTCAGTTCCATTGAACTTGGTGGGGTTTACTTCTGAGTAGATATGCATAGGATTTTGCTGTGAGAATTTATTCACATTCTCAAAGAATATTTACATGGTTTTAAGATGATACTGTCTTGTTTTATGGATCTCCTTGATGGTTCTTTAAAAGTAATTTATAACAGGAGTGCTTATTGAAGTATTGGTGTTGGATTAATTGTTTCCAATTGTTTTAACAGGTAAAAATGGCGCAGGTTAAGCAAGTGGGTCTCCTAGCTGCCGGTTGTCAACCTTGGAATAAAGATGTCTGTGCTGCTAGTGGGGATAGGTTTGCCTATTGTGCAACCCTTGCTATTTATATATATCAGGTGAGATGGATTTTTAGGCTTTACTTTTAAGTATTTTTCTTTTCTTACTGCTTCATTTTAATTTCTAAAAGAAATATCACTGCAGGATTAACTAGTAAACATGCTTTTTTTTCTTCAAAGCAACTATACATATTGTTCTCTGTGAAAGAAAAGCTCTAGGACAGAAATGTATGCACAAAGGAAATTAAGTGAACCCATAACTTAAATATTTGTTGATAGTTTTTGAATTAAGTTTTTTCTCCAGAAGCTCTCTTTTCTTTGGTGCATCACCTAAAACGTATCACAATTATATGTCGGTTAAAATGTGTTCTAGCTATTACTGTTACTTAAAATACATTTTATATTTACTTTTAGCAAATAAGTAACAAACAAAATAATAGGGAATTTTAAGAGTTTAATCTAATATATTTTTACTTAAACTTGTGTAACCTAGTTGGATCATCGGTACAGTGAATTCAAGTTATGGGCAATTATGTCTGAACACAAGAAAACAATCACAGCTATATCTTGGTGTCCCCATAACCATGACCTGTTTGCAAGCGCAAGTGCAGATAACTTAGTTGTAATTTGGAATGTGGCTGATCAAAAAGTTGTTGCGAAACTTGACAGTACAAAAGGTATGTAAGAAACCTGACCCTAACAATTTTTTGTAGTGGCTGCAGTTTTCTAATTCATCATGTCTAAATTTTTCAGCAGGAAATAGCATTGGTCTTATCTCAGTATTGTAAAGGACAGATCTTTTGCCTATGTTGATTATTTTATTTAGATCAGTGAGTTTGAAAACCAAAGTAAGTCATTGTGGGGAAGGGGGAAGACAGCAATGTAATTTCTAGGTTCACATGTTGCCAGGGACGGAGTGTGTGTGTTGCACACTTACCAACAGCCAGTGCCAGCCTCGTGGGGTATCTGGGGAGCCTGTGGACCCCTCTGCAGTGCTCCCCAAGCCTCCAAATGTTTGAAAAAGTAAAAAAGCCACCCACTTCCTATTGTGGGCTAGGATGTGGGCTTCTTACTTTTAAGAAGGAATATGTGTTGTCCTTTTGATCCTGTTCAGTATTATGCTTCTGGAGCTATGGCAGTAGATGGCTTTTCAGATTCTTGGATTTGTTTTTATATTTCAGGTATTCCTGCATCTCTTAGTTGGTGCTGGAATGCAGGCGATGTGGTTGCGTTTGTCTCCCACAGAGGCCCACTATATATCTGGACAATTTCAGGACCGGACAGCGGTGTAACAGTGCATAAAGATGCCCACAGTTTCTTGTCAGACATTTGTCTATTTAGATGGCATCCCAAGAAGAAGGGGAAAGTAGTATTTGGACACACTGATGGAAGTCTTTCAATTTTTCAACCAGGTAAGAATGATGGGAGATAGCAAATTGTTCTGTCAAGGAAATATACTCTTCCTCCCCCTTCCTCCCACAAATACTTCTACTGCATTGGCTCAAACTTGTTCATGAACCCAAACTTGCCCATCATAGCTTCTGCTTTAGATTAGCAATAAAGCAGCAGTTCCTAAAAATGAAAGTGACACGCTCATAGCTAACAAGGAAAAGGTATTGAATCCTATGGAAATCGAACAGAGCAGCACATGTGTGTTTACTTGCAAGTAGGAAAATGTGCCTTGATCTGCTTCAGAAGGCAAGCCCAAGGGAAACATAATGCCATCAGAATGGTCCCGATCTGATGCATCAACAAACTCTCAAGAAAGCAGTTCCCTGCTTCCAAGTGGTCAAGGAAAATGTACTGAGCCTTTTGGAAAGCTAAATGTGCATTTACTTGCATGTGGGCTCTTACTGCATGTCTTGGCTCTTACTGAAGGCCAGGTGAAGAGAAATGCAAGCCCACCAGAATGGTCCTGCTCTGATGAACATGGAGCTCAAAAAACACTCCAGAAGGTGATTCTTCTCCCCCCTTTCCAAATAGTAAAAAGGATGAGAAAGGGCTTGAGTGGCTGGTAAAGTGAAGATTTTTTTAAAAGCTAGGTGGGCCCTGAGAGTGTTCTTTTAAATAGGTCCCAGTGCTTAAATGTTTGGGAACCCTGAGTTAGAGAGTTCATTAACATCACGGCTTCTATATAACTAATTTGATTTTGCAACATCATGTGTGCTTATCAAGAACAGCATAATGAGACAAAGTGCCACCATTTGCCATAGATGGTAATGGCTAAGGATTATTCTGTTCACCTTTCAGGGATGCTTCATGCATATATAGTTTTCCATATAGAGAAAAGTGTGGCTATCACGACATGTGAAGTGCATTGGGAATATCTTTGACCATGCTGACTGGACATCCAACATACAAAGCATAGTGCTACGTTTCAAAGCAGATGCATTTCTGGGGAGTTACTTACTGCGGTCAAAGGGCAGATTGATGGTCATTGATGCAATTATGCATGAATCTGCTTATAACTGCAAACATTGGCATGTTAAGGTCTATCAGGCTGCTTAGATGAATGAAGTGATCTTCTTTAAGATCACATTGCTATAGCAACCACCACAGTTTCATATCAGTCTTGGTTTAGGGAATGTGGGGGTTTCTTTTTAGATTATTTTTCTTCAGTATGACAATTCAGAACTGTGCTTGTCTGAATATAAATTCAGTATGTAATTGTAATCATTTCAGCTAATAGTGCTGTTAGAATTGTTTTGTTCAGATTTTTTATTTCCAGTCATTTACTCCACTTTCAACTGATTAAAAAAGATTGATCTGATGCTGTGAATTTCTTAATGAGTTATTTCTAGCAGAGTAGGTTCTGATGTAACTTTTTTCTGTTCAAGCATATCAGTGCAGTGTTTTTATTAAGTGCTGCAGTTGTGAAACGTCTCCTAAATTTAAACTAGTCATGTTTAAACTAGTCAGAACATGTTTGTTCAGCCAGACATGGAAGCATTTATGTGTTTGAATGCTACCATGTTACCCTTATTCTACAGGAGAATGGAAGAGTGTTATTTTTCCTTCCATTCTCCCAATATGAAATCAGACCTTGGTGATTGGTGCGTGTTTGGCAACAAAAATATGGAAAGGGAGCTGCTATTCACTAAATCTGGGGAGAAAATACTTCCAAAATTGGAATCTTGTTGCTTACCATAGATTTGAAACACAAAATGTTGTGTTGGAGGTGACCGTTGGCCAGGTGCATTTTAACATCAGTGACTATTTGTAAACAACATGACAAATTTTCATTTTGCAGTGGATACATTGAATTTGCGATGATATGGTTGTTGAGAATTCTTTTCCAAAGATCCTTCAGTTTCCTCAGTCCAGAGGTTGTGCTGAATTCCCAGGACCACATGGAGCACTTGCTTAAGCAGGCTGTCTTGCTTACTTTTCTGGAGAGATCTCAAGGATACATACCTGTGAGTGCATGGAATGCATCTCAGGCAGCTGTGTCCTCAAAGCAAATGGAGTAGCATTTTTGTTTTGCATTAGAAGTTTCCACATCTGCAACAAATTGCTTGAGTGGGATGACTCTTACAAACTCCTTCCATGTATATGAAAACTGTTGCAGAGTTGTGTGTGTTGCTACTAGTCTGATTTGAGCTCTTAATTTTTGATAAGAATTAGTAGGAAATTACAGAGAATGTAGGATTAGGCTCATGGGGAAGGACAAAGATCTATTTTGCCCTTCCAAAGAGAACTAAGCACCTTCAGTGCTATAATTTAAGCCTGAGTCATCATTGAGTATTTCGCAGAATGGAATGATGTCTGGTAATTGTTAGTGATTAGTATTTACTCCAGTGTGTTGAATTTGTTTTCAGCTAACTAATCTCTGTGGCTACTATTTAACGCAAGGGAATATTACATGCAACAAAGAAGGAAAGTATAAAACAGCAGTTTTCAGCTAGTGAGCCATGGCACATTGGTATACTGTGGATGGTCTGTAGGTATTCTGTGGAAGTTTGGAAGACAGTCATTTATTAGTAGGGCCATTGAGAGAGTTTTAGGGAGGGCAGAACGTATGTCATTCTTCAGTCCGCTGTTCAGATTTAGGTGTGTTATTCTGTGTAAGCTTATGCTAATGCATTTTGTTTATTTCTGTATCTTAATATTTTTTTAATGTCCTTAAAAATATAGTGGGCCCTGGCAACTTTAGTCCTTCTCAGTGTGCTGTGAGATGAAAGGTTGAAAACTGCAGGTATAGAAAAATATGTGAAATTTTAACATAAATTAGTGGTCATTCCAAGCCCTGAAATATGACAGAGTCATTTTGGCACCCTTATCATGGGATAGGAATAATCAGTTTAGCTCACTCTAAAGTAAGTATGAATAAAACTACACCTTCAAAATCTAAGAACTTGGATGGTACAGGAATTTCCTTTTCATTCCAAAAGAAGTTTCTTACATGATCAGTTTGTGGCCACATGGCGGCTCTCTGTCCTATAATATGTAGTTCTCGGAAATATGTTGGAAAGATAGGTTCTTGCCAGTCGAAACCACAAAGCATCAATAAAACAGTGCAACAGAAGAATAAAACATCCATCAGCCACTTGGCATTAACTTGCCTCTGGTGCAGTTGCTGAAAAAGCTTCTGTTGAAGATGCAAGGAAGCCACTCTGGAACCATTCTGATGGCATCTTTTGGAAGCAGCTGTTTCTATCACTGTCTGGACGGCTGCTGCCATATTCCGGTGACTCAGATTTGGCTAGAAAAATATGCAACTTATGGTCCAATTCTAACAGCTTTATACTGCCAGAACTAGCATTTCAGTAATGTAAGGGTCTTTACTGCTGTCTCAAATTGTGACATGTCATACAGTTTGTTCTGGCTGCCACTGCAAGTGGCAGATGGTCAGGTCCATGCATCAGCAACCTCCCAACAAGCCCTGGCTCAGGTAAGTCAGCAAAGGGATAAATGAAAGGTGGGTGGGTGGGCGGGCAGACTAGAGCTGGGACGGGGAGGAATTGGAAGGAGACCAGGGTTGGAGGAAGGCAGATCAAAGCTGGGAAGGGAGTGGTCTTGGCAGCAGCGGTGCCACTCATATCCTATTCCTTGTCCTGGCATCAGTCTGCCTTCCCAGTTCCACTTGGTCTTATACCAGCTACATCTCACAGGGCAGTGAGGACTTACACATAGGCAAGAGAACAAATGTTCCTTTACCTTAAAGAGGCCTTCATGGCTCCTCAAAACTTCCCTGTGAATGGCATTGGCACAGAAGGAGTTGAATGAAAAGCGTGTGCCCCAAGGATCTGTCCTGGGACCGGTGCTCTTCAACCTCTTCATAAATGACCTGGAGACAGGGTTGAGCAGTAAGGTGGCTAAGTTTGCAGACAACACCAAACTTTTCCGAGTGGTGAAGACCAGAAGTGATTGTGAGGAGCTCCAGAAGGATCTCTCCAAACTGGCAGAATAGGCAGCAAAATGGCAGACGCATTTCAATGTAAGTAAGAGTAAAGTCATGCACATTGGGGCAAAAAATCAAAACTTCACTTATAGGCTAATGGGTTCTGAGCTGTCTGTGACAGATCAGGAGAGAGATCTTGGGGTGGTGGTGGACAGGTCGATGAAAGTGCCGACCCAATGTGCGGCGGCAGTGAAGAAGGCCAATTCTATGCTTGGGATCATTAGAAAAGGTATTGAGAACAAAACAGCTAATATTATAATGCCGTTGTACAAATCTATGGTAAGGCCACACCTGGAGTATTGTGTCCAGTTCTGGTCACTGCATCTCAAAAAGATATAGTGGAAATGGAAAAGCTGCAAAAGAGGACAACTAAGATGATTGCTGGGCTGGGGCACCTTCCTTATGAGGCAAGGCTACGGCATTTGGGCCTCTTCAGCCTCGAAAAAAGACGCCTGAGGGGGGATGTGATTGATACATACAAAATTATGCAGGGGAAGGATAAAGTGGATAGAGAGATGCTCTTTACACTCTCACATAACACCAGAACCAGGGGACATCCACTAAAATTGAGTGTTGGGAGAGTTAGAACAGACAAAAGAAAATATTTCTTTACTCAACGTGTGTTTGGTCTGTGGAACTCCTTGCCACAGGATGTGGTGACGGCATCTGGCCTGGATACCTTTAGAAGGGGATTGGACAAGTTTCTGGAGGAAAAATCCATTATGGGTTACAAGCAATGATGTGTGTGTGCCACCTCCTGATTTTAGGAATGGGCTATGTCAGAAGCAAAGGAGGGCACCAGGATGCAGGTCTCTTGTTAACTGGTGTACTCCCTGGGGCATTTGGTGGGCCGCTGTGAGATACAGGAAGCTGGACTAGATGGGCCTATGGCCTGATCCAGTGGGGCTGTTCTTATATTCTTATGGATAGGATCATGCTGTTAATTTACTGGTATATTAGTGCCCTCTTATCCGGGGGGCAGCGTCTGTTCTAGAAACGCCCTCCGGTGGATAGCCAAAACCACGGATATGAGTGAATGCCTAACCCCATGGCCTGGACCCTCTGGAGGTGAGGGAGCTTGGCAGAGGCTGCAGATGTCCACCTGCAGGCTCAGTGGGCCTCAGAATGGCCATTTAGCCAAAAATCATCGCTTCTGGTTTTCAGCCAAAAACTGGAAGTGATGTTTTTATGCCCATAAAGGCATTAGGAGGCTGGGGAAGCCCATTCTCCTTGCCTCTGGAAGGTGGGGGGAGGTGCAGGGGGACCCACCCATATCTGCGAATATGGGATCTTCATATATTCTCCACCACCACCCCAGTATTTTCTTTTAGTTGGTAGTCCTGTGTTTTCATGACCATTGTTTTCTTGGATCTGTATGATGCATGATGTATTGATGTATTGATGTATGATCAAACTAAATGTGATTCTCATGTGTTAGTGTGTTGTTGCAGGCTCTCCGGTAGCATCTGCATGGGTCTGCAATTTGAATTGAGGCTACCAAGAGGTAAGGGGTATTAGCCCTTTACCTCTGTGCTGTTTTTCCACTCAAAATCGTCTGTACAGCTAGAAGCGTCATTTGTTTTACTTTGTGGAAACTTTTGATTTTCATTGGGTGAGTTCTTGGGCATGAAGTGGCTGTTGCTTGTGGGGACGTGACCTGGAGGGAGGACAAGTAAATGTTTTTTAAACATTGTAGGTATTAGAATGTAAGGCTACTTCAACATTTTGAGAGGTAACTCTTACCTCAATTTAAGGTGATATATTTTCTTACTTTTTAAAGGTTGTAAGAATCAGAAACATGTTCTAAGGCCAGAATCTCTTGAAGGAACAGATGAAGAAGATCCTGTCACTGCCCTGGAATGGGACCCTCTGTCAACAGACTATCTTCTTCTTGCAAACTTGCACAATGGAATCCGCCTAGTTGATTCAGAGTCTCTGTCCTGTATCACAGTCTTTAATTTTCCTAGTTCAGCAGCATCTGTGCAGTGCTTAGCTTGGGTTCCCAGTGCTCCTGGAATGTTTATCACTGGAGGTAAAAACTTTTTTCACATTTTTTTTGTTAAAGAAATACACAGGAAAGAATCCAAAGCCATGACTGCTAATGGGTTATTGACATCAGAGAAATGAGGATTACTGGTGCATTATTATCTAGAGTTGATGTGTTTTACTAGTGTTTTAGTTGTTTTTACTAGTGTCATTGCTATCCTTAAAATTCATGTACGTTTCTCTATCCTGGGCAAGTTATGAAGAAGAAAAAATGGTCCTGCAGTTTTGGTGTATGGTTCAAGCTGAAGGAGAGAAGTTTAATTTGGGAGTCACCTCTTGGTTAGCATTCATGTTGTGGCCAACACACACATCTGATTCACACAGCAGTTTTGCAGCTGGCTGACCAATATTTTAAGAAAGGGACACATAGTGGGAAGGACATTTGTCTTTTGAAGTCTGAGGATTCAGCCAATGCATGGGAAAGTGCTCAACCAATCCTTGGCACTGAGTGCTTGCCTGGTGGGTATATTTGCAAAAGCACTTGCAAATCCAGATTCATTTAGTGAGTGAATGTCTGTATATATTCATAATACATCATGGCATTTACAGACTTCTTTTATTTGTCATTTTCTATTTTTGCTAGTCTAGAAATGTTTGTGCTGGAATAGTTGTATTTTCATGTTGTCTGCCAAGACATGTGCACCCACAATTCAGATACTGTTTGTTAAAACCAGCCAATTGTATTGATTTTGTAGCTGAGTTATTAGACTTACCTGTTTGTTAAACTCTGACTGCAATCCTATACACACTTACCTGGAATTCAGGGCGCAGTCCTTTCCAACTTTCCAGGACTGCTGCATCCATGCCAATGGAGCGTGTGCTGCAGTCATGGAGGCCTTCTCAACGTAAAGGAATGTTTGTTCCTTGAATTCTGGGCTGCATTGTAGAGGCTTTAGTGCTGGAAAGTTGGGTAGGATTGGGCCCTAAGTTCAATTAAGCTCGGTGTAGTTTACTTCTGTAGACATGTATGGGTTTGTGCTGTTAGCTACCTATCTTTTTATTGCAGATTCTCAGGTTGGTGTGTTGCGTGTTTGGAATGTGTCACGAACAACACCAATAGATAATTTTAAACTGAAGAAGACGGGTTTCCATGGTTTACATGTTCTTAGTTCCCCTTTAAAGAAAAAATGTAAGTTTATGTGTTTCATGTTTTAATATAGAATCATGATCTAGAAAAATATGCAAAATCAAAGAACCTAATTTCCCCTTTGGAATCTGCACTTGTGAGTATTGTCAGTTGTTAGTACTTTGACACAGTATGCACTGTATGGTCCTTAGACCAAATTCTTGTCAGTTAGGTAGCTCCTTAAAGAATAATAGACTTTCTGTTCTAGAATTAGTGGAATATATCATAGGTTCTCATTTTGTAATGCAAAATGCATGCCAGTAAGAAAAATCAGGGATCTTAAGAATTAGACTGGTAAATGGTTTTGAAGTATGTACAGTGGTGCCTCGCATAACGAAATTAATTCGTTATGCGAGTTTTTCGTTTTGTGAAGCGTGTTTTCCCATAGGAATGCATTGAAATTTAATTAATGCGTTCCTATGGGCAAGAAAAGTCAGAACAAAGTCAAATTTGGTTTACAAAGTGTTTATTAAGTGCTCTTTAAAGGCATACATACTGTACAGAGGATTTCAAAAATTTCAAGCACAAAACTTCAACTTTTTAAACATGACAGAAAAACATTTAAAAATCAGCAAACATGAGGCAGGACCATCTGACTTGAGGCTCAACACTGAAACTGAACAGAAACAGTCACAAACAGTCCTTGAACTGTGCAAAACTCTTCAGAAAGTACATTTTTAAGGCATGTAAACAGGGACATCATATAGAAACCAATACAGAAACTTTTTAAAATCACCAAAGAACTCTCTAAGGCTCTAGGGGACACTTGTACACAAACATTTTAAGGTTACCAAGTCAGGCTGAAGTGTCTCAACCTACAGGACCAGTCTTTTAAGTCAGGAAACTGGAGGCAGACAGAACTGTCTCCACATCACAGCAGCAGTCTTTTACGTTCCCAGAGCTGCGGAGGGTCTCTCAGGGGATGGCACGAACGCTGGTCAACTGGGAGCAGGTGCAGTAGAGTAGGCAGGGACACTGGCAAACGTGGAGAAGGTGCATGCAGGAACGGTCTCAGGCTGGCTAGTTAGGAGAGAAGCAGTTTACAGTTAGCCAAAGACAACCTGGAGACAGTCCCCTCTGTCCCCCAAGTCTCAGCATCACTGCTGTAACTTACCAGACAACTTGGACAATGCTGGCAAACTGGGAGAAGGCGCAGTAGAGTAGGCAGGGACACTGGCAAACTGGGAACGGTCTCAGGCTGTCTAGCTAGGACAGAAGCAGTTTACAGTTAGCCAGAGACAACCTGGAGACAGCCCCCTCTGTCCCCCAAGTCTCAGCATCACTGCTCTAACTTAACTTAACAACTTGGACAATGCTGGCAAACTGGGAGAAGGCGCAGTAGAGTAGGCAGGGACACTGGCAAACTGGGAACGGTCTCAGGCTGGCTAGCTAGGGCAGAAGCAGTTTGCAGTTAGCTAAAGACAACCTGAAGACAGACCCCTCTGTCCCCCAAGTCTCAGCATCACTGCTCTAACTTACCAGACAACTTGGACAATGCTGGCAAACTGGGAGAAGGCGCAGTAGAATAGGCAGGGACACTGGCAAACTGGGAACGGTCTCAGGCTGGCTAGCTAGGGCAGAAGCAGTTTGCAGTTAGCCAAGTTTTTCGTTATGCGAGTTTGGAGACAGACCCCTCTGTCCCCCAAGTCTCAGCATCACTGCTCTAACTTACCTTAACTTAACAACTTGGACAACTGGGAGAAGGCTTCAAGGCTTGACTTCAAGGCTTCTAGGAGGACGAGGAGGAGGATGAAGGCAACTGGGCACCACTGGTAGAAGCAGCAGGTTACTCTTCCACTCTTTGCTTCTTCATGAAGAACCTCTCCATGGTCTGCTGCTTCAGCCGCCTTTTCAGCACCCCTCTGAAAGAGGACATGATCCTTCTATCAAACATGTTCGCAAGGTCATGTGCCAGAGCCTTGTCTGGGTGGTGCTGCTGTGCATAAGTCTGCATGTTTTGCCACTGTTGGCAGATGTCCTTCAGTTCCGTGGAGGACAGCTGTTCCTCACTTGTCGCTTCTTCCTCTTCCAAAGAGGCCTGCTCCTGTGTAGCCTCTGCCTGCAGTTCGACCAGCTCCTGGGTGAACAGCTCCCGGTCGTGGTCCTCCACCAGCTCGCAGACATCCTCCTCTGTGACCTCGAGGCCCATGGTCCTCCCCAAGGAAACAATGTCCTCCAGCACTGTTGACTCTGGTGCAGGTGCAGAAGCATCAGAGTCACTTGTTGCCACACACTCTGGCCACAGGTTGCGTCAAGCGGAATTCAGATTTCTCTGGCTGATCCTGTCCCAGGCCATGGTGATGATCTTCACGCAGCTGACAATGTCGAAGTGCTCTCTCCAGAATTCACGCAGGGTGAGGTTGGTGCAATCGGTCACCTCGAAGCAGTGCCTGAAAAGCTCCTTGGTGTAGAGTTTTTTGAAATTGGCGATGACCTGCTGATCCATTGGCTGGAGTAGTGGGGTGGTGTTAGGCGGCAGGAACATGATGTTTATGAAGCGGAAGTCCTCTAACAAGTCTTCCTCAAGGCCTGGAGGATGAGCAGGAGCATTGTCCATCAGAAGCACGGCCTTCAGCGGCAGGTCGTTGTCCAGCAGGTACTGCTTGACAGCAGGGCCAAAAGCCAGATTGACCCAGTCCACAAACAGGACGCGTGTGACCCAAGCCTTAGCGTTGGATCGCCACAACACGCTCAGCCGGTCTTTGTTGACCTTGTGCTTCCTGAAGGCCCGTGGGTTCTCGGAGTGGTACACCAGCAGGGGCTTTATCTTCAGGTCCCCGCTGGCATTGGCACAGAAGAGGAGGGTCAGACGGTCCTTCATGGGCTTGTGGCCAGGCAGCTTGGTCTCCTCTTGAGTGAGTGAGGTCCTTTTGGGCATCCTCTTCCAAAACAGCCCGGTCTCATCGCAGTTGAAGACCTGCTGTGGAAGGTAGCCCTGTGTAGTCACGACCTCCAGGAACTCCGAGGCAAAGTCCTTAGCCACAGGAACATCGGAACTGGCAGCCTCTCCATGCCTGACCACGCTGTGGATTCCAGATCTGGTTTTGAATCTTTCAAACCAGCCTCTGCTTGCCTTGAAGACTTCTGGCTCGGCTGAGGTTCCTGGCTCTTCCTGTGCGAGGTCTGCATGCAAGGCCTTGGCCTTCTCACAAATGGCAGCCTCTGTCACTGTGTCCCCTGCACGCTGCTTCTCTTCCATCCAGATGAGCAGCAACTTCTCCACCTCCTCCAGAACAGCTGGCCGGTTCTTCACGATCCTGGTGACTCCCTTGGCTGCATCTGTCGCAAGGATCTTCTCCCTCATCTTCAGAATGGTCCCGATGGTGGATGGATTCCTCCCGTACTCCCTGGCGAGGTCTGTCACTCGCATGTCTCCATCGTGTTTCTGGATGATCTCCTTCTTCATTTCTAGCGTCATCTTTGTCCTCTTCCCGGCCTCTGCAGGAGCAGCCTTCTTGGGACCCATGTCAGCAGTTGCTGCATTCGCAAAAACAAAAGGCAGTGCTTCATATCCGCTTCACGCACACCTTCCCACCCCTGGCCAAACCTGCCCGGGACAAAGAAGTGGCATAACAGCCCCCCCCCCCAACACAGGAGAACAAATGCAGATGGTGAAGCTACGCTCCCTACCTGGCCAAACCTGCCCGGGACAAAAAAGTGGCATAACAGCCCCCCCCAACACAGGAGAACAAATGCACATGGTGAAGCTATGCTCCCTACCTTTCCACTGCTTGAGATGTCCCTATGAAGAAGCTCCTTAAATCCTGGTCTGGAAAAACGGTTGCAAATGAGTGCCACAGATTCCCCAAACTGCTGGAAAAACTCCCCTAACCTCCCCAAAACAGCAGGCCAAAACTGGCCAGCTGGCCCCCCAAAATGTACCTCAAACGCTGGCCACCACTTCCCAAAAGTTATGAAAAGTTCAAAGAAACTTACCTTAACTGCTGGTAGTAGGTTCCCCAAGGAGTTGGTGAACTGCTCAGAACTGCTCAGAATAGTTGACTAAAGACAGGGTTTGCCCACAGCACAGGCCACAGTTGCTCCTGGAAGTCAACCCTGGAACTGCACGTGGAGAAGTGAGCCCAGGCTGCATTGGGGAGGCTTTTTAAACCTCCAGGCACAATGCATCCTGGGTATTAACGGTTGTGCGATTTAAAACAAACCAGGACAATAAAAAAAAAGGAAAAATTCGTTTTGCGAAGTATAAGTTATAAAAATTCATTGTGCGAGTTACCAAACTTCGCAAAACGCTTTCGTTCTGCGAGTTTTTCGCTGTGTGGGGCATTCGTTATGCGAGGTACCACTGTATATCTGTTAATGTTTTTCTCTGTTCTCCTTTCTACCTTCCCCCTTCCCTTTCCTCTATTTTTGTACATCTGAGTGATATATATACCCTGGCTTCTAACATGGAAGGAAAGAGGGTGCTTCTTCACTGCTTTCATCTTCCTGGTTGACTGCATTGGCTGGAGCCTTTCCTGACTCCCAGCTATCAGGCAGCCCTTCTCCTCCTCAGTTTCCTGTTTTCTGCCCTCTAAAAAAGGTGCAGCTGGCCATGTATGCATGAGTGGGGTCCTTCATCTCTTACAATAGCCTGTTGCTCTGATCAGTCAGGATGACTTGCCCAGAGCCCAGTGCTGCATCCTGGTCTCATCTCCTTCAGGGCTATTGGTGGAGACAGCATTGCAAGGCCCCATGATAGGAGATCTGCAACAGCAAGTGTATAATGCATAGCTGTTCATTTCTGTCATCATAAAAAGGAGAATTTTTATTAGCCATTCATCCACATCCACTGATCTTTCTCTTGAAGTCTGTGTTACATGTGTTAATCATGAGTAGCATAGCAATGGAAAGCATGCCTCTCAGAAGCAAGCTAAGAAAATAGCTTTTCTTAGAAACTCTTTCTTATTCTTCCATCTGCTCCAAGATGCTCCCAGGCAGAGTGTTTACTGTACTGTAGTACTACATCAGTTACTTGCTTATATTTTCAAAGCTACTGATAAGTCTTCCCCTCCTAATTATTCCCACTGGCCACCCTTGCATCATTTTTCATCTCCTCTACTTTGTCAACATTGTTATGGTAATCAGCCCTTGTTTTCAAAGTCTCAGTTTAATATATGAATGAATTTACTACTAGCCTGTTGTTCTCTATGTGCTTGATTATTCCTGGTTATTGTGTTTTTGCGCTTTTCCCTCTTGTGCTCGGAAAATGAATCTCTTCTTGAACGCTATGAAATCTCAAATGTTCTTTGAATGTTATAACACTAATTTTGCTGACATTTGTGCTGAATGTTCTAAAAGCTTAGCAGAGGGTGGTGTATCTGGGTTTCCAGCATTAGCTATAACAACATGTACAATAGAAACTGGCAAAGCCCATCGCTGACTTCCGTTGAATCTACTGTAGAAGATGATATATAGATTCCTTTGATTTTTCAGAATTGTAGAGACTGTTACCAAATGGGATCTGGCTGTGAGAGAGCAGCTGCTCTAACAAATTAACTTGGTTGTATAGGGTAGCAGGGTAAAAGCATAAAGTATGAATGAGGTGCTTGATTCAAATTCCTGTTAAAGCCATGAACTTACAAGGTAGCTCTAGGAAACCTGCTATCTTGGCCTCTACAAAATTGGGATAGTGCTATCCTAGTTGCTTAGGAGAACTTACTGGATGATGTTTAGAGTGCTTTCGGCCCTTGAAAAAAATCTACATAAATAACAAATGGTATTGTCCAAATCAGGGGTAGACAACCAATGGATATACATGAGCTACTTAACAAAATGACTGCTGAAGATCTACTGTGATGTATGAAGTAGTAAAGATCTGATTTTTTTGTTACTTGTGTACTTTTTTTGAAAAAAAATAAAGATAAATTATGCTTCAACAGTGGGACCCAGAGCTAAAGAGTGCCAAGTCTAGGGTATGGTATCTCAGAGACTGTTGCAGACATACCAAAAAGGGTTTAGCACTCACTGAAGCTCAGTGATAAAACACATGCCTTGTAAACTGAAGGCCCTAGGCTCAATCCCTGGCATCACTGGATAGGGCTAGGAAAGACTTCCATCTGAAACTTTGAAGACCTTTGGAAACTTAATTATAGTGAAAAGATTAGTAGCTATGACAAGCAGAGATGGGAAAATCCAGCAGGATTTGACTTGTGTAGAATGACCCCCCCCCCCCCCCGGTGACTCAACTCAAACAAGAGTCATAACAGGGGCACTTTCCAACTCGCTGAGTCACCCTTTCGCAACTCAAGAGGGCTCAAGTCAAGTAGCCCGCCATGGAAAAAATGTGGCTACTGCCAGGCTCTGTGTGAGTGTGTGTGGGGGGGGAGGTGAACTTCACTTTAAAGGCTCCCCTGCTGCCCTGTCCCATCTGTAAAGAGAGCGGGGAAGAAAGTGGAAAGAGGGAGGAAAGACGGGTGCAGCATCTGCAAGGCTTACCAGGAAGATCCAATGCTTTGCAGCTCTACTCAGAAGTAGTCCCACTGCTGCCTGTCATTCAGTGAAGCTTCCTCTGCCAAAGTAACAGCCATGCAGAGAAAAGCATGATTTCTACAAACCACTTCCCTCTCCCACAACTTCCCTTCCTCCTTTCTCTCCCTCCCTGGGGTTCTGCAGCCAATCATAAGGCAAGAACCTCCTTGAGCCTCCTGCATCCAATGATCATCCATTCCTTCCTATCAGAGATGGTCAAAAAGCCTGTTCCTGCCTCCTCCCTCTTATTCATGGCAAGAGGAAAACATTAACTCTTTCCCTGCCTCCCGGCTGGAACTTCCCTGCTGCTCTCCTAATCAGAATGATGGCCTCACAAGGTTTTTTACTCTGTGAAAACAGTACACAAGCACACCCAGACACAGGAAGACTCAAGTCAGCATGTGTGGGGATGAGTGCCGAGTCAGGGGAGCCCTGACTCAAATGTTTTTCAGAGTCTTCCATGTGCGTTACTTAGGAGTCAATGGAAAATGTGCATTCTCATGACTCAAGTCCTAGTCACTGACTCAAGTTTCCATCCCTGATGACAAGTATTAAAAGTTATGATGAAGACTGGAATTGGGTAATCTGAAGTAGGGATATAAGTAAGTAGGACATACTGCTTCATACTTGCTATACTTAATCTTTAGTTTGTGTATGAATTGTATATGTATTGTCTGTTGCCTAATTTGGAAGTTTAAATAAAATGAAACTTTGAAGACTCTCTACCAATCAGTCTGAACAATACTGAGCAAAATAGACATTATAAGGCAACATTATAGGTTGATATGTATGTGAAGAACATTTCTGAGATGGAAGCACTGAGGTGGTGTAGTGTGTAATACCATGCTTTATCCCAGAGTGTAGGAGTTGCATTAATTTGTATAAATATGGTCTTGCTTTGAGTGGTTTTATTATTTATTTTAAGCAAAATGTCTTGCAAAGTGACTTATCATAAAATTACTAAATTTAAATTAGATGTTCCTGTGGTTAACAAGTGATTTGATTTTAGAGCACAATCCTATGCATGTTTACTCAGAAGTAAGCCTCATTATAGTCAATGGGGCTTACTCCCAGGAAAGTGTGGATAGGATTATAGCCTTGTGTTTTTTTGTTGTAAAAGTGATAGTATCTTAAGATAGGTGTTTATCTTAAGCAAGGAATCAAGGTCTGTTACACTTATTAAAACTTATTTCCAAGGCAATGTACTTGGAAAGAAGGTGCCACACTATTTGTCATAAGTCTTCTTTTAAATTTAAGGTCTGTATGTCTGTTGTTCATTACATTAGACACCTTTTAATTACCAGTGACAAGTGGACAATTATAATGCTTTGTTGTGAATGTAACCCCCCCCCCAAAAGAAAGCTAATATGTTTTCTCTTTTATTTTAGCACTTTCTTCACAGTCTCCAACCAAAAATCATCACATGTCATCTACAAGTGAGGCAGTTCCACCTCCAACTCTGACACAAAACCAAGCATTTTCTCTCCCTCCTGGGCATGCTGTCTGCTGTTTCATGGATGGTGGAGTGGGACTTTATGACATGGGAGTCAAAAAATGGGATTTTCTTAGAGATTTGGTATGTTTGTTCTTTCTGATCATTTGACTAGAAATCAATTCAGACATTCAAAACTTTCTCCAAGTGTTGTATCCCGAGTGCCCTTGGGGATGCATTGCATTCATTTAGGGAATGCAGTCCTGTGGTCTGGGCCATCCATGGATACAGCTGTAGTTTGAAAGCTTTAGCTTCAATTATCAAAATTACACCATTCTGCAGCTATCATATTTTGAGGGAGTGGCAATCGATTTCCAGTTAGGAATTGCTATATCCATAAATGACTTGGAACACATATCATGTTCCCTGCCTGAATCTATCCCTTAGGTAAAGCAAACAGGTTTTTTTTCCTCCATGTGGGAAAATTTTTTGAATTTCTGGAAGTGCCCTAATGAACTAATTTGTTATGTGAGTCCCATTTCTATAGTCTTCGTGGTTCTTATTCCCCCAGCCCTCTTTTTTAAGAGACTGACAGCGTAATCCTAACTTGTACTGGTACAGGCAGGCTGGTGAGTATGCGCTGTATCCAGTTCAAGTTTGGAACTGTGTGAGGCTGAGCCTGAGGCAAGGGGAAACTTTTCCTTTTATCCTGGAAAGAGCCACAGCAGCCCCAAAGGAGCTACTTGAATCTCTGCCACTGAAATTAGTAGTGCAAACCTGAATAGCCCAGGGCTGCTTGGGAAAAGGGCTAGGATCTGGCTAAGTGCTGGATTCTGGCCCCGCCTCTCGCTGCCTGCCTGCTGGATTGCCCCGGGAACCCTCACTGCCCATCCTCCCCACCCCGAAACGCCTCCCTCCTGCCTCCTCCCTGTACTCCCCACGCCACACTGACCCCTGTGCTGACCAAGCTCAGCCGATGCAAACTTAACAAGCCCTGCCATTGCACATCTGTGCAGTGGCCTATCTACTGTGAGAGTGGCGCAAAAGCGCTTCATGGCACTTTCACAGCACTCTTTGGCTGGTGCAAGGGATTTGTGCCAGCCGAGACCTCCCTCAGGATTCTGCCCTAAAAATCTGCAGAAGAGATGTTATCAGATATAGTTTCCCCATCAACTAGTGCAAGATATTAAAGTTTGCTTCTATTGTTCTAGGGACATGTTGAAACGATCTTTGATTGTAAATTCAAACCTGATAACCCTGACCTCCTAGCTACAGCATCATTTGATGGAACAATAAAGGTGTGGGATATAAATACTTTAACTGCTGTGTATACTTCTCCTGGCAATGAGGGGGTCATATATTCCCTTTCGTGGGCTCCAGGTGAGAATATTTTACTTTTAATAATTGCATAGTAATTTCTATTTTAAAAAAAGAGAATTTCCTTTGATTACATGTAGGGATGTACTTTTTTGGGGACCAACACAGATTGTGGAATAATAAGAGTTTTTACTCAAATCGCAATATAAAACAATATTAAGGTTGAAACACAAAAACTTCCATTTCACGAAATAACACCACTTTTGCTTGCTTTTGAGGAATCCACAAGTAGTTTTCATTAAGGCAGTGAGCCCCCCAAGCATTTTCAGTGGTGGAGTGGTTGAGTAAAAGTATCTGCTAGAGCAGCCATTTTCAACTACTGTTCCGTGCAATACTGGTGTGCCATGAATGGTCCCCAAGTGTGCCGCGGAAATTTGGGAGAAGGTCATTTTTAGTAGGACTGTTGGGGATGTGAGCCCCCCATTGGCAGCACAGTGTGCCTAGTCAATTGTAAAAAAAAACAAGAAAGCTAATGGTGTGCTTTGAGCATTTTTGTGCCTTGCCAGTGTGCCGTGAAAAAGGTTGAAAATCACTGTGCTAGAGGATGTGCAACGGTGTGGCAGCTGGGGGGGAGGGGGAAGAGATGTGAGTGGTGAGTTTTTTGCACATTTTATGTCATTCTGGTATGTGAAGGGGGGAGAGGTAATACTGTGATGGAAAAAAAAACCCTGCTTGTCTGTGTGGTGCTACAGTTTTGAAAAGCTTGGAAAACCAATGAATACATATGTGTATATGTTTGGTAACAGTCTAATATTATATAGAGTTCACAGTGTGAAATGTTTATTGTGCTTTATTGCACTGTTTATACAATTTTGAATAAGAATTTGGATTAAAAAACACCATAATTTGCTATTTTAATCAAGAAATCTTTTTGGGGTGGGCAATCTTGCTCATGCTCACACAGAGGATTGGCATTCGAAGAACAGCAGTCTACTCATGACATAGGACAAGGGTGTCCAAAGTTTTTGGCAGGAAGGCCACATCAAATCTCTGACACTGCGTTGGGGGCCGGGGAAAGAAAGAATTAATTTACATTTAAAATTTGAATAAATTTACTTAAGTTTACATAAATGAATATATTAAAGATGAACTTATATGAATGAAGGAAGGTCTTGCAATAGCTCAAGGCCTATAAAAGGCCTTGCACAAAGCAAGGCTGGCCTTTCCTTTGCTGCCACTACTGCCTCACAGACATGAAACAGCAAGCAGTGAAGGAAGCCCTCATCCCACAGCTCACGCAAAAAGGTCAAACAGTCGCTTTCACGCTGAGAGCAGTTGTGTCGGGCCAGTGCAGGCCGCAACAAATCTCTAGAGGGCCAGAGGCTCATTGGAGACTGGGGGCTCCCTGAGGGCCGCATTGAGAGGCCTCGAGGGCCGCATGTGGCCCCAGGGCCGGGGTTTGGGCACCCCTGATATAGGACATGGAATAGGACATACAGTGGAAGGAACTACCTTCCACTTATGCAAGTGCTCTGTTGAATCCAAGCCGGAATATAGTACCTGATACAAGATTCAACATTAGTTTTGGATTTTAAAAGCATACTTTTAGCCCCTAGAGTTGCAAAGATAAATGTGAAAGATGTGGGCAATGTCTGGTAAATTGTTACAAGTTTGGGGGGGGGGCAGTTGCTGTATAAGATTTCTGTTCGGGGATAGATTCTTATACCCTACATCAGCAGTTTTCAAACTCTCTAGGAGAGTTTGCATTGCTGTAAGTACTTGCAGGGGCGGAGGGAGGCAGTGGGAGTGGGGGAAAGGCAGTGACGCGATCCCCAGGATAGCATCGCTCAGGGGGGCTGCAGGGACTGGGATGCACTCGCCAGTCGCTGCAGCAACCATCTGGGGGTGCAGGGAGCCCTGCATGAGTGACTGCAGGGCTCCAGAGCTCATTAGAAGTGAAAGTGGAATGATTGCGCTCTACTTCCGGTTTTGCAGAAGTGGAGCACGATCGCTCCACTTTCACTTCTAATGAGCTGCGGAGCCCTGCAGACACTCGTACAGGACTCTTAGCACTCCAGGACAGCTGCTGTAGGGACTGGTGAGTGCATCCCAGTCCCTGCAGCCCTGTAAGAGACATGATCCTGGGGATCATGTTGCTGCCTACCCTCTGCCCCCACCCCTTAAGGGGAAAGAGGCCAGGGCCTTCAGACTGGGCCATCACGATGCACTAGTTTGAAAATCATTGCCCTACATAGTGGCTTTTCTCTTCCCTCTTCACCTCAGAATGGCATCTTTTTCCAGTGGCTGTTGCTGTTGTCTCTTTTCCATCTCTTTTTAGACTGTGATCCCTTTGGGGACAGGGAACCATTTATTATTTTACAATATAAACTGCTTTGCAAACTAGTCCTGTTGAAAAGCGGCATATAATTATTCTTAAAAATAACTAGTAGTAGCCGGATAAGTAAAACTGCACACCACTGTAACATGTGCAACAAACAATAAGATAAAAAATGTACTTGTCTTGTATCATATAGATTGAATAATTCAGTGTAGATTTGTATTAGATTTGTAACCTTTTAGAATTTTGAGTATTTTTAGCTGTACACCTCAGTGTTTGTAAGTTAAGTGAAAATGCTGTGGCAATGGTCTCTGTTTTGCATAAATATAAATAAGGAAGATGGTTTGTGATCTTTCCCTGATCTGCTGGGGACCCTGGGCAACAAAAGCAGTGCTGGACCCCCAGTGGCACCCTATCCATCTGCCAATAGTGCATTGGATGCTGCCACTGATGCAGGTTGTTTAGGAATTGGCCTGGCCAGGTGAGCTCCCACTTGGTGCCTAATCTGGCTCATCTCTGACATGACCCCTAATAATTAGTCTTAAAAGCACAGCAGAAATTGATCACCTTTAGAATGGAATGCGGAGGTCTTCCTTTCTTCCCAAATCTTCAGTGAAAATGATCTAAGAAAGTTTTTCTGAGAGAAAATAGGTGTTTGGGGTTGGAAAGGGAGTCTGCCTTTAAGGACTGGCCTTATAGCTCTGGAGCACCTGTTTTAAAATCATGTTATCTGTTCTGAGCCTTTAGGATAGGAAAAGAAGGATAATATATAATCTTTTATATATATTATAAATATATAATATTATAATTATTATAATATATAATATAATCTTCTAAACCTATTGATTCAGTTAACTTTTTTTTAAAAAGGAGACTTGAATTGCATAGCTGGTGCAACTTCCAGGAATGGTGGTTTCATTTGGGATGTCCCACGAGGCAAAATTATAACCCGTTTCAGTGAGGTAAGATTGAGTATTTTGAGTACTTTATAAATGAGATTTTAGCTCCCACTAATGTCTGTCTATTGAAACTTTCAGTCAATAAGTGTAGTAGTAGGTTGTTTTCCAAAGAGTAATTAAACCTAAAAACAAAGCTGCAGTGAAAACTAGCACTAAAAGAGGGCACTCTTTTTTGGTCCAGTTGCCAAAAGTGCCTCTCCAGTTTTTTGTTTTGTGTGTGTGTTGAGAATCCCCATTAAAAAAAAAAAAGCATTGCCCTCCTTGAGAATAACTTTGTGGCGTCAACATGCTTATGACACAATCCCTGCTGGCATAGATTCATATTACTGGCAAGGTAAGATTTTAACCAGACCTTTTATAGAAACTTTTGTTCAGAGATAGTTCTTGATGTATCACCACGATGTACAGGGGCTCATATCTTTGGATCTCATATCGACAGATTCAGTTATCTGCGGATCGGGTCTGCCCCTCCATTGTACACACCTAGCCTGCGCCCCCTCCAGGGGTGAGGGAAGTTCGAGCTCAGCAGAGGTCAAGGATATCTGTTCCCAGCCTCTGCCAGGCTCAGTCTGAGCTGTGTAGCTCAAAACATGTGACTTCCAGTTTCATGGAGAAACCGGAAGTGATTTTTTTAATGCCTTATAAGGCATTGGGAGGCCCAGGGAAGTCCTAGAGGAGCTCCCCTCATCTTTTAGGGGTGGCAGCCTCCAGACCACAGAGACAGGCATTTGCCTATATCCATGGTTTTAGATATCTGCAGGGGGTTCCAGAATGGAACCCTGTGAATAAGGAGACATGCCTGTATTTCCAATCACTTCTCCCTGGTGGAAATAACAATTTCTTATTGTGTTACACTTTGGGATGGGTACAGCTGGGTGCTTCTTAATTGCTCAGGAAATCTGTGTCTTGATTAGAATAAGGGACTCTTGACTGAATTCCCAGTGAAGTTGGTGAGGGGAAACCAGAGGTCAAAGGCACAATTTTGTCTCCGCAAATGGTCCTGTTTATCTTGGAGCTAGGACATTCCCAGGATCTGGCATTGTTTACTGGTCTGACTAGGATGGAGCAAGGTGTGACTGAGTGTTGAAATTTCTATGGGCTACTCACAAACAGCCAAGTGTGTGTGTGTGTGTGTGTGGGGTGGGGGGGAGAACATTGTTCCAGTGAACCAAAGTTTGGCCATTTATCCCAAAACCTGTGAAACCTGTTGCTCTCTTGCTGTCAACCTGAGCAAGAGCATCATGAGATTGCTCTGGGTTGTTTGTCAGGCTTGCACCAAGCACAACAAACATATTGGGCAACAGCTGAGATGTTCAGGAGAATTGACAGCTTTTCACTTCTCCGTCCATCTCTCAGCTCAGGTCGTCTAGCAGGATGAAGAAGGTGTTTTCAATTCCAAGATCAGTCTCAAAGACTGATTATAACAAATCTTGAAATGGAACTGTCACAGTAACTTGTATAAATAATAGAAAAAGGGGTGAATTATTTCTTATTGATAGGCATTTTGCATTTTTTGAAGCATGGAAAAAATGGTATCTTCTGCATTGCATGGAGTCATAAAGATTCCAAAAGGATAGCAACTTGCAGTGGTGATGGATTCTGGTGAGTGTCTATTGAAGGCAACTTTACTATTTGCTATATAAATGTTCATGTATTTTTTTACCTGAAAAAAATGTGAATTAAGAGTTACATGCTCCAGTAAATGACAGAAGTGTGGTTTTTTATCAGTTCATGTTTTATTCATGGACTAGTAAGTTTTTAGTTTCTTAATGAAAAGTCATTCTCATATCATAATACCAAAAACTATTAAACTTTTATTGTACCTTTTTAAAGTAGAATTTTTTGTTTTCTGTAATTGATGGTATGGGTCCTCTTTTGTGTTCTCATATTTTTCATAAGTAGTTAAAGTAAAATCACATAATACTTCTGACACTAAAAAAAAAGATTTTTGCAAGCCTCTGACTTATGTTTCCATATTGCAATTTATTCAGTATTATTCGAACCATTGATGGCAAAATTCTTCACAAGTACAAACATCCAGCTGCAGTGTTTGGTTGTGACTGGAGTCAAAACAACAAGTGAGTAGCTATTCTATAAAGCCGTCTAGTAAAATTTGCCTCATAAAGACCCAAGGAGTAATAAAGGTCACAGCAAGCTTGCTCTATAACAAATGAAGTTAATGTGATATAAGCTTTTAGTCTGGATCTAGCTTAATAAAAAGACAATCTGTTCCAGATTATGCTGTCCATAGATAGCACAGTCGTCC
The DNA here is from genome assembly GCF_035046505.1 of Tiliqua scincoides. Lineage (NCBI taxonomy): Eukaryota > Metazoa > Chordata > Lepidosauria > Squamata > Scincidae > Tiliqua > Tiliqua scincoides. The sequence goes on from NC_089826.1 coordinate 55,634,788, forward strand.
TTTGAATGGCTTCAGTTATATCTAAGATCCACACATTTTTAGTTTCATTATTGAGACTACCAGGAAGACTTGTTTGTTGTATCTGCATTTTGACACAGATCCACATATGGAGTTAATGCTGGAATGATCCAGTAATCAAAGAGGGAAAAGGTGCAGTAGGAAAAGCTTGCTATTGTGGTCTTGGTGAATTGGTCAAGAAGATGATTATTTTTAAATAATTTAGTTATTTGCAAACCAGATTCCATGTTTAGTTGGCTGCCAGTCAGCCATACAATGAACTCAACAAAACAATTGCTTAGTGTCTAAAATAGAACCAGAAACTGTTGGAGCTTGGGGGTTTTCAGACACTCCCTGGACTCACAAGTGCCCTAAACAATTATCCTGAAATCCAGCATACTGTAACACAAAAATAGGTTTGGATCCCACTTTCAGCAAGTAATGGGTGTAATTGGTTCTGCACTTGGGAAAGTAGTTCCCAACAAGCTAAATAATAAACTACACTGCATTTGAGACTTATTCAGCAAACTATTTGTTTAGAATGCAGTAATACCCAGCACATTTGACTTGGACTTAATATGCAGGATAATTGTTGGTGCTATAGAGAATTATATACCAGTATCATGCATATGTTCTAGTGTACAAAAAAAGAGAGATAAGTATTCAGTAACATAATTGATGAGCAATAAAATAAAGTAAAACTTTGAAGGAAAATGCAAATTAGAGTAATATTGCTTGCATCGAAACAACGAGTAAATAAGATTGTGGTCCCTACTCCACTTTGACCTCTTGTCATCACAAAGGGTTTGTATGAATGATTCCCTGAAAAATATTTTACTTGATAGGAGAGATTAGGAAGATGAAGAATTCTGCCCTAATTAATTTCTTCCTCTGATGTTAATGTCTGATAACTGTTAACAGCATGACGAATACCACATAAGTTAACACTGTCTCTTACAAATAACAGAGGTACAGCTGAATTGATAGCAGATTAAGGGCCTGATCCTATCCAGCTTTCCAGTGCTGGTGCAGCCGCAACACAGCCTTGAGGAAAGGGAACAAATGTTTTATTACTTGGAGGAGGCCTCCATGATCGCTCCCCGCCCACTCCGCAGGATACAGAGCATGCCCTGTTGAGAGGGCTGCACTGGTGCTGGAAAATTGGATAGGATTTGACCTCAAGTCATTAATTTCTACCATTAGATGTCTGGAGTGAAGAAGCAGTGAAAGGGTTAAATCATAATGTTCTACTGACTCTTGTTCTCCTTTTGCAGAGATATGATAGCCACAGGATGTGAAGATAAAAATGTTCGTGTCTATTACTTAGCAACTAGTTCTGATCAACCGCTGAAGGTATTCAGTGGGCATACAGCAAAGGTGTTTCATGTAAGATGGTCTCCTCTGAGAGAAGGAATCCTCTGTAGTGGTTCTGATGATGGGTGAGCATATTTGGGCTGAAGTTATAGTAGTTGTGTGTGGGTTAAAACTAATACAATTAGTGGGAGATTTTCCTTTAGAGTATGGACTGTGCTCATTATTTGATCTTATCTGTATACAACAGTTGACTGATGTCCCAGTTACTAGATGAATTCTGTGACAGACAGCTCCCGACTAGAAATTAAGTGCTTCAATTGACTCTATGCCAGTGTGTGATCTTGTGCAGCTTAGGAATCCAGTGTATCAGTCATACCTAGAAGGTAGTCTTGGTGATTGGTTTTGAATTATATTGTAAAAAAGTTTGGTCACAAACTCCGTTAGGTTCCATTGATTTAATTGTCAGTCAAGGTGCCTGTAGCTGAGAACTATGATGTTATGATTTTGTGCAAGGTATTCTTCGGATGTGTTGCATTGAAGTTTTGGGAAATGCTACATGTAAAGTTTTTGTCTTATGGATGAACAAATGTTGGTGGTAAATGTCTTTCACTTCCTTCATACAGCACTGTTAGAGTATGGGATTATACACAAGATGCTTGTATAAATGTTCTTAATGGGCATACAGCACCAGTACGGGGACTGTTGTGGAATACAGAAATACCTTATTTGCTGATATCAGGCAGCTGGGATTATACAATCAAAGTATGGGATACAAGAGATGGAACCTGTCTGGACACAGTGTATGATCACGGTGCCGATGTCTATGGTAATATATTTAAGTGCGTGATACTATATATTTTCAGTGTCCTTACCTACTTATAAATTTTGATCTGCAATTTAAAACTAGCCTATTAAAATATTTTTCTTTTTAGGATTAACATGTCATCCTAGTCGTCCCTTCACTATGGCTTCTTGTTCACGAGATTCCACTGTGAGACTTTGGTCTTTAACACCACTGATAAATCCTCTCCAACTTCATATCTTGGCAGACAGATCATGGGATGAAATTATTGGAAATATTGGTGGGTAAATATGCATGGATTGGGGATGTGCAGAACTGCCCTTTTATTTCCAAATAGTGTTTTGCTCCCCATTTTGCCTTGTCATGTTCTTGCATATCCATAAGAAGCTGTGGAATGTTTTAGATATCTGTTCTTATACAACCACTTTCTTGTGTGTGAGATTCGTATCCCCCTCCCCCCCAAAAAATATTAGCATTTGATGTTCATGTGCATTATAGTAGTAAGCTGAAGATGCATGATAACATTTTTTTATGTGAAAGCACAAGCACAATATTGCTGGCTAACTTCCATTCTCTTTTACTTTGTTCCCTTGATGTAGGAGCCAATGCACAATTTGAGAAGGTAGAATTGGAGGCACACATACATAGGCCATCCTGAAAAATACCATTTACAAACTCAAAACTACTCAATCCATGCTCATTTGTTTGCATTAATTGCACATTGAGGTTTGCCTATATGCAGGCTTTGCCTTGTTTGAACTTTGGTTCCATGACTTTCACATGTTTTGTGAGTAGCTTCACATTGGCAGACAGGAATGTTTATGCCTTTCATAGTAAGACAGATAACCTATGTTTAGGTGCATATTCCAATATGCATTCATCCTTTACTTTTTCCCATTTCCAGTTCCCCACAAATGGAAAGAAACTCTGATAGAACTAGACATAGGAAAGGTTCAAAATAATTGTACCAGCAGAACAATCATATTGAGAGTAGAAATTTAACCTGGTGGTTTACCACGAGATCTCTGTGGCAGTCCAAAAAGTCAATAGAACCTTGCTTTGGTGTGCTATTTTATGATCTTTTCTTTTCTGTCATATTAACTCTTTTAAGTTGCATAAATGAAACATTTGTTTTTAATAGATCGTGCTGTGGAAGTGGGTGCTTCTCCTTTGCTATGTGGGAAAGTATCCAGAGATATCAAACAAGAAGTAGACAAATTGATGGGTGATGCTCGAGGGAGAAAGCTCAGATGGTTTTCAGAATGTTTATCAGTAAGTATTAACAGTGAAAAATGAATGCATAGATGATATGGTTATATACAATAGTAATCTCAAATCTCATTGAGTCATTTTATTTAAATAATTAAATAAACGTAAATAAAACATAAATAACACAGGCCTACAAAATTGAGGGTCATAAAAGTTTTTCCCAAACTTTATGGTGGTTTGATATGAATTTGGGGTGCCGATTCCAAAAATGGCGTCCGTTTTGCCCTATCATGTCTAGTTGAAGATATAGTATAGCCTCATTAGTGAATGGTTCAAGCAGCTTCCTCATGAGGAAGCCTACACCATGGCTTCCTCATGAGGAAGCTGCTTGAACCATTCACTAATGAGGCTATACTATATCTCCAAAACTAGACGTGATGCCATTTTTTGAATCAGCACCCCAAATATACCCAGGAATTGGTGTAACGTTTAAGGAAGCAAAATGTGTGTTGGCCTGTGTAATTAGCCAGGATGTAAATGAGACAAACGGACTTCAATTTTGTTATTTTACAGTGGAATGCTCTTTTTCTTTTTTGTTCATTAAATTCAATAAAAGTGTATCTAAACTTATCTGAGCCATTAGATACGTGACATTGCAACATTTGCCATTAACTTGAAGAACTACCAATTTACTTTTAAGTGTATAATCTGCCTATTTTGTGCATCTCTCCTTCTCCCTGCAGTATTTTTATCTAGGACATCATTACACTTCATAGCAATCTCCAGGGTAGCGCTGAGAAGGACCACATTCCCCTCTGGAAAATCTGGTGCTTCATCCCACCTTGAGATAACATCAAAACCACTTATACAAATAACTATCGCAACCTACTTCTGGTTTGTGATTGCAAAACCAGAAGTGGGTTGTGATGGTTATTTTGCCTGTCTCTGCATGTTGGGGAGCCCTGCGGAGGCTTGCGCAGAGCTCCCCTTACCCCTGGGAGGCTGCTATACACTATGGTAAGCCTCACCAAGCCCCTGTGCCCCTCCAAAGCCATCACGTCGCTGCCTCCCCCCTCCCCTGCAAGAACTTACAGCGGGGCTCAAACTCCCTGTGAGTTTGAGAACTGCTGAGCTAATTTGCTACCAAAATCTGCAGATGTTCACTTCCACTGATTTCGGGAGACCCAAACCCTCTGAACTGGAGCTGTGCTCTGATCAGGTCTGGAGGGCCTTCTGAGGGACAGGGAGACCACCTACGGCCTCCCCGACCCTCAGAAGGCTTTTCTAAGGCCTTTCTTTGGCGAGCCAAAAAGCATGACTTCTGTTTTTCGGCCAAGAACACGGATATTCAAATCCATGGGTACTGAACCCACAGATACCAAGGGCCGTCTGTTTACTGATTTACTACGCAGTTTTATGCCTGCTTAGGGTTGAAGCCATAGTTTAAATAGAAGATCAAATTATAAGACTTATTCAACCATATGAATGCTACTCAATCATACAAGTGTAAGTAGTGAATGCATAAAGAGTCCAGAATTTCTCTCCTGATTCAGTATTAACTTGTTAATTTGCAGTTTGCTCAATACATTATGGGATTTGGAGTGTACAATGAAATATTCAGCCAGTTCAAACCCTTTTTAAAAGGAGAGATGAATGTAGGAAACTTCCTTTGCATTGATCCATCTTGCTGAGTATTATTTACATTGTCAGGTAGTAACTCTCCAGGGTTTCAGATGGGGCTCTTTCCTTGCCTTACCTGGAGATGCAGGAGATTGAATCTGGGACTTTGTGCACAGAAAATGTGGAACTTTGTGCATGTGTTATACCACTGAGCTATGGTCATTCTGACCCACCATCATCTCCTCACTTAATTGGCTCTCCTGAATGTCAGAGGTTTTCCCCCCTCTCTGTTGTCTCAGAACCGAGGTAGATATGATTGGAACTCCCCATGTGTATCTCTCTCTCTCTCTCTTTTCCCCCAAAAAGCAGCTGAGGAGATGCATTGGATCAGGGCCACAGCTCAGAGGGTGAGCCTAGGGTTAAGTTGTTTACTTTTGAAACTACAGGTACCTGTTCTTCCTTTACTTTTGCACTGATTAATAACTATCAATACATTTATTGCAGCCTTGGATCCAGTACTGCTTAAACAAAGTTTGTTGTGTTCCATTTTCATTCAGCCCCCAGGAGGCAGTAAAAACTTATGGGACCTAGTTGCTGTAATAAAAGGCCAAGATGATAGCTTGCTTCCACAGAATTATTGCAAAGGAATTATGCACATGAAGCATATGGTTAGATTTAAAATGGTAAGTTAAATATTCTTTATTTTTTATATCTTCTAAGCTTTCTAGGTTCCCAAAAAAATGAGAAATGGTTGCTTTACCAGATAAGACACCTATTATGTTATTATGTGGGGAGAATCTATATTTGACAAGAAACCATACAGTCCCTGCATTTGCAAAAATATATTCATGGGAATAAATCTTTTGGGTGAAACTGTTCTTTTTGTGTGTGTGCAAAATACTTTTATTTTCTCAGAAATGCTTTAGGCCACCGACTGCTAACCAGGGTGAGACCCTGAGAAGTGGTCCATGAGGTCTCAGGGGAAAAAATTGCCTTTGATCGTTTCTAGTGTCTCGCCAAGTAAGAAATCTCCCATGGACCAATGGACTGCCTGCAGCCATAGCCACTGAAGTGTCAACTGTGGCTATGGGTGATCCATTCTCCATCCTCTTTGATAGTCCGTGGGAGACTGCTCAGGCGATGGACCACCAGAGAGGTCGGAGACCAGACAACTCATAGCCACATGTGGTCCTCAATTCCAGTTTTTGCCTCAGGCTCCAAAAGATTAAGAACCACTGCTTTTTGACCAATCAATATGGACTTGTCTGTTTAGTTTATGTTTTATTAACATAACATAAGAACATAAGAACAGCCCCACTGGATCAGGCCATAGGCCCATCTAGTCCAGCTTCCTGTATCTCACAGCGGCCCACCAAATGCCCCAGGGAGCACACCAGATAACAAGAGACCTCATCCTGGTGCCCTCCCCTACATCTGGCATTCTGACTTAACCCATTCCTAAAATCAGGAGGTTGCGCATACACATAATGGCTTGTACCCCATAATGGATTTTTCCTCCAGAAACTCGTCCAATCCCCTTTTAAAGGCGTCTAGGCTAGACGCCAGCACCACATCCTGTGGCAAGGAGTTCCACAGACTGACCACACGCTGAGTAAAGAAATATTTTCTTTTGTCTGTCCTAACCCGCCCAACACTCAATTTTAGTGGATGTCCCCTGGTTCTGGTATTATGTGAGAGTGTAAAGAGCATCTCCCTATCCACTCTGTCCATCCCCTGCATAATTTTGTATGTCTCAATCATGTCCCCCCTCAAGCGTCTCTTTTCTAGGCTGAAGAGGCCCAAACGCCGTAGCCTTTCCTCATAAGGAAGGTGCCCCAGCCCCGTAATCATCTTAGTCGCTCTCTTTTGCACCTTTTCCATTTCCACTATGTCTTTTTTGAGATGCGGCGACCAGAACTGGACACAATACTCCAGGTGTGGCCTTACCATAGATTTGTACAACGGCATTATAATACTAACCGTTTTGTTCTCAATACCCTTCCTAATGATCCCAAGCATAGAATTGGCCTTCTTCACTGCCACCGCACATTGGGTCGACACTTTCATCGACCTGTCCACCACCACCCCAAGATCTCTCTCCTGATCTGTCACAGACAGCTCAGAACCCATCAGCCTATATCTAAAGTTTTGATTTTTTGCCCCAATGTGCATGACTTTACACTTACTGACATTGAAGCGCATCTGCCATTTTGCTGCCCATTCTGCCAGTCTGGAGAGATCCTTCTGGAGCTCTTCACAATCACTTCTGGTCTTTACCACTCGGAAAAGTTTGGTGTCGTCTGCAAACTTAGCCACTTCACTGCTCAACCCTGTCTCCAGGTCATTTATGAAGAGGTTGAAAAGCACCGATCCCAGGACAGATCCTTGGGGCACACCGCTTTTCACCTCTCTCCATTGAGAAAATTGCCCATTGACACCCACTCTCTGCTTCCTGGCCTCCAACCAGTTCTCAATCCACGAGAGGACCTGTCCTCTAATTCCCTGACTGTGGAGTTTTTTCAGTAGCCTTTGGTGAGGGACCGTGTCAAATGCCTTCTGAAAGTCCAGATATATAATGTCCACGGGTTCTCCCGCATCCACATGCCTGTTGACCTTTTCAAAGAATTCTATAAGGTTTGTGAGGCAAGACTTACCCTTACAGAAGCCATGCTGACTCTCCCTCAGCAAGGCCTGTTCGTCTATGTGTTTTGAGATCCTATCTTTGATGAGGCATTCCACCATCTTACCCGGTATGGATGTTAGGCTGACCGGCCTATAGTTTCCCGGGTCCCCCCTCTTTCCCTTTTTAAAAATAGGCGTGACATTTGCTATCCTCCAATCTTCTGGCACTGTGGCCGTTTTGAGGGACAAATTGCATACCTTAGTCAAGAGATCTGCAACTTCATTCTTCAATTCCTTAATAACCCTTGGGTGTATGCCATCAGGGTCCGGTGACTTATTGATCTTTAATTTATCAATGAGGTCTGAAACATCTTGTCTTTTAACCTCTATCTGACTTAACTCCTCGGTTAGGAGGGGCCGTTCGGGCAGCGGTATCTGCCCGAGGTCTTCTGCCGTGAAGACAGATGCAAAGAACTCATTTAATTTCTCTGCCATCTCTAAGTCTCCTTTTATCTCCCCTTTCCCTCCCTCACCATCCAGAGGGCCAACCGCTTCTCTGGCGGGTTTCCTGCTTCTAACATATTTGAAGAAGCTTTTATTATTCCCCTTAATGTTGCTGGCCATGCGTTCCTCATAGTCTCGCTTGGCCTCCCCTATCACCTTCTTACATTTCTTTTGCCACAGTTTATGTTCCTTTTTATTCTCTTCATTAGGGCAAGACTTCCATTTACGGAAGGAAGCTTCCTTGCCCTTCACAGCCTCTCTAACTTGGCTGGTTAGCCATGCGGGCACTCTCCTGGATTTAGTGGAACCCTTCTTTCTTTGCGGTATACACCTCTGCTGGGCCTCTATTACTGTTGTTTTAAGCAGCCTCCATGCACTCTGGAGAGACTGGACTCTTTTTACCCTCCCTTTCAACCTCCTTCTAACCAGCCTCCTCATTTGAGGGAAGTCCGCCCGTCGGAAGTCAAGGGTTTTTGTTAGAGATTTGCCTGGTATTCTTCCCCCAGCGTGCACGTCAAAACGGATCGCAGCATGATCACTGTTCCCCAATGGCTCAGTAACGTTTACATCTCTAACCAGGTCCTGCGAACCGCACAAAATTAAATCCAGAGTCACCTGTCCTCTGGTGGGCTCCGTGACTAGCTGATCTAAGCCACAGTCATTTAGCACGTCAAGAAATCCGGTTTCCTTATCGTGACCAGAACACAAATTGACCCAGTCAATATGAGGATAATTGAAGTCCCCCATGATTACAACCCTGTCCCTCCTTGTCACCTCCCTGATCTGTTTCCTCATTTCAAGGTCCCCATCCGATTTCTGGTCTGGAGGACGATAGCACACCCCCAGTATTACATCGCTGCACAAGCCTGGTAATTTAACCCACAGAGATTCTACGGTGGAGTCGGACCCACCTTCAATCTCTACTTTGCTGGATTCTATCCCTTCCTTAACATAAAGGGCCACCCCACCTCCAACACGCCCCTGCCTGTCCCTCCTGTAGAGTTTATTGCCCGGGATTGCGGTATCCCACTGATTCTCCGCATTCCACCAGGTTTCCGTTATGCCCACTATGTCAATATTTTCCCTTGTCACCAGACATTCCAGTTCTCCTACCTTTGCTCGTAGACTTCGGGCATTCGCATAAAAGCATTTATACACGGAATGCCCCAGGATGGGCTGCTTATTTGCTCCTTTGTCCCCGCATCCTCTCATTGTGCCAAACCGTCTATCACATCCCATCACCCTACCTTTCCCAATTTCTTCTCCTACCCTGCCTTTGTCTTGTTGTTCTCTAACCTCCCCATCCTCATCCCATAGGGATGAGGAGTCCCGAACAGGATGCCCCTCGGCTCCTGTCGGCCTTCCCCCAGGGATCAGTTTAAAAGCTGCTCTGCCACCTTTTTAATGTTATGCGCCAGCAGTCTGGTTCCATTCTGGTTCAAATGGAGCCCGTCCCTCTTGTACAGGCCCCGCTTGTCCCAAAACGTTCCCCAGTGCCTAACGAATCAAAACCCCTCCTCCCTACACCACCGTCTCATCCACGCATTGAGACCCCTGATCTCCGCCTGCCTAGCTGGCCCTGCGCGTGGAACAGGTAGCACTTCAGAGAACGCTACCTTTGAGGTCCTGGCTTTCAGCTTCCTGCCTAAAAGCCTAAATTTGGCCTCCAGGACCTCCCAGCTACACTTGCCCACATCGTTGGTGCTGACATGCACCACAGCCGCTACCTCTCCCCCAGCACTGTCTACCAGCCTGTCTAGACGAGAAGTGATGTCCGCAACCTTCGCACCAGGCAGGCAAGTCACCATGCGGTCCTCACATCCGTCGCAAACCCCCCTCTCTATGTTTCTAATAATCGAATCCCCCACTACAAGAAGCCCCCGACCCCCCTCCCGCCGAGGAGTATCCCGAGTGCGCTCGGATACGGGCCCATCCCCTGGAGAAGGGATCCCCCCTAGGGGATTGTTTCCCTCCTCTCCAGGATGACGTCCTCCAGTCCCGAGACTTCCCACCCGGGCAGCCGAGGAGCTGCACGCCTGAGGTTGGGACGAAGCCTGATCGTCCCCAGAAGTCTCCCCACGGTCCTCCTCTGGCTGCCTGCGCTTCTCCAGGTCGGCCACCAAGGCTTCAAGGGAGCGGACGCGTTCCCTGAGAGCCTGGAGCTCCTTGCATCGAGGACACACCCATGACTTATGCCCCAGAGGCATATAATCATACATGTGGCACTCGATGCAGAACACTGGATAGCCCCCACCCTGCTGCTGGCTGTCTGACTGCATAGCTTTTTTGTTGTTGTTGTTGTTTTATCTAGGGGTCCTTTTAAAAACCGTACACTGGATAGCAGCCCTTTTCTCAAGGGAAGAGGAAGGGCAGTGTATGGGGCCCTGGCCTCCTCGCCCTGCTGCTGAACTCGCCCAGATGCTAAACTCTTGTGCCTTACCTGGCACTTAGTTCCCGAGGCACTTGGTTCCCAGAGGCCACACGCATCTGCAGAGAGCCTCACGCGATGGCCTGCCTAGCTTTATACTCCTGGCTGGCTCCTCCCCCCTCCTTCCTTCCTGATTGAAAGGGGGCTGGCCTTCCCAGGTGAGTTTACAAAAGCTCAGGAAGGCAAATGGCTGCTGATGGGCGTGACCTACTCTGCAGGCTCCTGAATGGACTGCTTGGATTAGCCTAATGGGGCTCTTAATGGGTTGGGAATTGGCCCTTCCTAGGTCCTTTCCCTCCTAGTTCTGTTCTCTTAGGCTGGACTGTTTTTGTAACCTCAAGCTAGTTTTTATTTGGGTTTGTTTAATTATTTATTGCTCTCTAGATCCTGTGTCCCAATTTACTGACCTGTTTAGGTTATGTTCTAACTTAGATTAGGTTTAACCTGGGTTAAGTATAGGTTTAATTTAAACAAGTAGAAAAAACCTGCTTTCCACTTTATCCTCCTCCCTTCCTTCGATTAAGTGCTACCTTAGGTGCAGCTAACTTTCAACTTTGATTTAAATGCCTGACCCTTGGGCTCTTACTCACGAGTAGGACTCTGCTCTTACTCACGAGTAGGACTCTGCTCCTGCTCAGAGTAGCCCTATGTACCTCCCTTAGGTGCTAACTTTCAATTTTGATTTAAGGTTGCTTTAAAGGTAAGGTTAAGGTTAGAAGACAGGGAGTTAGAAAGACAAAGCGTTAGAATGAGTACACTTACCTCCTCCTCCTCCTCCTCTCCTTCTCCAAAACTCAGAGGTCTCCTTGCCTTCTCCTCGCCCAGATGCTAAACTCTTGTGCCTTACCTGGCACTTAGTTCCCGAGGCACTTGGTTCCCAGAGGCCACACGCGTCTGTTTAGTCTATATTTCTCCTTACAAGAATAAATACAGCAGATATAAATGGTATGTGAACTCATCCATATCAGATGTACAGTGCAAAAGTATAATTGCAGAATAAAACAACTCTGTTTGCAAATATTGTGTCCACTTAGCTTTGCATTTCTATAATGCAAAATGAACTGATTTTCCAGCAGAAATTTGGAGAAAGAATTTTCATTTTGGAAAAAATCTTTATCTTGACAAAAACTGCACCAATCTAGGTTTAAAACAGATACACCAAGAAAAACGTTTCATTTTACCATTGCTATTAATCGTTTAAAATAATATAGATAGTAATTAGGACAGGTTGATCTTTTTGTCCTACATTTAATATAACTTCCTGCAAGTCAGAGGTGCATTGTCTAAGACAGGGGTGTCCTAACCTTTTTGGCAGGACTGTCACATCCTCTCTCTGACACTGTGTTGGGAGCTGGGGAAAAAAAATTGTTTAAAATTTGAATAAATTTACATAAATGAATATATTAGAGGTGGAACTCATATGAATGAATCAAGGTCTTGTGTTCTCTCAAGGCCTATAAAAGAATTTGTGCAAAGCAAGGTCGGCCCTTTCGTTGCTGCTGCTGCTGCTTCATAGACATGAAACAGCAAGCAGCGGAGGAAGCCCTCAGTCTGCGGCTCGTGCAAGACGTCAAATAATCTGCTCTTGCACTGCGAGTAGTTGCGTTGGGTCAGCGTGGCCTCCAGTAAATCTCTGGAGAGCCAGAGGCTAATTGGAGACTGGGGGCTCCCAGCGGGCCGGATTGGGGGGCCCAGAGGGCCACAAATGGCCCCTGGGCCAGGGTTTGGGCAGCCATATAATATGTGTTGTTGTCTCCAAGATGTGTACATTACTTATTTCAGATTATTTCTATTTTGTGAAGGAAATTTTCAAGCAAGAACTGGTTTCTGCTATAGGATCTTTCCTATTAGGTGGATAATAGGTTGTTTTGGGGCATGGGTGGGGTGGGGTTAGAGACAAGATTGTAGCTCATGTGGAGAAGCAGGTACTGAATTTAGACAACTGGGCACCTCCCCCCTCTGCCATATGGGCTACCATTGTATAAAGTACTGACACAACTAATAATTTGAGCAAGTGGGGGCAGCTGGAATCATCATGTAGCTGTAGTTCTGCCATGCTAGAGCACCTCTAGATGGGGCCCCATATGTTTTGAGCATTTTATCAAAGCTTACCATATAGCTTATCAAATACATTTTGATCTCATGTACCTTTTTCTCCCAATCAGTCAAAAGCCCAAGAACTTACAACTGTAAAGATGTCTAAATTTGGAGGTGGAATTGGAGCACCAAGCAAGGAGGAAAGACTAAAAGAAGCAGCAGAGATCCATCTAAGACTAGGACAGATTCAGAGATATTGTGAACTTATGGTGGAACTTGGGGAGGTAAACTACTAGATTATTGTTTGATAAAGTCTGTCAGCATGTCATTTAGAGGGGGAAAAGGATCACTTCTATCCACCTCTTTTCAGGTGTGATTATTACCAGATAATTCTGCAGAATAATCATATTCCTCAGAAGCATCTATATCTCTGTCATACCTATGGGTTCCATACTGAAGTTACTGTTTTTATACACAGTTAAATGGATCTATGCACTAGGACTGCATATCAAAGGCATAAACCCCTTTGCTTTAAAGAAGTGCAACTATGTGCTCTCAGAACCTTTGATAATGCCCACCATAGATGTGGGCAAAACATTAGGTACTCACGTTTTTAATAGACAACAGCCATTAAACCGGCATAATTTTAATTGTAACAATAATAATAATAATAATAATAATAATAATATACAGTATTTATATACCGCCTTTCTTGGTCTTTATTCAAGACTTTATTCAAGGCGGTTTACATAGGCAGGCTTATTAAATCCACGCAGGGATTTTTACAAATTGAAAGAAGGTTCTCTCTTTCAAGAACCACCACATTCAAGATGTTACACTCCGATCTGGTTTAACATTCTGGCCTCCATCCTCCCATGCTCCGAGCAGATGGAACAGCTCAGCTGCAGCTTGCCAGCTGCTTCAAGGTCGCACGGTGCTGGTGGCCTCGAACTGGCGACCTTGTGGATGTTAATCTTCAGGCAAATGGAGGCTCTACCCTCTCAATATTGGCAATTGAAAGCCTCTCAACATTAGCAATATTGGCCATGAAAGCCTCAGAATGTATGTTAAAGTGCAATTTTAACTGTCCTACATTGCTATACTTGTTATGAAATATAGAAAGGAAAGTTCTTGCATCAAATTAGAGTAATGAGGCAATTTGTGGCAATTATTTTCTTATAATGACAGTAGCAATGTTACCAGTTTAGTCACTTTCTTTAAAGCAAAAAAAGTATTTCATAATTAATCTTGAATGAATCCAGAGGCAAACCTATGAACCTTGATTATGCATTCATGTATGTATGTGCACATCCTAAACTGAGTATATTTAAAACAGCTTACCTAAAATAAACTATGGGCAATCCAATCCTACCCAACTCCCCATGTGGCGAAACAGCTTGGGAATGTGGCACCTTCTGAATCCTGCTGGGGAGTTTTGGCCTATGGTTCCTTGGGTTAAGGTAGTGGTTCTCAAACTGAGGTGTTTCCTCCGTAGATAACAAGGCCCCACCAGTACTGTCTACTGGAAAAGATGTATTTGAGAAATGCATGTTTGGCAAAATAATAACTAGTTCTCAATGTGGAAGGGAATAGAGAAGGGAATTTCCCTTTTCTATTCCTTGCCACACTGAGAAATGGCAAATGAAATGCTCAGCTTCCTTTCTGACTTAATTTTTCAGATATGATTAATGTTAAATTATAAATTGAAAGGACTTGTTAATTTGTTAGCTATCTTTTTGTAATTGGAATAGATTGTATAAGACTAGGACTGTTTTTCAGAAATGATTGAATGGCACAGTCACCTCATAGTACAAGGAAGGAATAATACTAGGTGCAAAACATTCTGTGTTCTAGTGGGACAAAGCACTCTCAGTTGCACCAGGGGTATCTATGAAATACTGGAAGAAGTTAATGCAAAGGTAAGACCAGGTGTGTGTGTGTGTGTGTGTTGCCCAATTTTTTTTCCATAAGTCTGTATTGTTTCTTTCAGTAGATAAATTGGAGGTAGACAGACAGCGCTTTGATGCCTGTATTATGGCTGCCAGAGTAGGTAATTCTGAAGACAACTTTTTCAGTGTAAAATTCTACCATCATCTTAGGATCTGTGCCTATATGAACCACCTCGTATTATGCCTTGTCATTTACACCTTGTCAAAGGAGTAATCCAATGACCAAGAAAGGCAGTATATAAATACTGGTTATTATTATAATTAAGAACATCTTGGGTTAATGCTTCCAATCTCTTTTAATTCTTAACTATTTGTTTTGAAAAGAGAAACCGCAAATGGTTTTTGTGATAGGTTTATAACCCCAATTTTTTAAAATACAAAATGTAGTAGGAAAACCACCCCAAAGTTGAGATTAGAGATTTTTAACAAAAATGAGTGACCCTAACTCATTTTGACCCTAAAAATGAGTGACTTGTTAGGGAGTGACCCTAACAAGACCTGTAGAAAGAAAATGGGTGCAAAATTTCACAGTTTCTTCTACAAAACAGGCTAGTACAAGCATGTACATATAAGGTTGCACAGCAACATTTTTTAAGGTATCGTACTGCTATTGCCATTTAGTAAGCCATTCTGCATAATTGTTATGCAGACATAACTAACAGCAATCCTGCCTGAAGAACCCATTGTTTGCCCAGCCTTTTAAAAATGTAAATTGAACTGGGGAGAAAAATGATTTAACCTCTTCAGAGGTTCTTGCAGCACTTTTATGTCTTTCCAAAAGCCTGAGGCTTAGAAATGCAGATTAGGTTTCCTGAAATGCAGAGTAATGGTCTCTTGTGGTTAATCACTGATAGGAGAGTTGTTGAACTACTACTGTATCTGGCAGGGTTACTTTGAATGCAAAAAACAAAAAAACCCAAAAAACTCAGCTTGATTACATTTGGGTTTCTTTATCCCATTAGGAATTGTCAGTGTCACTGGGATAAAAATTCTATGAAAGATATATTCTCATTCACAGACAATAAATCATGAATGATAACTGGCTGAATGTTAGATATGTAATGGACCCAGAACAAAGTTGCAGCATTAGTTTTAGCAAGGAATATACCTCTGGGGTAGTAAAACCACCCCAAGGAAAGGTTGGATGTGTTAACCATGACTTAGGGCCCAATCCTATCCAACTTGCCAGCACTGATGCATCCATACCTGTGGGGTATGCACTGTATCCTGTAGTGGGGGGGACGGGACGGACAAGACAGTCATGAAGGCCTCCTCAAGGTATGGAGCTTTTTGTTCTCTTAACTTGTGGCTACATCAGTGCTGGAAAGTTGGATAGGATTGGGCCCTAATTTACTTAAAATATTTATATATTGCTTTTTAACCCCAAAAGCTCACAAAATTGTTTTTGGGCCAAAAGTAATAAAATTATTTCCTGTTCTAAAGGGGGAATCACAGTCTTTAAAAAAAGACACACCAACAAATAGTGCTGGAGTGAATACAAATAGTTGCTAAATCATCACTTTTAAAAGCCTCATTATACCCAGATATCAGGGGTATGGTTAAGAAGAACTGCAGGATCAGTGCTGCCTTTCTGAACTAAATCTCCAAATTTCCCTTTTCCCACCTGCTTTTAGCTGTAGATTACAGTAGCACCTGTGTTTGCAGAGACTGTACTTGTAGAGCAAGACAGTAATGATCCTGTGAATGACATCTTCAGTGATAAAATGTGATGCATTTATAATTATTAAGAATAACTAACTTAAACAATAAAATGCAATTATTTGGAAGTCTTTGTAAATTTTTGTGAAGGTCGCATTGAATCAAAAATCGTACATTTTTAAAAACCATGCTTTTAGGAAGAGTCATAGGTGTCTCAGGAGGCATCAGTGATGTCAGCTTTACAAAGTCTGTAAGCCACTAATATGCTGTAAATACATCTGATAATAAGAAAAACTGAAATGAAACTAAATAACTGAGATTTTTAAAATAAATTCTCATTAGGAGAGCTGATCAGTTAATTCAGGAAGAAAACGATGGTGTTATTCCATACTGCATAGCAACTGGTGACGTGAAGAAGCTTGTCACGTTTTTTACTTCAAGAGGTCAGCTTAAGGAAGCTCTGCTTGTTGCACAGGTACAAATGGATGTGCTTAACATACAAAAGTAAATGTATACATTAGGATGGAGTAAATCTGGCTATATTCACAATATTAAATTTGAAGGCTGTACAGGTGTGCGCCACTTAACAATGGGGATAAGTTCTCCAATCCCCATTGTTATGCGATTAAGTTATTAAGTGAACATTCAACCCAATCTAGTGCCTTTGTTTAAAAAGACACTTGCTGCCAAAAGCTAACTGGCTGTACAGGATACTGGAGTTAGATTTCCTCTTCTTTGCATTAAGAGCCTTTTTATTGTGTAAATTGACACTCTGCTGCAGGCTATGAAAGTCCTGACTGCCTCATTAAGAGCCTCTTTATTGTGCTTTGACCATCTTTATATATACAGTCCATCATTAAGTGGAAGGTTAAGTGGCGCACGACTGTATTTCCATATCTCATGTTCAGTTCTCTGCAATTTTTCCCATAAAGTCAATGCTTTATTTAAGAATTCATACTGTAAAATTTTACTCAAATTTTCTTGAAGTATTCAGTTTTGGCATGAGATTAGTGAAACTATCCTTAGAGGAAGTACAGTTCAAATGAACATGGAAACAGTGGATTGCTTTCCCTAAAGGCACGGTGGCTTGGAGTAGGCAATTCATTCAGGATTGTCATCAGTTGCACAAGCAGGGTTGACTTTAAGAGCACAAAACAGGCTATAGGCTTGGATCCAGGGTGGGACTGCCCAAGGGTAGAAGCCAAGAAGAAATTATCTTGCCTTACCCCTAGCATTACTCACATGCTAATGTAGGATGGAACTGTGAGAATAGTTAGGACTCATTGCAGATCTTATTTGTCAAATAGTGTTCTGGTCTCATCTGTGTCCCATAATGTAGTCCAGCTTCCATGTATCTTGTGTCTTTTGGGGGGTGTGGTGGCAGTAAACCTTGCAGGAAAAAAAAGTTTGGAATTGTAGAGGAAATTATTAAGGAGAAGGGAAGGAATAACAGCCGAAAGGTAGATTTTTCTGTTGTAAAGGTAGCCATCAATTTGCATTCTGATCCACAAAGTCATCAATGAACCAACATCAGCAGCCTTGTAAAATTTGGGAGTTCTCTCTAATAGGATTCTCTTGCAAATACTAGAACAGTGCATCTATTGCAGGTATGGATATGTCCTTGAATAGAAGCTTTATAAATTCTTTTAAACATTCACATTTTCCTTTTCTGTTTGTGCTCTTCTATCCCTGCTAGCAGACCAGGCAGCTTCCTACTGTTTTACTTTATTATATATCTATATCATAGAGCCTACAACTGACCATTTGAAGCCTAGATCAAAGACAGTTCTTTTTTCTGCATCAGACAGTGGAAGGCCTGTTTTCAACTAATGCAGTATGACTGCTAATTCTTATTAGCATAGTGTTGTTTTTACTGCCTGCTTTATTGTCAAGAAGAGAATGGTTGACATTATTTTACTGTTTCTAGGCAGCATGTGAAGGAAATATGCAAACATTACAATGTTCAGCATCAAATGGATCAGGAAATGTTGAAGGAAATGGCACAGAAGATTACAATGAGTGAGTCAGGCAGAAACATTTTATGTACATGTGTTCGTTATGGCAGATTTAAAAATTAGCGTACTCACCATGTTCATGGTTTGGAAATGAGATGATGAAGGTTTGAGGTTGAAAGCTATAGCACTGCAGTTCCTCATATTTTCTCTCTGAGAGGTCTTGTATTGCTACAAAACAGGGCTATTCCGTAACTGGAGCAAATGAGTAACTTCAGATTACTTGTGTACCTGATCGATTAATAATAGAAATAGACTTGCATTGACCTTACATGCTATTCCTTGATACATAGAATACATTTTTAATATATAATATACATTTTTAGTAGGGTCACCTGTTTATTGTGTGAGGGGGAGGATTGTGCTCTGTCTGTTCTCCCAAAATTGTGTGCTTGTCTAGCAGTCTTGACTCCCATCACAAGTCACAATTTGTACCCTTTTGCTGCAGCTGGGATCAATCCCCAGAATTCAAGTACTGTTACGTTACACCAAGGCTTTTGCCTTGCTGTGGCATGATCCCTTCTAAGACTTCTATTCAGTATCCTCTTGGCCTTGGGATATGGGGGTAGAAAGGAGTGGCTGTGGCCTGCTTGCCAGGTTTAAATTTGTGCTTTCCTAGAGGACCCATCAACTGTATGTGTCACAGTTGATTTATATGTTGGGAGGCCTAATCGTATTACTGGTCAGCACCAGCACTGAGTGTCATAAAAGTGCTGTAAAGCACTTTTCAACACCACACAAGCAAATGGCACCAGTGGGAAGGCTTTCCCATGGGTGCTGCATCCCACACAATGGCTACCAGGGCAGGTAAGTGTTGTGCTGGGCTACAGGGATGTGGGGGAGGGTATTCTAAAGGTCGGGACAGTTTGGGGCTAGAGTGGGGAGGGGGCATTTCAGGCCTGGGAGGTTGTGGGGATAGCAGAGCAGGCCTCCGTTATATCCTAACCCCTGTTGTGAGCCTGAAAGCCCTATATGGGGCTACTCAGTTTTGCATCAGCTAAGTAGCTTCCAAAGATCTAAATAACCCAGATCTAAGTAACCCCATTGAGCAGACTGAGTTCAAATTGGGATACCCTAATTTGAATGTTACTTCTGCCATGAACTTGCACGGTGGCCTTGGGTGAGTCTCCTTTCTTGTGTGACCTCCCAGAACCAAGATGGGGATAATAATACTTCCCTTACGGAGCAAGATAATAATGTGTGAAGCAGCCTGAACACTCAGAAAGAGCTTTGTAAATTTTAATAAACAGTGATGTTATTCATTAAACAATGAGTGGTGCCGGCCAGATTTTGAAATATTGACGAGTAATATGTGAATCGTATTGGGTTGCTTTATGTACATTAATCCACACGAATGTTTTTGGTTCCTATAGACTTCTGCATAAGGTCAGTAGAGAACTGGCTGAGTGTTACTTCCAAGATGGCTGCGCAGTGATGGCAGCATGTTGTCATTTAGCTGTCGAGAATATTGAGGTAAATAATTTTCTGTTTATACAGAATAGAAATAGTTACTCCTTATTTTGCACAGCCTCTGTACACGCTATATTAGGTGTAGTCCAGTGCTGTTATGTAGCAGTAAACTTAGTTCTTCATCACTTGGGTGATGTACATCAACAAGTGGTGCAGAATAAAGAACATATGTATTGTCGCTACTTACAAGACAGGCAGGCAATAATTGAGAACATTTAAAATTTATGTAATTTAGTTGGATTTTATTATCCTATTAAAAAAATTTGTAAACTGTTGGAAGTCGTGATATGTTCAGGACAATATAATCAAAATGCCACTATGCTGTAAAGCCCCTCAATGCTATGTGTATCTATCTGTCCAAGTTGTTGGAGCAATGCTTAGTGTCCCTTTTTTACCCTGCTTACCATAAAAAAGCAGAATAAAGTTTGTCTGGGGAAAGAGAACAAAAATGTCAGTAGTCTGGGGTTGGAGCTAAACTTGACAGAGAATTCCTGGCTGCCATTGGAAGCCGCCTTCTTCTCCCATGTAGCATAAAACTGCTAGCCCTATGATGAATTTTCCTGCCTCTGCTGCTGAAGCTGAGAAATACAGTAGGCGGCGCACAGACTCTTGGTGCAGCAGTGTACCATTGTCAGAGGCCCTTTCCGTTCATGGAAGGGGAGTTGTGCTCATGCAAGGGGTCCTTCTGCTTCCTCTAAGAGCCCTTGCATTGGTACAGATCTTCTTGCTTCCATAAGCATTGTGTTTTGCTGCCTCAAATATCTGGATGCCTATCCTTCTGAGATGCATGTTCATAACTAGCTATCTGGAAATTAAAACAGATTCCAAGGTGCCGTGTGCATTTTGACTTATTCCTGTTTCAGGAAATCACTATGCCCCAGAAAATCACAATAAACTTTCTGATGGATAAAGTACCCAATTAAGTATCGTAGTTACAAAACATTGTCACCCAACAAGCACTAGTACTCTTTCCTATGCTACCTGCCTTTAGGAATTAATAGTCTGGCTTCAAAACAAATTTCCCCATTAGCTGGGCCCAGACTTGTAAACATTATCCTCCAGCCTTGATTTGGGCAGACATTCAAAGAAAAAAAAACCTTATCCTGAGGTGTACGTTTTCAGGAAGAGGGAGGGAAGCATATTTTCCTAGACATTCTGGAGAAGTGCTGTATGTCATATTTGATACCACAGTGGTGTATGCTTAACCTACCAAGTTTCAAAAGTCTTTAGGGCCAAACCAGGACAGAGAAGTTAGAATTAAGTTTGTTTTTTTTAATTGATTTTTCCAAAACTGCTCATTTTGTTGATGCCTTTTTCTATGTTCACAAGTCAAAATAACTTGTTGGCTAAGTGCTTTAGACTGATGCAACTCTAAGAATTCGACTGTAACCCTACGTTGAAAAGGTATTAAGTGAGAATACCACACATGCAGATAGTGCAGTTAATAGACAGAGGGCCCAATCCCATCCAAATTTCCAGTGCCGGTGCTGCTGTGCCAATGAGGTATGCACCATTTCCTTTGTTAGAGAGGCAGTCACAGAGGCCTCCTCAAGGTATGGGAACATTTGTTCCTTTACCTCGGGGCTGCATTGCAGCTGCACATGTGCTGGAAAGTTGGATAGGGTTGGGCCCATAGAAAATCTATGCCTTGGGGTATAAATAGCCATTTAGGGGTCTGGTAGCAACTAGGCATCAGTATGTATAAACCTAGAAAAGAATTTATAGATAAAATTTATAGAAAAGGAGGTATTTAAATCCCATTTGGTGAGTAGGTTGTGACACTTACACAACATGTTTATACTATATGGTGAAGAGATAAAGACACAGGGCTGTTCCCTTGGGCAGCAGCCATACATGTAACACATAGTTTTGGCTTGTGTACAGGGCATAGTTGGAATATGCATATATTTCAAGCTGCAAGTTTATTTTATCTCCAATCCTTTCACTATTTATGGGATATCTGGTTATCTTTAGGAGATTGAATGAGTAAAAGCACTTCCTACTTAAAGTCTGAAGCTTCCTTAAACTGGTAGTAGTTTGGCTTTCTGTATTTCTTCCAGGCAAATAATTTCTATTCATTCAGTGTTGCTTAGTTTTAGAGAGAGAGTGAATCAAAATAAAACAGGCCCCACTCTTTTAATTCTATGAGAGTGATCTACAGTTTTTGGCTGGCTATTGCCAAAATTGTGACTGCAGGGACCTTGCCCTGGCTTCATGTGCCACACCCTTGTGAGGTCAGAGATAATCCCTTGCTCCCCTCCTCAGCCCAAACTTTAGGGTTGCAAAGCTTGTTGGTTTTGCCCTGGTAGGAAGGCATTCCAAGCAGCTTGTCAGTGCAGCAGCCAAAGAAATCTCACCTTTTTCACTTCCAATGCTGGAAACGGCAGTGGGAGTTCCTCACTTTAGCACTGTCCTGCCATGATGCTCCAGGGGCTTCTGTGACACAGGAGACAAACAATTTTCAGCCTTCCTACCAATTTTAGAGCTGTGTGGAGGGAGTGGCAATCACAGTAAACTGTGGGAGTGATCCTTGTCCTTCTCTGCAGCTCCAAGATTTGGATGAAAGGCTGGGGTTTGTTGCACTCACCATAACAAGTGCGGCAAGCAAAACTGGGGAACCATGGTATGTGAATAAATAATGCATGTTGTAGCTCTTTAACGTACCCTCGTAAGTAAATGTTAATCTGTTGGTCTCAATGAATCCTCCAAAGTGCTTATTACGCTTAATGATATGATTTTCTTATTGAGCAAGCTTGCCTTGGCAAACCTGATTCGTGGAAATGAACTGGAGTTGGCAGTCAGTGTGGGTACTGTCTTAGGAGAATGTGCAGCGCAAGCAACACATTATGCTCTAGAGTTACTAGCAAGAAAATGTATGACTGTAACAACATGGTAAGAACTTCTTCCTCAAAAGATTTTTTTTCCACCCTAACAGACCATAAGCATTGTTATAGAATACAGAAGTCCCATGATCTTAAAATTGGCTTTAAGGAATCTTTATGTCCTGAATAAATAGCTATGGTAGTATGGTAATCCTACAATAAACAGACACTAAGGTCCTTGTAGCAGAGAAATACTGTGTAAAATTAGCAGGAAGCACAAATAATCATTCAGCGAAACACAAGGTCTTGACACTGGCTGAACTAACAACTGCAATATTGTTATGCATGGGTGGATTTCTAAGTGGGTTTTACAGTGCTCTGCTTGAGTGACTGATGTACATCAGAACAGCACCTTTGTGGTTGCAGTTGCTTTTGTCACTTTAATGATTAGACTTCCCCAAGTACTAAATGGAATCCATTTACCTGAGCATCTTTTGAGTCTATTTTTTCAGTGCATGAAACTTTTAAAAAAGTGACAACAGTTCATGGATTGGCCATGCCTTTGGGGAAACTGATCATGTGGATTGGCCACAGCAGGAGTGTAGTAGGAATAGATCACTAGTTTGCACACAGCAACTTCTACTGACTTTTCTCATGCTGTTCCTTGAATATGTGTAATTCATATGATTTGTCCAACTTAAGGTCAACTTTAAATGGGCCAAGCCAGGGGTCATCCAGTGAGAAATATGATTAATGGAAGATTCAGAGGACAAAAGGAAGTACTTCCTCACACAGCGCATAATTAGTCTGTATGCTTGGTTGCAACAAGATGTGGTGATGGCCACTGGCTTAGGGTTAGTGGCTTTAAAAGGGAATTGGACAAATTCATGGAGGCTGGATCTATTGGTGGCCAATAGTCTTGATGGCTGTATGCTACCACCACAGTATGTCTCTAAATACTGGTTGATATTCATAGGGTGATACCTCTCTCCCTCTGCACCATGGTTGTTATTCAAATTGGAGACCCCACATCTGCTTTTAAAGAATGAAACTCCCTTTCAACATCCCACAATCCTGAGGGGAAAAAAGTTAAAATAAGAGATAATCTGCCCCCAAAATTCCATGGTGTGTGAATTATCTCTTTCTCCTTGATTCAGATAATGTGGAGATGTTTGCTATTTTTCACTTCTGCTCATAACCTAATTATAGTTGATTTGCTTATCTCTGCATGGACATAAATCACTTCAAGACTTTTTAAATACTTGTTCTTAAGGACAACCTCCCCTAACGTAACAAGTAATTGCTAAAGTGTCCCCAAGTACAACAAAGTAAACCAAAACCTGGAGGTTGACCTTTCTGTAATCGCCCTTTCCTTCCTTTTGGGGGAGGGGGCCTTAGTAGTAAAGCATGTGTTTTGCATGCAGAAGGTCCCAGGTACATCTCTGGTGTTTCCAGATAGGTTTGAGAGAGACCCCCCTGGATGACAACTGTGTAGATAGTCAGTGTCAACAGTGCTGAGCTAGATGGACCAATGTTCCAATGCAGTAGAAGGCAGTTTTCTATGACTTGCCTGGAAGCTGAAGTTACAGTCAAATTAAAAGGGAAGGTGTAGAACTATATAATTGTGTTCAGATGTCTCGAGGAGTGACCCAAGGAAAGCAGAATTATGCAAAAGTAGGTTGGTGGCTCCCACGGAACTATATTTCACCCTTTTAACTTAGAATCAATTTGAGTGGAAAATATGAAGTCTTCTATCTATAGCCATTTCTAGGAGGAATGGACTGGGTTGACATAGTATTTTCTGCCCCAGTCATAGTATACACTGACATGCCAGGGGAGCTTACATCTGACTTATTAAACATTAATTGAGCCTTCCATCTTTGCCAATCATATGCCTGTAGTATCTGATCTTACAAATCAAGAAGAGCATAATGAATTAAGCATCTAAGGAAAGTGTGTCACCAGCTTTCACAACTCAGTCCTTTTGTTTCCTACTGTGAGACTGTAATGCTATCAGCATGTCAACTTCAGAGTCAGGCTTTTAAAAATTATAATTACTTTTTTAGTTTGTATCTCTGTACTGAAATAAATTCTTAACTATATGGCATCCAGTATGCTCTACTAAAACAAGAGATGATGAAATAAAGCACAGCAGAGTTAATTGATGGCTATAAACTGTGCACACCAGTACCTGAGGGCTTCATGGTGAACTCACCAGTGTGCCACAGGATGTCCCTGGTGGCCTCTTCTTCTTGGCTTTCCCAGGCACTGCCATCTTGCAGTGTGTGATCCAAGATGGTGGTACCCCGGAAAGCCAGGAAGAAGAGGCCGCTGCAAAAGAAGGGTGCCACGACCATGGGAAGTTTGAGAGGTCAGCTTCATGTTTAGTTTTGTGAACAGGATAAATAGTTTTACTACTGAAAATGTGGAGTTTCTGACTCTGGACACCTAATCTGTAATTTGCATGTTGGGTAATGCAACGTGTCCTTTCATGTTTGTTTAAAAACTAAAATTATCAGGGTAGGTCCAGTAAATTGGGCTATGCCTCCTGCTTATTTGTATCTATCGTTCTGCCCCCACCCCTCTGTGTTTATTACTCTTCAAATTCTTATTTATTTGTTACAATTTGAGTATCTTTTTCCTAGCTTTCCATCTCTTGGATACAGGTACTTTTTCGTTTCTAGAGAGAGATTCTAATAAATCCCTCTACAAAGCATGCTCGGTTCGATTAGGTTAAAAAGAAAATGTCTAATCTTGGCTTGGCTCTTCTAATATAGCAAAATACCTTGTATGATTTGTAGCATTGACAGGCTCAATAGACTTTAAAAGAAGCATACTAGTGCAGGTGAGAACTTGAGCTCTAAGAGCAAGGAGCCTTAAGACATCCTTCTCTTGTCCCCAAGGAGAAGAGTTGAGCCCTGACAGGTTGATCCAAGAGTGGCTTGAAGGGATATGCCACCTGAATTGGGGAAGATTTACATACAGCCCATGCTAATTTGAACTTCTCCTTAAAAACTGCATTAAAAAAAATTGTGGGCACCTCTCCACACCTGTTCCTGCCACCATCCCTTCTCACCTGCCTGGCTGCTTAATGAAGCAGCTCAGTGGGCAAAGAGAGGGAGGCAAGGTGAAACACAGTGATCCAGGGCCTCCCCTTCCCTTGCTCACTGATAATCACTCCCAGTTCGCCCCTCTCATCTTGTTTCAATAGTACTGAGCAGAGCAAAAGGAATATGTAGGTGAGAAGAAGGAGGCATAAGTGGGTTCTGACTCCTCCTTACCCCCCTGGCTTTCTTGCTGTGCAGGCAAGAAGGAGGCAGAGCTAAGCAATCCTGATCACTCATGAAAGCAAATGACCAAACAGGATCACTGTGTTATAGCACTGTGGTTCTTGTAGCACCATCTCTATGACTGCTCGCAGCCTTGGCAGCAGAGGAAGAGGTGGACTGCCACAAGTGAAAAGCTGCCACAGCTGCCTTGAGCATCTGCTTTGGCAAAGGAAAGGCAGGGTAAAAATCTTTTAAATAAACGAGAGGGTCAGAGAGCCGATTAAAGTGGCTCAGTGGGCAGCAGGAAGAAATGACATGTGGGACACCCTTTGACATGCCCTCCCCCCAGTTTGCTGCTCAAAGTGGCCACTTCTGTCAGCTCTGTGGCTGCACTGACTCTGGGTTGACCCATAAGAACTACTGTACTTGAACATAAGTGCTCAGGTTAGAGCAGTGGTTCTCACACATTTAGCACTGGGACCCAGCGGGACAGAATGAGAATCTATCAGGACCCACCAGAAGTGATGTGATGACCAGAAGTGACATCATCAAGCAGGAAAATTTTTAACTATCCTAGTTTGCAGTCCTACACACACTTACCCAGGAGTAAATTTCCTTTACTATCATTGTTAAAAGAATATACATAGTAGTTTGTTAAAAGTGCAGATTTATAACATTTCCCCAAATGCAGTCACATATCATGGTAGCATCAAGTCTAATACATTAAAAATAAAATATTGAAATGAATGGGAACCCACCTGAAATTCTCGCAACCCACCTAGTGGGTCCCGACCCACAGTTTGAGAAACAGCGGGTTAAAGAATTCAGCAGCTTGTTGCTTCACAAAACCTAATGTTGTGCCACTGTTGCAGCAGTGTTTAATGCCAGCATTACAGACAGATAAATCTGCACAAATACTTATTTATTCACATTTTTATTTAGTCACATTTTTATACCACCCTTCCTCCGAAGAGCCCAGGGTGGTGTACACAGCTGCTTCCTTCCTTTTGTCCTCACAACAACCCTGTGAGGTAGGTGAGGCTGAGAGAAAGTGACTGGCCCAAGGTCACCCAGGAAGCTTTAGGTATCAAATATTTAAGTTCTTATATTACAGAAGAGCTTTTTTAGAACTCTGGATTTTCAAAGTGTATGCCTCTTTTGTCAGTCAGTTGAAGGATCTCACCCTGTCTATTTTAAGTGACTGAATTTGTGTGTATGCATGTGAATGTCATCACATTAAAAAATTCCCTTCTCCACTGATGATGGAGATTATGATAATCTTCCCCATTTTTAAATTACTACAGACAGGAGTCCTTATCCAATAAACAAAACCATTCCTGGGGTTCCTTGTATGTGTGGCTCTGATGTGCAGTTGCAGGACTTCCCCCATTCAGTGCATTGTAGGAGACAGCTCCGTGTGCACATTTCTGTTGTGGGCATTCCTGACACTGAATGGGGAGAGGGTCATTCATTGGAAGTGCCTGTGGAGTACTGGAAGAGGTGGATTGATTTGCAGTCCCACTATAGCAACCATGTGTTACATTCCAGTATTATCAGCTATATAATGCACACACCCCATAGTTCATTTGGCAGCTTACAATTCTGTAGGTGCAAGATACATGCCTTTAGAACTTCTAATAACCATGTCTCTACCAAAAGGTCATAAATGGTTTGCAAACAATAAAGGAAAAAAATTAGTAGCTTCTTGTTTTTAAAAAAACACATTTAAGGTTGAATGGGAATGGTTTAAAGGTTTAATGGGAAATCCACCTGAGCTAAATCTGCTTGTAATTTCAGAAAGGAATGGGCAGTAGTACTTACAAGCTGTTTAGGTAGCTCTTTGCCACTATCTTACAAATCTGACCATGCATTCTTTCACAACCATGCTTAACAACTTCTGAGCCTTTTCTCTTACCGTAGTATTAAGTATCTTGTAGATCACCATCCAGAACTATGCACTGTACTAAAAGTTTCATTGTTAGTCAAGTAGGAAAGGAACAGGAAATCTTAACTCTGATGTTGCTTCTCCCCTTGTATATTTTCTGTGTTATGACTGTCACCTTTCTTTGTTGTTCCTCCAGGGATTTAGCTGCAGACCTTCTCATGATGATTCCGAATAATGAACTACAATTAATAAAGCTTTGTGCTTTTTATCCGGGATGCACAGCAGAGATAAATGACCTACATGAGAAGGTAGGTTTGAGGCCAACTTATCTACCTTAACCCAAAGGAGGTTTTCTGTTAATTTAACATCTAGATTTGTGGTTCCCAAACATTTTAGCACCGGGATCCACTTTTTAAATGACACTCAATCAGGATCCATCTAGCTTACTTACACACGCACACACGAGTTTCACCTTATCTGCTCAAGCCTACTAGGGGAGGGCCTTCTGGAGCATTTGATGACCTCCATGTGGATGACCTCCACATTCATCCATTTTGGTGGGCTTGCGTTCCCCTCACCTGGCCTTCAAAGTGGGTGGACTGAGGAATAGATCCCTACTCATGAGTAGGCACACACATGCAGCTCAATTTCATCTCCCATATTTTCCTTGCCAGGTTGGTGGGGGGAGGGGGGAATGACTTCCTTCTTGCATGCTTTTTGGGTTTGTATTCATTGGAACCATTCTGGTGGCTGTTGTATTCTTCTTGGCCTGCCCTTCGAAGTGAACTGAGGCAAATTTGTCTGCTCATGAATAAACATGCATAGGGCTCAGTACATTTTCTTTGTTAGCCATCAGCTTGTCAGTTTCAGTTTCACAACCTACCAATGATCAGGTTGTTACCCACTGGTGGGACACGACCCATCATTTGGGAAACACTGATCTAAATAAAAGGGACAGTCAAAATAATTTTTTTCCCAGTTATAGAGCATCATAATAACCATCTTCTACATTATTTATTCATTCTGTCTCCATTTTCGTATTGGTTTTCAGAGCCCTATTTGTGCAGAGAGACAGAGGCATTTCCCATTGGACATGTTTATTTCTCATGCAGAAAAGAATGGGAAGCCTCTGTACAGATGAAGCTTGGTGTACACAACAGAATTGTTGAACTGTAACCTTATATAGTCTTTAATTACATCAGTATGAGAATAAGTTTTACACTCTCTGCTGAACAGAATTATCCTTCACTAATGCAAAGGGTGGTCTGTTTTTAGTTATACATACTGTTGACTTGACCAAATTAAGTATAGGTACAATTCCTATGTGTAGAGGAGTCCCATAGGATTCAACAGAGCATTATTTCCCCATCATCCTCCCAAGGCAAGCAAACAAATATTTGTGCAAAGGAGTGCATGTGACCATTACCCAGAATGGAAAGTCTGTGTGCACTGTTCCTTTCTTTCCATGTGCTGTGCAAGTTATTTATATTCTGGAGATCCCTATAGACATGGCACTTGGTGGAAGCAATGGGATCTTTTGAGTCCTGTAGGATTATCTGCACTTCTGTGTTATTTGTGTTCAACTGGATCAAGCCTGTTTTGTCAGAATACTAGTTTCGTGCCTTTCTTAGAATTATTTTTGTAAACGTTTGTTTCTTTACAAACATTTTTGTTTTTCAGTGCAGCCTACCAGATGTAGAAGAATGTATGCAGTTAGCAGAATCAGCTCAGACAGAAGGAGATCTATTTGGATCAATTAAGTATTATTTGTTAACCATAGAACCAGAAAAAGCACTTCCTATAGGCCTTGAGTATGTCAAAGGTAAGCATCTAAATGAGACCAGCAGAGCAGGGCTAAAAATATTCACTTGTGTGGTTCAGGTTTTTTTAACTTCTTTACATTTTTTAGTGTTAAGCTTTTTTTTCTTTTCCATTTATCACAGAACAGATCAGTAGCTCAGATTGGACCCTGGACTCCGTCTGTCCATTTCTTGATCTTCTAAGCTATTTACGCACAGAAAGGCTGCTGCTTCATAAATGTAGTGAGTAAGTATGTTTCTCCCCATGCTTATTCTAACTATTTCTATAGTTACATCTTATTGATATGTATTTATGTGACTTCAGTAGCTAGCCGATTATTTCCTCACATCATTCACCCTAGACACTCAAGCATAAGTCGATCTTGCAGATAAACCAAGAGCAGGTTTTGAGCCTTTTGCAACTGTGTTGTTGGCTTTAATTTGTTGTGTAAATCATTGGAAGCTTTCTAAGCTGTTAAAACCAGATATAAATAAATTGTATGCCAGTGATCTTTCTGTAACCCAGTGGAAACACTTCTTTTTTAATCAATATATTCTATTTCCAGATTTCGAAATGAGCTGTTAATATTGTGTGGTTACATTGGTGCTTTACTGGCTATTAGAAGACAGTACACTAACATTGTACCAGCGCTTTATGAATATACTAGGTAAGAGTCTTTAATTACTGCAACAATTGCTTCTGAAAGTCTCATTCAGAATTATGGTGGGTATTATATATAGTTTCCTCTTCCAAAAGCTTGTGAGCTTGCAAGTTTGCGATATGTCAGGCCTATGCAAACATGATTTGCACATATGACTTATTAAGAATACTTACATACTGCTTTCCTACAAGAGTAGTTCACAAAGCGTTTTAATTAGAGAAAAACCAACACAGTGGTGGAAAAACAGTGGTTGTCCATTGGTACTTATAAAAATTCCTTTGAAGTTGGATTATTCAAATACACAGTACATCAGTTCAACCACAGCCACTGGTCCTGCACAATGGCTGTCCATAGTTGTCTTAACTGGGACGCAGCATGGGCATACAAAAACATCCATTTTATTTCAGAGCCTGTTGAAGTCACAATCAGGGTTCTGATTCAATGTCCCAAATGGATCATGTTTCTGAAATCAATATGATCTTGTCTGATCTCAGAAGCTAAGCAGTATCAGGCCTGGTTAGTATTTGGATGGGAGACCGCTTGGGAATACTGGGTGCTGTAGGCTTATACCATAGTCTTCCAAGACTGAAGGTTGCCAGTCAATATGATAAAATACATATGAAATGAAATATTTTGTATTTTTACTGGTATTAATCTGAGAAATACAATTTGGCTAATAGGAAAATACTACTTGTATTAGTGTCCTGAAATAAAAGAAGCAAGAGACATATTTCATAATTGTAGTTTTGGCCCATGTTTTATGTAATATGTTGGGATCACAGTTTGTGTAGGTAGAACTGAAAGATGGGTGTCCAGTGATTAAGCTCCTCTCAAAGGGTTTAAGCACATACCGAGGAGGCCGATTGCCATTGACACCCTGCTGTTTTACAACTAAATTAGCAGCCCATACTAACCAAATTTCCAGTGTCCATGCAGCTGCAATGCAGCCCTGAAGTAAGGGAACAAATGTTCCCTTACCTTAAGGCGGACTCACTGACTGTCCCACCACCACAGAATACAGCACACACCTGTTGGCACACCTGTATTGGCATTGGAAAGTTATGACCCAATCCTATCTGGGCCAGCTAATAGTGTAACATATGTTTTGCCGGCAACTATGTTATGGCAGCCGTAAAAAGTGTTCTGGCAGCACACAGAGTAGTGTGCTGCAGGAGTGCCAGCTGGAGCCTTCCCATGCCCACAGGAGGAGCGCACTGAACCTGCTGAGGCAGGTAGGATGTTGGGGGAAGCCAGACAGGGTGGGAGGGTTCAGGACAGGGCAGCGATGAGGGTGTGGAAAAAGTGGATTGGATCTGGGGAGTGGCGACAGCAGTTACCACCAAATCTTAGCCTCCTTCCTGGATCCAATCCCATGGCTGTTCCACACAAATCTGTGTCAGCAAATTTGCTAACACAGTCCTCGCCCTCCATGCTACAGAATGAATGTTCCCTTACTCAGAGTTGACCTCTGCAACTGCACCCCTTTGAAAAATGCAGTGGTAGCAATTTTAGCATCGCTGAATTGACAAGGGGAGGGAAGAATAGAATTGGGCTATTAAGTTAGGATTGGGCTGTATGTCATGAAGAGCCAATGTTTGGTCCCATAAGCCTCTGAGGACCTAATTCAGGTTTCCTTGGTTTATGGAGAATGTGAAGCAGGAGAGTAGTCAACTAGAGGACTTCTGGTTCTCAGCTTTCTCTGAGGCCTGCTGATTAACATAAATGTATTTTTGTAAAAGACTGTGCTGGGGAGGAGAAAATAACTTTTTCCTTCTTGCTGTTACATCTGCAAAGGGTTCTTTAGAGGTGGTAGTGAGGTAGTGAGGTAGTATCTATGTTTCTATTTGCTTCAGGAAGTGCAATAAAACAGTCCATAGCATTTGTCCTCGGTTTCAAAATTTATTCAGGAAATAGTAGCTCCCCACACAGCTTGAATTGATATTGTCTGCTTTCAAAACTTTCATTATCCTGCATTCTTTTCCAGCCAGCTTTTAAAAAGAAGGGACGTGTGTGTTCCCCTGAAAATTGAACAACTCTCTGAGGAACTAGATGCATGGAGAGCTTGTACACAATTACTAAACAAGTAAGTGTACTGTGACCATAACAGAATTGTTTGTTGGTGTTTTGAATGTTTACTCTTTTGCCTTTAGTAGGGGACATATGCACCATAAACAATGTGAAATTGATGTTTTTGACATCATCTTCAGTTAGCATGTTGTGAGACATGATCCCTACTGCAAATACACAGCATGCTTTTCTTTCACAGGTCTACAGATGAATTACCACAAACACCTCCATCAGAATTGCAACAAGAGATTTATGCAACTCTGGTATCTCGAATAAAAGAAGAACCTCTGAAAGGAATGAAAGGACCCGATTACGTTATGGGATCTAACCTTCCTAGTCATTCAAATGCTCCTATCTCTTGCTTGACAGGCCTGAGGATACAGGTATTGGTTAATGGAACTGGGCTGTTCTTTGTGACAATTTAGCAAATACCAACTCTTTCTAGCAATGGCTTCCAAACCAAGGATTGCATCCCAAGCAAGGGTCTCACAGATGTTCTGAGAGTCTGGGGAAGCAGCATTCACTGCAGACTGAATGGCCCACTCATTTTCCCTCTCAGCTAACCAGAGCTTTGCAAGTCTATCACAGTGACATAATTGTTTGGTGCTCCAAAGCGACGTTGTTGTTGTTATTAACATATACCAACTGCATAGGTTAGTGGACTGAGAAAAACTATTTAGGGTCACTGTCAAAAATGTTTGGGAAATACTGTTTGTAGTAATATATTCATACTCATTTCCATCAAATAGCTTGAAGATGATGATGATGATGATGATGATGATACTACAGGTATTTATATACCGCCTTGCTTGGTTGTCAGATTTCTCCTCAGACTTTAATTCAAGGCGGTTTACATAGGCAGGCTGTTTAAATCCCCGTAGGGATTTTTACAGTTAAAGAAAGGTTCTATCTTTCAAGAACCACACAACATTTCAGATGGAACTTTTGCATTCTGTTATCACTTTCTGGCCTCCTCCCACACAGGCTGACAAGCAGCTCCTTCCGAAGAGCAGGTGGAATAACTCGGCTCAGCTTGTCAGCTGCTTCAAGGTCTTGCCATTCATGGTGCGGGTGGCCTTGAACTGGAGACCTTCAGATGTTATCTTCAGGCAATTGGAGGCTCAGCCCTCTAGACCAGACCTCCTGCCCCTGCCCCCTCCTGAAGATATTGAATGTTGCAATCCGTAACACACTTACTAGAGAGCAATTTCCAGTGAGCTCAGTGGAACTTGCTTCAGAGTCAGCATGCTTAGGGTCACACAGTATATCTTCTCCCTCTGCTTCACTCATTGTGATTTATTATGGATCTACACTCTGGTAAAGCTCTTCTGCATTAGAAGTATCTTGCTATTCCTTGATTAAGTTAACTGTCAGATGGGCTCATTTTTAAGAGAAAGTCATGTTAGCCATCATGTTTTATGGCAAGATACTAATCGCATGCATCATTTTTGAACAATTTATTGTGTAATACATTTCAATTCCCTGGTGGAGACGGGGGCATTCCTGACAGATGGGAATGTCCCTTGTCGCATCCTATAGGCAGGTCAAAACCCAAAGGGTGGAGTTCCCTGTGCGTGGGGACCTGGACCCAGATCATTCCTGCCTCGCACACAGGCTGGTCGCCCTTTGGAGCTCTCCTGCGCAGCGCGCCTCTTTTCTCCTCTCCCACGCCTTCTCCCCCCTCCTCGGGCTCGCCGGCTGGGGCGGCGGGAGGCTTCTCTGGAGCAGGCAGGCACGCTCCACTCAGCAGAGCTTCCAGCCTGCCTCTGTGCCTTGCCGCTCCGAGGTCCCTGAAGCATGGCAGCCCGGCGCCCACCTCTGGGGACGCAGCAGCAGCAGCCATTTTGGCGTGCCTGGTCCGCACCTCTCAGAGGTGGTGGCAGGGAAAGGGGGGCTGTGGATTTCCCCCAGGTCTCCCCAGTGCTAATGCAGCGTCCTGGGTGAGACTAGGCAGACCCCTTCCACATATCTTGAGTGCCCAGGTCTGCCTCCATGGAGGTGCAGGTGCCATTTTGTGCTGCCTACTGCTGTCTGCTGCTGCCTGGTCCCGGCTTTCCCGCCAAAACTGTAAGTTTTAACTGTAACCAGCAAGGAATGGGAAGCCATTTTAGGGACCTTGTTTGTGTCTTGGCTCTGGCTGGTACAACTGTTGTGAGACCTGGTCTGGGTGAATTTTGAAGTACCCCCTTTTGTGTCTTGGCTTAGGCTGTTAAATTGTTGGGTGTTTTTTGGCCCCTGGCCCCCCCAATATATCACCCCTCCCCCCCAAATTTTTAACTGCGATTTTTTTCCACTGAGCTCACCATGTATTCTGATGCAAGTTCTGAGTCCTGCCTGCCTGACCTGGGCACTTCACAAATACCCAGATTAGCCAAATCTTTGGCACCAACTCACAAGGCACCCAAGACTCCTGCAGCCCCTGCTTCCATAGGGAGCGCAGACAAAGAACACATTATGCAATGGCTGGAGGGACTTATAGATGCCAGGTTGGCTGCACACAGCTCTGCCGCTCAACCATCACAGTCCTCCAATGACAGCAGGAAGGGCAAGGCTAAACGTCTCAGAACCCCTCCCTGCCCACCTTTAGCCCTGCAGGGGTCTGATTTTCCCACTGCCTCACTCTGATGCCCCCAGGCATAAGAAAAGTCTTAAACACTCTAAGCCACGGGGAGCCACACATGCTACCAAGTCCAAGCGCTCACCAGTTGCTGCCATGGGACATGGAGGCCTTGAACTCAGTTCTTCTGAGGAACTCTCCTCTAGAGAAGAAGGAGAATTGTCTGGGGGGGAGCAGGGAGGTGCTGGCTCCAACGTGAATTGCCTTTTTCCAGCAGAATTCCTACCCAGGGTGTTGGAGAAGGTAATCGGAACCTTGAGCCTCAGTGCATCCACAGATGTTGAATCTGGCTCGGCTGCACTGTCCTCCACTTCAGGTCAGCCTCTTTTTCCCCAAGGGCCCCTCCGCCAGGGGGAAATCCCTGAGGCCTTCCTTAAAGTGATGGAATCTGAGTGGAAAACACCTTTGCATGGCAGGAGGGATGCTAGATTAGTTAACAAATTCTACTCCCTCCCCAAAGCGATTCTTGAAAAAATTAGGACACCTTCCGTGGATGCTCCAGTGGCAACTTTGGCCACCAATGCTATCATTCCATCAGAAGGGGAGGGAGGACCTCGAGATCCCTCTGATCAGAGGTTCGAGGCCAATCTTAAAAGAGCCTTTGAAGCCTCCTCCTTTGCCCTGAGAGCTTTGCAAGGGTCACTTTTCTTTGGATTGATGAGCTCTCTAACTCCAACCCTTCTCTTCCTAAGGCTGTCAAGGATTCTCTCAAAAAGATCTCCCTGGCAGTAGCATTCACAGCCAACTCCTCCCTGGACGCTCTCCAGTTCTCGTCCAGGGCCAGGGCCTCCAACGTAGTGGCAAGACACAACCTGTGGCTTCGCTCTTTTGACGCAGATCCTGCTTTGCAAAGCAGGCTGGTAGGTACCCCCTTTGTCGGGGGTAAGCTATTCGGTTAGTCTCTTGAACCTGTTCTGGTGGAAAATAGGGACAAGTGAAAGGACTTGCCTTCTGCACCCAAAAATCAGGTAAAATTCAGACCCATCCCGCCTTTTCACTCCTTTCGTGTCTCAGGCAAATCCAGAGTGCCCAACACCTCTAAGTGCCCAACACCTGGCGGGAAAATCAAATGTAGAGGCAGATTGGCTAAGCTGGAGAATGGGGTCTGCATCCTCAGACCTTCTCAGAAATCACAGCCTGCTTCAGCATACCAGTTCTGGATCTGTTCACCACAAGCGAAAATGCCCAAGTGGAAAGGTTCTTTTCCAGGACGGAGGATCCAAGGGCAGAGGCAATCGATGCTCTTTCGACCCCTTGGCCCAAGGGTCGTCTTTACGCCTTTCCCCGGTTCCTCTTCTGGCACAGGTGCTCAGACTAATAAGGCTATACAAGGTGACAGTGGTCCTAGTCACCCCAAACTGGCCAAGGCGAACCTGGTATCCAGAACTTCTACAGTTGTCAGTTCTCCCCCCTTGGAAAATTCTTCACCAGGCAGACCTTCTCTCTCAGGGCCCACCACTTCATCCACAGTCACACAGGTTCCATCTGACTACGTGGAAGTTGAAAGGCTAGAGCTTAAACGTCTAGATTTCTTTGAGAGGTGCATCTCCACCATGTTATCCTCTAGACCAGGGGTCGGCAACCTGTGTTTTTAGAGCCGCATGCGGCTCTTTCAGCGGTCTGCTGCGGCTCCCAAGTGGGGGCTGGAAGTGGGGTGCCTTCCCCGCGGCCGCCACCCAGCCAGCCCAGCCCCGAGGGCGCCTCTCTCCGGCGCAATGTGCTGCAGGCGCTGGCTGCTGGTGAGTGCGGGTTCGGGGCGCCGCACCTCCCCTGCGCCCAGGCTGGGCTCTTCTCACCCTGGCACCGTCCCCCCCCCCCAGCACAGAGCAGGCAGGGGGAACCTTTGGCTCCATCCCTCTGAGTTTGGCAGGCTTCGTGACACCCTTTGCCTTAAAGTCCCGTCCCCCCCACTGCAGAAGAGATGGGGTGACCGACCCTGGAGCTCCCTGGAGTGCGCCTGCAGGGAGTGCACACTTTCCTGGGAGTAAACCCCATTGAACTGAATGGGACTTACTTCTGAGTAGGCATGCTTAGGATTGGGAGCCGACTCTGGAATCAGCCCCTCTTTGTTCTTTGTGCGATTTCTCTCCTGGTCAGTGCGCTTGAGCATGGAAGTCAGTCCCTCTGAAACCGACAAGGCAGACTTCCCAAAAGAAGTCTGAGGGTGGAGGATGCGATCCTAATACTACACACACTGACTAAGGAGGAAGCCCCATGGAAATCAGAGAGGCGCTTACCTCTGAGTAAGCCTGCATAAGTCTTCCCATTGCTTTGATTCAGCACAAAGCAGCATCTGTCAGTTTTTTTCCCCTCCCCTGACTCCACTTTGGAGTCAAATGAAATCCCATTGATTTTAACACACTATAGTTTTTTTTATACATAGCATAAAGGTAAAAAAACTATATATGCAGTGTTATCTTCATTTTAGATGTCAAGAGGCTTTTGTGGCTCCCAAGGTTTTCTTTTATCCGGAAAACAGGTCTAAATGACTCTTTGAATGTTTAAGGTTGCCGACCCCTGCTCTAGACGGTCTTCCACAAGAAGGGTTTATAGAACCACATGGAAGAGGTTTAGCTTGTGGTGTAGAGAAAAGAATCTTGACCCCAGCTCCCCGTCAGTTTCTGTTATTCTTGACTTCCTACAGGACTGGATGGAGAAGGGCCTCAAAACTTCTATCCTGCTGCGCCAGGTGTGAGCAATTCAAGGCACTCTGGGAGCAGGAGGCCATCTGTCTCTACTGATGCACCCCCATGTTAAGCATTTTTTAAAGGGGGTGGCTCTTCTTAATCCTCCCCCCATTCATAGGGTACCAACCTGGGACCTTTTCAAAGTTCTTACAGCTCTATCTAGTGCCCCCTTTGAGCCTCTGGCTACAATTCCTTTAAAAATGATCTCCATAAAGACTGCCTTCCTTGTGGCTATCACCTCTGCTCGTGGAGTCTTGGAACTGGGAGCCCTCTCTATTCATCCCAAACTCTGCGTCTTTCATAAGGACAGTGTGGTTCTCCAAACCGACCCATCTTTCTTGCCCAAAGTCAATTCGATTTTCCACTGGCAACAAGAACTAGTCCTGCCATCCTTTTGTCCAAATCCCAAACATCCAAGAGAGAGGTCCTGGCACATGCTGGATGTACGTAGGGCTATCAGATTCTACACAGAGCACACTAAATCTTTTAGAAAAACTGATGTTCTATTAAATAGCCTACCAGGGTAGGACACTAGGAAGGAAAGTCTCTCCCGTGACTCTGGCTAGGTGGTTGAGAACATGCATTTCTCTGGCCTATGAAGCTTTGGGACTCCAACCTCCTGAAGGGATTCTAGCACATTCGTTGAGGGGGGCAGCCACTTCGGCCGCCTTCGATGGCATCGCCTCCTTGTCTGAGATCTGTAGAGCAGCCACTTGGTCATCACCTCATACCTTTCTGAAGCACTATAAAGTTAGCTCTGTGGATGCTGCCTCTGGATGTAAAATCCTCCAAAAGGTGCTTAAGGTTTAAGGTGTTCTGTCTCTGATCCTGCCCAACTCAGGGATTACTGCTCAGGGAGATCCCATCTGTCAGGAATGCCCCCGTCTCCACCAGGGAAATCAGTAGTTTATAGCTTACCTTGGTAAGTCCTGTTCCTGGTGGAGACAGGGCATTCTGCCCTCCCATTTTTTCTATTCTCATTGGACTCGGCACCTTTCTGGTCCAGTTTGAAGTTTGAACACACAATGAGGGGTTAGTCTTTGCTTGTTTGGGGTCTACTGCACTCTCGTTTTTCTATCCTGAGTGTCTCTTCATTTTTTGTCCGAAGTTAACCTTTTCTGCATTATGAAGTTGTTTTTTCTGAGGACTGTGGCTCGGCTATTAGTCTGGGTCCAGGTCCCCTGCACAGGGAGCTCCACCCTTTGGGTTTTGTCCTGCCTACAGGATGCGATGAGGGACATTCCCATCTGTCAGGAATGCCCCGTCTCCACCAGGAACAGGACTTACCAAGGTAAGCCACTGAACACTGACAGCTTATACTTCAAAAATGGAACCTTTGATTTTTGCTGTCACACCTGTACTTTCATTCCATTTCCAAGCCTTTTGCAGCAGAACTGAGCTTTGTGCAAGTGTACCCTGCTTTCTTTTCTTTTTAAACTGAAGAACCAGCCTGCACACTAGAGGGGGTTTTAACTGAATGTTAACAGAAAGCTCTTGCTTCCTGTTAATGTTCAGTTTCCTTTCTTTAGTATGCAGGCTTTGTTCTTCAGTTTAACAAGCAAGTAAAGCAAAATATATTTGCACAAAGCTCAGTTCTGCTGCAAAAGGCTTGGAAATGGAATGAAAGTACAGGTGTGACAGCAAAAATCAAAGGTAAACCAAATGGGTGTGGGGGGTCACTATTTTTATAGCATTCCCTATATCCGTGGTTTCTGGTACCTATCGGGGTTTTTGAAAGGGAACCCCTGGGGATACTGGTGCACACCTATACATACTTACCTGGGAATAAATCCCAGTATATCCAGTGGGACATTTGAGAACACATGCATAGGCTTGTGCTATAAGGCAGATATTTTTCTATTGATATTCTTTTCAGAGAAGAACAAAGCAATGTTTACTTTTCCTACATTTCCTTTGCCTCTGAGTACTTATAAATGAAATGTGTAATACTTTGGTGTTTATGCTGCTTATATTGTACAGGGTCCAGTGTATTTCCTTGAAGATGGAAAATCTGCTATTTCACTGAACGATGCATTGATGTGGGCAAAAGTGAATCCCTTTTCACCTCTGGGCACAGGAATACGACTCAACCCATTCTAATGAAAGAACACTCTCCAGTTCTGCTAAATGTGAATAACTAGTTACTTTAATCTATACTGGCTGAAGAATATAAGGTTGAATCCTCCTTGGACAGTTTTATAAACTTTGCAAATTGTAAATTTAAATTTTATATTAACACATTTGGTAAACCAAAGAAAAAGTCACATCTATCATTGGCAGCCATGGACTTTCTAAAAGGAAGATTAAAATGCTATTTCTGTGAACAAACCTGTAAGACACACCTGCACCTCTGTGAAGCTCGTATCTTGAAAGACTATGTGCATGCATAAATTGCTGCTTTGAACAGTCATTGTAGCTGCTGTAAGAACTACTATCCTATGATGGAGGAGTACATGCTTCATTCTATAGATAACATTTGGGTATTTCTCTAAGGACACAATTTGCTGAATATTTGGGACAAGATCCTTTGCAATGAGTGGAGCTTATGCAGCTACTGTGCATGATGGATTGTGTTCTAATAATGATTCATATGTATAAATTTAAATGGTTGTATAGTAAATACAGATTATTATTTAACAAGTATTTTGGAATACTTAGTTTTACACCTCAACTAGCGTAAGAAATTTCTTATATTTTGAATATCTGAATTTGCATTTTGTGACATTTCTTTATTTTAATGAGTAAGCATATTTCTAAAATCTGCTTTCCAACAAATACATTGTCTACAAACTAATTATTGGAATGTACCCAAATACATATGTAAACTTAAAATGATTATTTTATTTATTGTAAAGATATGATATTCAAATTCAGCACCCAAGTATAAAGTAATGGTGGTTTACATAGGATTTATATCCATAGTTGTGCTCTAGCTAAAATAATTATGAAAAAAGAAATAGATTAAAAGTTCTGCATCATAATGCATGTAAAATAAGCATCCTTCTTGGTCAGTGATACTTTCATGTAATATATTTCATAGAAATACCAATGTGGCTGCAAACACAGCCTCTTCACACAGCCTGGGTTGTCTCTTCCTGGTATCATAGTGCATAATGCTGGAAAGAGGAGAGAGACATTCTGTACTTGCAGCCACAATGGTGCTTCCATGAGGTTGTTGATAACCTCAGAAAAATAGTGACTTATTTCAAAACACTCACTATTTTGCTTTTTATTTGAGTTGATTAAAGTATTCCTCAAGCATTTCACTAGTGATAATTAAAAAACAAACCAAATTGGTCCTTTTTCATTTTTCAAGATATCATGAACATCATGTAATCCTCCCTTATCTTTGCAATTTGGGTAAACAATGATAGTTCTGTAGCTTTGACTATGGTGAACTGCTTAGCTTTTCAACCCATATTACATTTTACCTGTGGTGAATGTTGTGTGTTCTGCCAAGGATTCAAGTTCCTGTTGGATGCACCATCACCTTTTTGAAGGTTTGCAATGGTTGATTCAGCTAGAATAAGCAGTAAGATGTAGTTGCATTGTTAGATGAAGGGGTAATCTAGACCAAAAACTGTGCATGATACATTCCCAGCAAGAGTGTAGTGTCTACCCACAGGGGTCTTTTTCTCCCTTCTCTTGCTCCTTATATAGGACTATGCGCATAGGCTGCATTTCAGACTGTTGGGGGACATGGGAGGCCTATGGGAATCTGCATCCTCCTTGTGAGTAGATCAAGACAAATGTGTCCCAATGGGTAAAGTGGTTCTAGGCATCTGATTTCAGTGGAGATTAAGCTCAAGGGAGAAATTGGGAGTGCTAGAAATGGGATTACTGTTGAGGCACTTGATGCCCCCAGTTTGTATATATGCCAGTTAAATCCTCTCACAGTACAATCTTTACACAATTTAGGGGGAAATGATGACATTCTTATGTTTTACTATTTTTGACAAGTTTTCTGCAGAGTTGGAAGTTTTAAAAAGAGGCCTATTATCTTAAAGAATTACCTGTAAAATTGATAATTATTTAAAAAAATAATAAAAAATAATAAAAAAATCAAGTGTTTAATTTGTAATACCACATAGTCAGGATGAGGGTGAGGATGGCAGGTAATGACAAATGGATTTGGGGGGTTCTGAACACCAACATTTGTTGTATGAACTGAGGTATAAGTAAAAACTACTTCAAAATGCCATTTCTTGCTTTCTTTAGTGTCCTGCTATGTTCGGTTCTGGGGAAAGGTATATAATTTTAAACTTTATGGTAGTATTGCCTTAAAGAATATCATAATAAGGAAAAAACTGAATTTGTTCCTAGAAGACTTGATTTTCTTCAAAGAATCACAGTGACAGTTCAGAAGTTATGCAGAACCATGGTTTAATCCTGGTTCTGTGTAGCATCCGCTACCTCAGGCAGGCATGCTCTCCCATCTCCATTGTGCAAGGGATTAATATTTTACTTCTAATTCTAGTTTAGACAAGCCAGGATGTAGTGTCTGAGCCTGGCAAATCAGACTTGTTTTGAACATAATTTGAAGCACATTAGGAACTGAAGAAGAAACCCCCCTTCAAGCATGAAGCTGAGAAGGAGCAGGCATGCCCAAGGCTAGGGGATGTCAAGCAGAATTAGGATTAGATCTTGTTTTCTGCATGATGTCAAACTAGGCCACAATAAATCTTATGCAAAGAATTCTTTTTATACTAAGGTGATATTGGTTATTAATTGTAATGCAGTTTATTTTGAGGTGTTCTATGTAAGGATAGACATTAAATATATTGTAGACAGCGACTGAGATAATTGTAGTCCCAGGCCAGTATCCAGTACACAGTTGTGAACAACAGTTTTACTGAAATAAGCAGGGCTTAGATGTACTCCAATAGCTGTCTGTTACAGCTGTACAGACCCTCTGTTTTTCCTTTATTCAAATATTCATTGTCTACTAAAATGTGAATGTAACTTCATTGTGAAACAGAACTGATTTACAGCCCAATCCTATGCATGTCTCCTCAGAAGTAAGTCCCATTAGATTCAATGAGGCTTATTCACAGGAAAGTGGATAGGATTGGGCTGTTAGCCTTCACATTAAAAATACTTTCTGATATCAGCCTCTTACAACTGTCAGTATAAATTGTTGGCAATGCATACTAGTATCTATGTTTTGTTAAAAATTAACTAAAATATTGAGATCCAACAATTCTAGTGACTGAAATGCACATTAGAAACAAAGAAGTTTCTAATCAAAAACTTCCACCAAAGCAAAAGGATTATATGAGACTAAAGAAATCCACATGCAGAAGCACTGACAGCATCAAGTATCACTAGTTAACCAGGGCATTGTTGTTGAAATAGATTCTTTACATAAGAATAAAATGCAGATAAGTTAACACTACATACAACTGGGGTTGAAAAATCTTTTTAATTTGGTCTGTTAAATATGTGAAACAGATTGCAATGAATGTAATATGAAACTCTCTTCACAGCTGGTGAATTAGCTAATTTAACACTTGAATGACCACTGAATTCAGAGTATAAATGCTCAGGATTACAGATTATGAAACAAAGTTTTATTGTTCTATTGTAAATATTATGACTGAAGAGGAACAGTACACTTACTAAGTAACCTAAAAGAAAACTTGATGCCATTTTTTCAGTAATCAGTTTTATTAAGCTTATAATACTACCTAAAAGTGCAAATGCTAGCTTTAGTAAAAAGGAAAACTTCAGCAGACTCAATCAGTACTTCTCATGTCTCCCTGTACTATCAGTTTTTGATGCATCTTTCTCACACCTGTGCAAATACCAAATTTAGCAGCTATTTTTCCACTATTCTTTATTGAACAAGTTCCTGCATAAGGTAAAGAACCAAAGTCATAAGGCTTCTTTTACATTTAAAGGTCATGCTTCCATGATCTGTCTCTGGTTAAAATCCTTTAAGATGGGTGCCTAGAGCTGCATCACTTACAAATCAAAAGGGCATCTCTCAGCTTGTTTCACTTGGATGGTTCTGAAGTGAACACCCATTTTGCCTCTGATTTCTGTGGATACTACACCTAAGAACAACAGAAAATGAGTTGCAAACTGCTAAAGCTTGGGAAAAAAGAAACACAAAATACACACAACCATTTTTTTAGAAGTTAATTTATAGAGCAGACCCCATACTACAACAAACCATTGTTA
Organism: Tiliqua scincoides; assembly: GCF_035046505.1. Classification (NCBI taxonomy): domain Eukaryota; kingdom Metazoa; phylum Chordata; class Lepidosauria; order Squamata; family Scincidae; genus Tiliqua; species Tiliqua scincoides. Next base: position 55,678,402 of record NC_089826.1, read on the forward strand.
GAACTGCTAAAATGTTATAGAAAGTTTTAAACAGTTTGCTTCTAAACAATTTGGATTGTCAGCAACACACTATTAACCAGGTTGCTAACTTTACCAGTTCCTGTGTCTAATGGTGGTTTCTGTGTGGATGATGATGTTCATCTTCATGCCACAACAGTCTTCACTTTGCAGTTTTCTGTGAGTTAAGCTACCATGAGAGGTGCAGGAACAGGCAAAGCCCCCCCCCCCATTGCTTAGAAGATAACAGTAAGAATAACTGGTTGTCTATTCCTTAAAAAGTGAGAGGGATGCTGAATTATTTGAAGGAATAGGGCCCAGGTGGCAGGGAAACTAGACCACTAGAGAGAGACATTTGCAGAAGAACAAGAACAGACACTGAGATGAGAAGCAAGGACAAAATACAGTAGGTAGAGGAATGGGGCAGAGAGGTGATGGAAAGGAGCTGCATGTGGAGAGAAGGGACTGGGGGAAGAATCTCACTCATATTTGTAACAGAAAAGGTTGTTTTGGGTAGGAAGGAAGTAGATGGGCAAGGCAGCTTTGAAGTTAGAAGCCAAGGCAGGGAGAGAAGAAAGAACTACCCACATATGCATGAACTCAGCTTGACAGTAGAGACTGTCTAAAGGCAATTTGTATTGGTCAAAAGCAGCCTTTGAGAGACTAATTACCCCCTATTAAAAATACAGAGAACTTCAGACCAATAATATCATCTGTGGTTTCCAAAAGGCCAGTATTTCTGAAGTATAAGCGTTCATAATAATATCTTAGGGGAAATCTATGAAATTAGCTTCTTCGTAATTTGTGCAGCTGAAATGAGCATCATACACTACAGAGGGCTACTTCTTGTTAAAAGATACCATTGTTGAACTAGCAAGTCATCTGAGAATCACAACTCAATATGCATCGAGTTCTAACAGTCTAATCCAGCAAACTCTACAATGGAGACTGCTGCGCATTGGGAAAGGTCCCTGGCATGACTGGCATTTACTGTTCCACCAGAGAGCCTTCCATCCTCTCAGCCAATCTCCCTTAAACTGCCCTGGCCAGCCGTGTCTGCCTAGAAATCTGGACACAGTGGCTGCTAGGATGACAGAACCTGGAAGCAGCAGGCCAGAGCAGTTTGTGGGCGATCGGCAGCAGGGAAGGAAGGCTCCCCCTCAAAATGTTAAGCGCCATTCGCACAGAAGAGAGAAAAGGCAGGGCACCAGATCTGGCCCATAGGCTGAAGTCTGGAGAGCCCTGGTCCAATCTGTTGTTAATTCAGTTTTATTAAATGACTTATGCTAGGCAGAAGAGCAGGGAGAAAAAAGATATCATCTGTTAATGATGCCATAAGGTTAAGGAAACCACAGCCTATGCTGGAAAGGGAGGGTACATGAGTATCCATAGAACATATAGCCTAGTTTTTATATCAGTACATGAGCCTGTACACACATTTTCATTTCCAATTTTCATATGACAAATACTCTAGCTACTGAAATTCATTCCAGTTCTATCAGTATAATTGCTGTAAAGTTATACACTTTGACTGGCTAATTAACTAGGTAGCAGAGTGGGTTCCTTTGCAATCAATTCTACCCTTGCCTCCATCACTCTCTCAGCTGTGCAGCTGATTGGTGCCACCCCAGGGCACAGCAATCAGCCTGCCACCCCCTCCGACCTGGAAGTAATTACAGTCTGTAAGTCTGTAAGTCTTACAGATATTTCAAAAAGGCATGAATACTATAGTCTAATATTCAAATTCAAGCACATTTATTTATTTATTTATTTATTTATTTATTTATTTATTTATTTATTTAATGATGTAAAATTATCAAAGGATTGCAGTGTAATATTATGTATGTTTACTTCAAATTAAGTCCCACTAAAATCCTTAGTTGATCAATGATCCTAGATTACTTTTTTTTAATAGTACTTTTGATATAAGAGAAATATTTTTCAAAGAAATGTTGCTCACATGGATAGATGTATAGCATTAGCTATTGTATGACAGATTGTTTAGGTGTCATAGAATTAGGTCCCAGTGACTTCAGCGGAAATTACATTCACATATTAACAGAAATACTATGTGATACTCCCAAATAAACACACATAATAATTCCCACTTTGTTCAATGAAAAGTTCAAGTTCAGAGTGCACAAGACTGCAGCGTTGGACTTCCAAATCCAAAAAAGAAAATGCTTACTTGGTACACGAACAGATTTCTGCTTTAGAAGATTAGGTGAGCTCATGGCAGGAGTCAAAACAGAAGGACGACGAATAGCACATTCTCCCAATGTTCGTTTAATATTAAACCGTTCTTTAAAAGAACATAACAAATTACTGAATGTCTAGTCATTTTTTTAAAGCACCATGCCCTTTTTTTCAAAAAATACACTGCCCCTCACAAGGCAGATTAATATTTGGGGAAGTTTAAAAATGATATTCAGGTGCATTCCAAATGTTAAATGGAATAGTCCAGAATTTGGCATTTTGATAATTTGGGATACGATTTCATGCATAAGCAAGCTTCTGTTCCCCAAAGTGTGGCATGCAATCTAGATACATTCTGGAAATATCCAGTAATAGCTCACTTGGAGATCTGGGTTCAGCAATCAAGGAACAGGATCTTTTGTCCTGCACAATTTGACTTTCCAGATTTTTTGTAGTTCAATGGGGTGTTACTGAACTTTTATACAATTGTAATGGAATATTTGCTTTTTCGTGTAGAAACAGACATTGAACTTTCAGGATGGAATATATTGTATACCTAATGTGCAGCGCAACCCTAAGCTGCACTGGTGCAGCAGGGCTGTATAGCCTCTGCTGTATCCAGTGCAGCTTTGGAGCAGGCTGGAGGTTTCCTTGGGATAAGGGGATATTTTCTTCCTTACGCTGAGTAACAACCCAGTCTGCCCTATGGGGCTACTCAGATCTATGCCTGCTAAATAACAGGTGCAAGTCTGAGCAGCCCCATGTAATGCCAGGAGACCCAAGAGGGGGTTAGGATATGGGAGTCCAAACTTTTTGGCAGGTGGGCACATCATGTCTCTAATGCTGTGTCAGGGAAATAATTAATTTACATTTAAAATTTGAATAAATATACATAAATGAATATATTACAGATTGGACTTAAATGAATGAAGGTCTTGCAGTAGCTCAAGGCCTATAAAAGGCCTTGCATGAAGCAAGGCTGGCCTTTCCTTTGCTGCCGCTACTGCATCACAGATGTGAAACAGCAAGCAGTGGAGGGAGCCTTTGGCCTGCAGCTCATGCGAAAGGTTGAACAGCCATCCTTGTGCTGAAAGCAGTTGCTTCGGGCCAGCGCAGGCTCCAGCAAGTTTCCGGAGGGCCAGAAGCTCATTGCAGACTAGCAGCACCCCATGGGCCGGACTGGGGGTCCCTGAGGGCCGCGAATGGCCCCCAGGCCAGGGTTTGGGCACCCCTGGGATATGGCAAAGGCCTGCTCTGCCAGTCTCACCCCTTGCGGGCCCAATCTGCCCCCGTTCTGCACTCTGCACTCCTTCCACCCAGAAACACCTCAGCTCTGATCCATTCTCACCCCCAGCACGTTCTTTATCACTGCCAGTGGCCCATCCACCAGCGCTGCTTGCTCTCCAGGTGGACAGCAATCCTTTCCAGCATATTCACGACATTCTTGGCTGGGGGAGTGCCTACTGTGCCACCAGAAACTTAAGACTGCACTCTGAATAACTTTAACTTACTTTATCCCCAATTCAGTATTTCAGTTTCAGCTTTATAGTTGATATGGCAGTTTGCCTTTCCAACATAACAGAAAGAGAACACTAATCAACTAACAGAATAGGAACTTAGGACACTGGTTCTTGAACTTTTTAAGGGCCCTAGAGGCTGCTGCCTGATTTATAAATGCCAAGGTGTGTGGCTATAATGGTGATTGGGCACCAGTGCTCCCCATGAGTAGCAGCCTGCTGAATCCTTGATGAACATGGCCTAATCTGCTCTGTCAGTTTCCCAAACCACCAAAAATTGGCTCCCAACACACTGGTATTTGAGAACTACCGATTCAGGAGATGAGTGGCAAGAAATGGCATTAGGAAAGTAATTCTAATATTCAAGAATCATCCATTCTCCAAAGCAGGTTTAGGAAGAGCCGCTCACCTGGATTCTGCTCCCTCTCTAACAGTCTACGCTGCATGTGCATGTTAATGATTGCATTGATCTTCTGTCTGTTTTTGTTGATATTTGGCTCCACCATTATTTCTGTTAGCGTAATGTTGGATTTAATCGCCCTTGAAGCTGTTGATCTAGCAACCATTGGTAACTTATCTTGGTAAATGCGGTCTGTAAAGTCAGTCTCTTCATCTTGAATGTGTTTTATCCTAGAAGGGGAAAAAAAGACATACATATTGCATATATTTTTCCTGGTAGTCAAATTAACACAGAAACAGTTATTGCTGTAATTGATATTTCCATTTTTATAAATGAGGGACACTCAAAAGATGTCATTGAGGGGGAGCAGAACTCTGCCTACAGCAGGAGTGGTGATGTCATTTGCTTGATTGCTGCCTTTGACACTTTTTTCAAAGAACCCTTGCTGAGAACAAGCATTAGGCTCAGCAGGTGACACATACAGAAATTCATCAGGTAGTATGGAGGCCAGTGTCTCCCAAACTGTGGGATTCCCAACATTGTTGGTGGATTATGACATTGAAACTGACAAGCTGAAAGATGTGGAGGAAAATGTATTGAGTCCTATGTAAAGTGAAACTGAGCCAGGTATGTGCATTTACTCATGAGTAGGCAACCATGTCTCAGTCCACTTAGAAGGGCAGGCCAAGTGGAATGAAACGCCACCAGAATGGCTCTAATCTGATGAACGCAGGCCCCCAAAAAACACTCAAGAAGGACGTTCCCCTCTGCAAGCAAAAATGTATTGATTCCTATGGAAAGTGAAAATGAGCCACATATGCATTTACTTATGAGTAGGCAAACGTGCCTCAGTTGTTTTGCTCTTGCCCTGGGAAGCTATGGCTGGTTCTTACATGCTCCCTATACTTGCTTAGCAGCTCCCTGGATCACAGTGTGAACCAGTAAGACAATGCAGGTACAGCTATCACAGAACCTAATCAGACCCTTCAACACCCATGCACTGTAGCCACTTTTGGTGATGGTGACTAGCAAACCACAAAGCTGCTGATGTGACCACTGAAGAATGGGGTGGGAGACAGTACTTCACTGCTGACACCACCAGTTGCAGCTGCCATCAGTGCTGATCAAACTAGCTCGTGCCTGAAGCCGATAAGGATGTATATGTACCATTTTATTTTTATGAGACATCTGAACAGATATGGTTTATTTATTCTGAAATCTGGGAGGAAGTCCTGTTATGTTCATAGGACTTATTTATAGCAGACATGTATAGAGTATTGATCCAAATGTGTTGTAATTTAATTGTACACAGCATGCATTCAGCATTTTTGTTATACAGTCTGGGATCAGTGCTTTCAGACATACAGCTTGACTCCCAAAAACAGTGCACCAGTGCTATGAGGAGCTGGGTATTTTAAGCCATTGTTTTTCCTTCACTTGGCTATTACAGTCAGTTTTTTTTATATGTGAATTCACTATCTGTGACTTTACTCATCTGCAAGGGGCAGAATTGCCAACTACCTCTCATTATCCCAGACTCTGTTCTCATTATCCATGAATACAGTGCTGGGGGGGGGGGGGCCTGACATAGCTAAAGCAAGCAGGTGGGGGTAAGAGGGGTTGCAGGAGGCGGAAGAGAAGAGACAGTTGCCTCCTTGCAGGTGGGGGTAAGAGGGGTTGCAGGAGGCGGAAGAGAAGAGATAGTTGCCTCCTTGCAAACAGAAGGCAGTGCCAACACTGTGCAGGGGGGAGAAGAAGAGATGCCTATACAGTATATGGCCATTGGGCAGGGGCTTGCAGTAATTTCATCCAGCCAATTATACTCCTTGTTTTTTAGAATGTCGTCTGGCTTAGGTCCATTCTCTGCCATCATATGGCCATTGGTATTTGCCCATAGAGATTAGACACATTTGTGTCTGCTTCCAGACTTGCCCCACCATCTCAGGGACTCCAGCTGAACCTTCACAACGCTGGCAACGATGAGCGGTCTCTGGAAGGCTACCTGAGGGATACTATGGGGCTGGAGCAAGCCCAAGGAAGAAGCCCTAAAGACAGGCAAAGGAGGAGGAAGGGTGAAGCAACCCCCTCCCCACTGCTGAACTCTGAAGCCTCTTTGTCAGGCCAGCAACCTTCAACAAGTCAAGGGAGAGCCAGCACAATGCAGGAAGCATCAGATGTTGGAGTTGTTGATGAGCCCTCCCTATCTCCCAGCTACTTAGACTACAGGATAAGATTCAGGTTCATAAAGTTCACTGAGTGTATGGTGAAGAGGGTTCCCTGGAACCTAACCCCATTTCCCCACAGGCTCAGTGATTCAGTATCCACTAATTTGGTAGCCACTAGGTCAGTGTTTCTCAAACTGTGGGTCGGGACCCACTAGGTGGGTCACGAGCCAATTTCAGGTTGGTCCCCATTCATTTCAACATTTTATTTTTAATATATTAGACTTGATGCTACCATGGTATGTGACTGCATTTGGGTAAATGTTACAGACCTGTACTTTTAACAAGGTACTATGTATATTATTTTAATAATGATAGTAAATGGGACGTACTCCTAGGTAAGTGTGGGCAGGATTGCAGCCTAGGATTGTTAAAAATTTTCCTGCTTGATGATGTCACTTCTGGCCATGACATCACTTCCGGTGGGTCCTGACAGATTCTGACAGATAAAAAGTGGGTCCCGGTACTAAATGCGTGAAAACCACAGCACTAGGTTTTCCAGGAACCTAACCCTAGCAGATAATGAGAACTGATTGTATATCAAAAGCCCCACTGATTTTTTTTTAAATACTACTTGGGGTAATTAATTCATGATTATGTCTTAATGAGAAGTGAAGATTTTGTAAGAGAAAAATATAACTCTTGCTCTACACTTGGGAAAAGCTTAAGAGTTAATTCAACTCATTTCTGTAGAACAACTGCTAATCTATTAACTCAGTGGTTCGCGAAGTAGGAACCATGGTTCCCCAGGGAGACTTAGAAACCAGCCAAGGGAACTGTGGAATCCTCATGAAAAACCAGTTGTCCTATACAATGTATAGAATTGTAGCCCTAAGGGGGAGCCATGGCCAATAGCCCAGTAGGTCAAGGGAGCCATCAGTTGGAAAAATTAGGAAACCACTGTATTAACTTATTGTTAATATGTAACTTAATAACTCGCAGGGAGCACAAAATTTTATCCATATATAGGTGCTAACGTGCAACTTTCAAATGTAATGTGGCAAATGTAACCTACCGCCTGTTTGTCAGCATTGTATAAATGTCTTGTACAAATATTTCGGCAGCTCCTGGTTTACAATGAATTGTCCCATCAATTAGCTCTCGAATTGGCTTCAGGTTTCTTTTTGCAAAGAACTTTTAATAAAAGCAAAAGAATTGCTTCAGACAAAATCATTCATTTTCTTGCCTTCAGCTTTTTAAAAATCTATTCCTCTTCACCCCCAAATCAAGAACATGAAAATCATTTTCAGACAAAGTAAGGATTACAAACACCACAGATTCCAAAATCTGTGCACCACAACTGATATACAGACAGATGTGTATCATACAGGTAGGCATAAATCACAGAGTTTACTGAAACCAAACAAAGGGCCCAATCCTATCCAAATTTCCAGCACTGGTGCAGCCACAATGTAGCCCCGAGGTAAGGGAACAAATGTTTCCATACCTTCAGGAGGCCTCTGTGACTGCTCCCTCACCACAGGATGCAGCGCACACCCCACTGGCACAGCTGCACTGGCACTGGAAAAGTGGATAGGAGTGGGCCCAAAATCAGCTACTCCAAAAATGTTTCAGTATTATTATTTTTTAAACAGTTATTATAGTGAATGGCTGATGTTGCAAGTGTGGAGGCACAAATGCAATAAAATGCATATTTTTAGCCTAGTTCAGTGATAAAAAATTAAAATGTGATTAATGATAGATCTGGTTGATCATATAATCCTAAAACTATTTTTACTGTGTTATTTGAAGGATGACAGATTTGGAAGTTATTGTTTAATTTTTATTATTATTAAGAGTTTTTCTATACTGCTTTTCAACAAAAAATAGTTCACAAAGCAGTTTACATAGCAAAATATATCAATAAATAATTCCCTGTGCTCAAAGGGCTCACAATCTAAAACACACACACACACACACACACACACACACACACACACACAGAAGAGACACCACTGGAAGAGAACCACTGGAAAAGAAGCCATGCTGGTATGAAAGGAGAAGGCTGCTCGCTCGCTGCAAAAAATAACAGGAAACCACTTTAAAAGATGAAGTTTTTGCCCACTTGGCAGGGGTTCATTAATCTGCTTACAACTCAAACGTTTGTATGTGGCATGCTGGAAGAACCCTACTGCTCCTTCAAGTGCAGAAAGGATTGCAAAAATATGCAACAAATCAGTTACAACAATATTTTTGTTGTTGTTATTGTTAAAAATATTCATATACTGCTTTTCAACAAGGGTAGTTCACAAAGCCATTTACACTGAAAAATAAATCAAAATAAGTCAGATGGTTCCCTGTCAGAGCTTACAATCATAAAAAAACAAAAACATACAGACGAGGGCACCACAGCAAAAAGTGGCTCTTTGCTCAAACAGCAGAGCAATATTGACGTATTATGCAAAAACATGCTGGTCAACAGAATTAGGTCAACACAAGATTGGACATTTACTTTCTGGAATAATTAATATCAGAACTGTGTAGAACCTTATATGCTCTTTAAGTAATAACTTGCAGGGAGGGTTGTCTTGTAAACCACATTATAAATGTGTTTAAATGATGGTAGTGTATTCATTTTTTTCTGTTTTCTAAGAAGAAACACTGTCATCATCCAACCTACTCTCCTCCCTCCCACTTGAATATAAGCAACATATTTAACCTAACAGCTATATATTGTGTATCTCTTAGAGTAGACATGACTGCTGGTGGCTTGAAGAGACAGTAAAAGAATCAGAATGCAGATAAGTAAAGAAGCTGCACTCCTAATGTTTCCTGTCAAAGATAGTAACATTTATCTGAAAAGCACAGGCTACATTGGTTGCTCACCTTTCCAAGCTGTGACCAGTTGCTGAGCTTGACAGCTAATGAGGTCCCATTTTCAAAGCAACGCATTGGAATGTCTTCTGGGTAATACCAAGAGAATATTTCAGCAATGAGAAAGCCATTTGAAAAATCTCTACTCAAAAGAAAAAAAAAATTATGTTTCAATATTTTTCTGTTAGTCCTCTGCAGAGGAGTATCACTTCCTGTACAAGAGACCTCTGTAGGTTTGTCAAACCTGAGAGGTCTTTTCAAGTAAGACATTTCCTTGCCTCCCCACCCTTCAGGTATCTGTAAAAAGCAAAACAGCTGAAAGTTTCCCCTTTCTTCTACAGAGAAGAAGTACATTGCTGAACAGAGGGAAAACATGCTGGAAAACAGTACAGAAACATTCAGGCACAAGGAGTCAGTAGAGTAGCTAGAGGGGGGCATAACAGCAAGTACTGCAGGTGCCACAATGCACTGTGAAAGCGGCCCCTCCCACTTGCCATTGGAGCCATTCTGGACAGTGTTGGCAAAGCATAGAAGATGCTTTGCCTCAGCCCTATCTAGACATTTTCCTCAGCCCTATCTAGACTAGATAGAGATCTAGTCCCCTGGGGGCTGGGGATAAGAATAGGCCCTCCGTTTGGCTGTACTTGTCGTAAGAGATGACTAAACAGCCACCGGGTAGATGGGACTCATTAGCCTGGGAAGGCAGCTCATCTGAGAGAAGGAAAACTCTGATCCCAAACCTCCATTGCCTTGTGGCTACATCTAGTTAAGGAAAAGGCTTCAGGAGTCAACCTCGAGGCGAAATCTGGAGCCAGAGTCCCTGAGGCAGTTCATGGCTGGAACCAACCCTATTGGCCTCTGCCTTTCCATTGGACCATTTCAGCGATGATGTGGAGAGGGGGGATTTGCTGCATGGGAAACAGTCTATCCTCCATATCTACTTTACCCAGGCTTCACCCACTGGAGAGGACACTCCGTTCCAGAACCACCATTCAGAGCGTGATACCATAGTCTTCCGAGACAGAAGGATGCCAAAAACCATCTAGAGATACCAGGGATTAAGCCAGGAACCATCTGCATGCACAGCAGGTGCTCTACCACCCAACTGCAGCCCCTCCCTTCCCCTGTAAGAGTCTAAGATGCTGCAATCCTATACACACACACTCCTGGAACTAAGCCCCACTGAACAGTGTGCCTTACTTCTGAGTAAACATACACAAGCTTGTTACAGCACAATCCTATGCACGTTTACTCAGAAGTAAGTCCATGGGGGAGCACTCACTTGGTGAGACACTGGAAGTGATCAAAATGATCTTTTATACCCCTGAGACCTCAGGGACCGGGTCTCAAGGGTCACCTGTAGTCTCTGGATCACAGGTTGAGAACCACTGAATTGTAAGTGGTGCAAAGGCAGGATAGAAATACTGAATGACAGCCCAATCCTATGCATGTCTACTCAGAAGTAAGCTCCATTATAGTCAATGAGACTTACTCCCAGGAAAGTGTGGATAGTGTCCAAAGAGTGGAAAGTGTCCAAAAAGCCCCAGTGATGCTTATATAGAGCCCAATCCTATGTGTCTACTCAGAAGTAAGTCCCATGGTCTCCAGTGGGGCTAACTCTCTGGAAAGCATGCATAGGATGGCAGGCCACAGTCCTATCCACACTTACCAGAGAGTAAGCCCCACTGGGGTTACTTCTGAGTAGACACACACATAGGATTGGGCTTTATATGAGCCCCACTGGGGCTCTTTGGACCTGGTCTGGGGGGAGGGGAGCCTCAGGGCAGGCGCCTGGCAGGCCAAGGGGTTTGCCAGGGTGGCCTCCAGCCCTCCTCGGGCCTCGCACGCCTCACCTACAGAAGTGCCTCGGGGAGAAGGTGAGGTCGAGGCTCTGCAGCCAGCGCAGCACCGGCCGGGGCAGCCCGGTCCTCCTCTGGCTCGTGAAGTAAGACATGAGGACGAGAGGAGCACCCTCGACGGTCAGGGTCTGGCGAGGCTCTGAGGGTACTACTCCAGCGCCGCCAGGCCTACGGAGGCTTCCTCCGTAGCCATGGCAACAGTGGGTTGCCCAGGCAACCGCCCCGCCGTTGGAGAGTCGCTCCACCCCCACCCCACCCACCTAAACAACAACAAACGCCGGCACGCATGCGTTGCAGTGCCTAGCCCGCTTGTCCCGTCTGCGCAAGCGCGTCAGAGATACTCGTTGCTAGGGAACGCTTTGGCTGTATGGTAGGTTGCAATTATTACCTTGGTACCCAAGGGACCAGGGACGTGCGGTGGGTGGGGAGGCAGAGCCTCCTCGCAGGAGTCCTTTGAAAAGCGCCGCTGCCGTGTGAGGCACCCACAACCCAGGCGCAGAAGTGCAGAGTGCAACGCTTTCCAAAGGACTCCAGTGGGGAGGCACTGCCTCACCTGCCTGTGTGCCTCACCCTGCACTCACAAACCACGCACTGAGCGAGGAGGGAGGGAGCACAGAGCGTGTGGGTTCTGGGGGCTTGGGCGCCTCACATAGCGGCATGGCTTTTCCAAGGACTCGGCGGGGAGGCTCTGCCTCACCTGCTTGGGTGCCTCACACCGCACTCACAACCCACGGGCAGGGTGAGGGGAGCACAGAGTGCGGGGGTTGTGGTTCCTGGGTGCCTTACACAGCAGCATCGCTTTTCGAAGGACTCCAGCGTAGAGGCTCTGCCTCACCTGCCTCCCCACCCACCGCATGTCCCTGCAAAGACGGAGGTTCACTTTGGGAGCAGAGATGCCCTTGGAGCGCTCTCTTGGATGCCTTTGATTCCCTCCCTCTTTCAGAATAGCGCAAAGGCTTTAATACAGACAACTTGGCCAGGGCTTCTTTGTAATGCATGTATTCAGATCCTGTAATCCTTTCTTGTCCTTTCTCCTTTCTTGTCTGGAATTACAGCCCAATCCTATGCATGTCTACTCAGAAGTAAGTCCCACTGAGTTCAGTGGGGTTTACTTCCAGGAAACTGTGCATAGGATTGCACTCTCAATCTAAATTGAAAAAGGGGGGGACAAGCACAGCCCCCTATCTTTAACCATTGTCTAGAAAAGGGAATGTTGGCAGGCGAAGATCAACATGGAAGGGTTTAAGAAGCTGCACCTGTCAACATTCTCTCTGCTAGACAATGTTTAAAGATGGGGAGCTGTGCTTGAGAGTGCAATCCTTTGCACACTTTTCTTGCAGTAACCCCCACTGAACTCAGTTGGACTTGCAGCAGAGGGTCTCTCTATTGTATCTTGTTACCCTGGAGTCAGTCCCCCCCCCCCCAAAGTAACAATTCCTGGCTAGAAAAAGAAAAACAAACTTATCCTGACCAAATTAATTTTTAAATGTTATGGCAGATTGACTTATGATTTCTGGTATGGTTGTTTGTCTTGGTCCCTGAAAAAGTCATGATCGTTTTTTGTTAAATCATCTAATTTTTGGGGTGGTCAAACTTGTTTGCAAAATATCCATCAAATTTTGCTATTTTGTGTTTCATTTCCATGAAGCTTGCATCCAAGCAAGTGTCTTTAGGATAAAAGTGTATGGCCGTAATTTCTTGGCATCCTTCAGTCTCGGAAGACTATGGTATCGCGCTCTGAATGGTGGTTCTGGAACAGAGTGTCCTCTCCAGTGCGTGAAGCCTGGGTAACGTAGATATGGAGGATAGACTGTTTCCCATGCAGCAAATCCCCCCTCTCCACGTCGTCGCTGAAATGGTCCAATGGAAAGGCAGAGGCCAATAGGGTTGGTTCCAGTGGTGTTGCAGGAGTTGCCAGAACGTGACTGTGTTCAGCCATGAACTGCCTCAGGGACTCTGGCTCCGGATTTTGCCTTGAGGTTGCCTCCTGAAGCCTTTTCCATAACTGGATGTAGCCACAAGGCAGTGGAGGTTTGGGATCAGAGTTTTCTTTCTCTCAGATGAGCTGCCTTCCCAGGCTAATGAGTCCTATCTACCCAGTATGGCCATAATCCAATCCAAAATATATTTAGGCTGCAATCTTGTACACACTTATCTGTGGCTGACAGAACAATCTTATGCATGTCTATTCAGAAATAAGCTTCACTGAATTCATTGGAACTCATTCTCAGATGTTACAAGATTGCAGCCTAAGACTGGAATGCTATACACATTTGATCAGGAGTAAGTCTCCTTGAACTCAGCAAGTCTTAATTCTGAGTAGACATACATAGATTGTATAATAAATCCCATACAACTCAATGGGGTGTTTCCCTGCATAGCCTGGTATTTTTTGTCACTATCGTGTAGGGACCATTTGTGAACTGTAGGTTTTTAAGCTCAACATGAGTTTCTCCCTCTCCTTTGCTGTGCTGCCTCCCTTCTCCTCCTAACAGGCAGGACACCTCTGATCAGTTTATTTTTGTTCTCTTTCACATCTCTACTCAAGACTTGTTTCTTCTACTGAACAAATGGTTGTGTGAATCATCATACCAGTTCTGATCAAGGCTATCTTTGCCTCCACATGTGGAAATGAGCTGCAGCCAATTGGAGAAAATATCTAATGAAAGGTGCCCTGAGGATTTGCTCAAAGGCCATTTCTAAAATGTCATGTAAGTCTAAAGACCAAACTGAATATTTTGAATCAACAGGAAGGACAAACCAGGTTTGGTGATTCATGTCAAACAGCAAAGCCACAAAGAGCACAATCCTAACGCCTTATGTCAGTGCTTTCCAGCACTGACACAAGGGCAATGCAGCTCTGAGGTAAGGGAACAAACATTCCCTTACTTTGAGTAAGAGAATGTTATTCAAAGTAAATGTGCTGCAGAATGCAGCACATGCCCCATTGGCATCGCTATGCCAGTGCTGGAAAGCACTGACATAAAGGGTTAGGATTGTGCCCAAAGTGTCTGACTGACATTTAGGAAGGCATCCACAGTTGACTTTGGCTTAACTCCCAAGCATTTGTTATGGAAAGGGCCTCTCTTGTAAAGCCCCATTCTTTAGCAGTGCTGTTGGATTGTTTCCGAATTACCTCACCCATTTAATGTAGCCAGAGGCAAGCTTCTTATGTGGAGTCTTGTTTAGTTGCTGCTGGATGATAAACACAATCCAGGGGACAAGTTAACACCTATATTTGTGTACTGAAGTTTATCTTTACCTGTACTTTTTAAAAAAATTGTAGAGGTATAAACCATTCTAAAACAATGGCACATTTGGATTTTAAAATAACTTCTGATCTTCATAGTCATACAAAAGGTTTTCATTATGTTTTTGTTAAACAATGTGTGCTACCCCTAAATGAGGATCAAGTCCTCCCACAGTTGGCAGTGCAGACCATTCAGCTGGATAGACTACTCGCTACAGAGGTACTAAGGGCAACAGTGATCGAGGGCCCAATCCTATCCAACTTTCTAGTGCCATTGCAGCTATACCAACAGGGTATGTGCTATACATCCTGCTGTGGGAAGGCAGACACAGAGGCCTCCTCTGTTCCTTTACCTCGGGGCTATGCTGCAGCTGTATCAGCACTGAAACGCTGGATAGGATTGGGCCCACAGCAACATAAGACAAGTGATGCCTGAGTGGACTGACTGACTGCCTAATCAAAGATTCCTGTGCCTTTTGTACAAGCATAATCAAAGAAGCAAAATGTTCTGACATATGAGACAGTAGAAGAGGAGGGGAGTAGCACCCGTGTGTCATTCCCAAGGGGAGGCGGCCCTTTGGAATCACCCTCTTTAGCAGGCGACTATGTTGGTGACTCACCAGCAGGATACTCCTGGGAGAAATATCCCTCTACCACCCCCCAGCAAAAGTAGGTCATGGAGTTATTAAGTCCATTTGGGGGTAGCACATCACCAGGGAGATGGAAAAATCACAGGCCATTCTTCCTCCTGGCATTCTCACACCTCTCTCACTAACAGCAGAAAGGCAGATGGTACAACTCTTGATGGAGCAGTAGGCACTGTTCTCAGCGTAGCATGGCATTGGAAAATCCAAGTTCTTTCAAAGAACTTTGGCTCATATGGGTAAAGGCGTGACAACTGGTATGAGACTTACACAAAGATACAGAGAAATGTGGTGAATGGTGCATAGGACTGCCTATTGGCTACTTGAGTTCCGGTGGATGGATGGAGGGTAGACAGGTATCATGAACTGCAATCCTGGCCAGTGATTCTATTGTATGAAAAACTGCACAAAATGATTTCTGAACGCCAGCTAGTATGATGAAACTAGTGCTGGAGTGGACAAGCTTATACATTAAGTAGTCCGTGGTGGAGATGTGTTTGATTCCATACCACAAGCAGAAGACTGAAAAGAAAGGGAAATAATTCACAGTATCTTGCTCATGAAGTGCTTGAATAGGAAAGGCAGAAAGAAAAATGACACATTTATTTCTTTTATTGTCTTCAGATTTTAGATATGTATAGAATGCACTTAACAGCCTGCATTTCTACATATACACATTACTGACTTCTTGAACCAGAATATAACAAAACAAACAAAAATATATAAAGGAACAAAAGGGCTTAATCAGACATACAGGCTCTAAAGCTTTCAAAATACGAGCTCGTAAAAGCTTCCCTAAGTGGTATAGCACCACTCTGTGTAAGTGTCTGGATTAGACACAAAGCAGTCAGTTGTTAAAAAGGCTTGTGTCCATATAAAAAACTGTTGCTTTGGCTACTTCAGCTTCCTTCCTTCTTCACCTGCAGTCTCCTCTAATGAATGGGAAAGGGGAGCTGAGCGTGACAGAGCAATACCATTTAAAGGGACAAATGCCCCCACTAAGGGCTGAGACTTCTTGTCTGGAAGAAAAAAAGGGTCTGAGTCTTCACCTGGTGTGCTCATCTGAGGAATGAGAGTGAATGGGGAAAGAATTTGAAGCATTCCTAGGAAATTCTAATGTTTCCAGCAACAATAAATACTTCTTGCAAGTGGCAGGAAAATGCCATTCCAGTGAAACTGATTTACAGTTCAATACCAGGCATAGAATCATAGAATTGGAAGGGACCCACAAAGTCATCTAGTTCAACCCCCTGCCTATAGCAGGAAATCTTCCTAGAGCATCTCTAGCAGGTACCCTGTTGAGCTTGAAGATCCACTGCAAGGGAAAATCCACCACCTCCCTTAGCAGTCTATTTTTCCTGCCAAACTGCCCTTACTGTCAGGAATTTCTTCCTGATATCTGACCAGAATCTCTTGTCTAACACTTTGTACTTCTGAGCATTTCTACTCAGAAGATAGTCCCATTGTGTTCAATGGGGTTTACTCCCAGGAACGTATGTACAAGGATGCAGCCTCAGACTGCAATCTTATGTACATTAATTTAGAACGAAACTCATTGAACACAATGACCTTATGAGTTAATATGAATAGGATTGGTTTGGCAATTGCTAGATGAAAGACTCTGGAATCTCTACAACAAATTAGGCCTAGCCCAAATATGCAGTACATCCCTGGGAAATGATATTTGTCAGTCACATCTGTGAGAGTCAACTCACATGTGATTTGCAACCACACATTCATTCCAGTGCAGGGGTTTATCTGTGGAAAAAGCTACAGTAGTCCTTTCTCTGGTGCTGTCGAGCATCCTGCAGTTGTCTTCCTGTGTCTGCACATATCCCAGCAGCACTTGTCTGTTGAAAGGGTAGGAGTTTCCCTTCTGAGGCAATAAATTTACTGGTCCAATCTTCCTCAAGAGACAGACTAGAACAATGTTTTGCAACCGTCATCCCCAGATGTCCACCGAACAGAGGTACAGCTGGTGATGTTGTCATCGCCAATTATTTCCATGTTGGGAAGTCATATGTGACAGAACAAACACTGGAAAGAGGCTCAGGGCAGGCAGAGGGCTTTTTCAAGTGCACAAAACCACTGTTTGTCACAGTTCTGATGCTGGGTGGTGGGTGTCCGGGGGTGCTGTGTGTACCACCACACACAACCCTGCATACCACCAGTAGTATGTGTATCACAAGTTAGTAAATACTGGTCTAGGACATTATGGGCGCAATCCTAACTCACTTTCCAGCACTGTGCCAGTGGGGCATGTGTTGCATCCTGCAGTTGGAGGGCGGTCATGGAGGCCCCCTCAAGGTAAGGCAATGTTTGTTCTCTTATCTCAGAGTTGCATTGCCCTTATGTCAGTGCTGGAAAGTGGGTTAGGATTGTGGCCTATCTCACCTAACATCTAACATGTCAGAACTCACAGATATCAGACAACCACCTAAGTTTCTGACTATGCATTCAAAACCCATATAGAAGATTCCAAACTCATGGATTAAGAAGTGAAAAAAGAACTCATTGTGGGGGGGGGGGAAAGTCATGGATAAGGAAACACACGTGGGTTTTGAAAGCCTCACCTGCTTCCTATGAGGCGAGGTCAGTCTGGGAAGCCAGGGGGTGCTCCTCACCACAGGAAGCTTTTGCCTGACCTGCCTGCCTGGGATGAGGAGCTACCCACCTTCGGCTGACTGACCCACCTTCAGCTGACTGACCCCACCAGAGAAATGCTGATTTCCACATAGGTTTTTGCACATTTGATCTGGGCCTTAATTACAGCTGCCTATTCCCTACATAAGAATCAATCATCTGGGAAGGCCCTAAACATAGGTAAAATGTATTTCAGCAGTGGAGTGGTTAATCATGCTATGTTAAAGTACAGTTCCAGAACATGAATAAATTCTAACTTTATTATATGAGCACCTAGTCACTGGGTTATTTAAGGGATCCCCAAAATTGTTGTTAACAACTGTTGCATTTCAGTTGTCAGGAATTTATGTTAGTATATGAAAGTCAGTTTATGCCCTTCCTTCCCTATCCAAACAATTGTTCACGTAAAACATATAGTAACATTCTTGTTCAAATTTTTAAAGGTTAGTCACTACTTTATCTATACAATAAGAAGTCTTTCAATATGGTTGGCAACTGGAGTTGTGGAACAAGATGCAACCTGGCTCTTCCTATGTAATTTCGGATACGTAGTCGGCACAGTTGGCAAAGAGAATACGGAGTAGCTGCAAGTGGATAAAACATAAAATTGAGTGTTAATTATTCTCAAGGTTTCACAGTGTGTGCTTATGACACAATTATATATTTTTAAGATACTATTATTACTACAAATATTTATATGCTGGTATTCGAAAGAAGAATAAGTTTACAAAACAATAAATTAATAAAACATTCATAAAACAATGGTCCCCTGTCCCAAAAGGTCTCACAATCTATGGGCCCAATCCTATCCAACTCTCCAGCACTGATGCAGCTGTGCAAACAGGGCATGCACTGCACCCTACAGTGAGGTGGCAGCCAGGGAGGCCTCCTCAATGTTAGAGAATGTTTGTTCCCTTACCTGAGGGCTGCATTGCAGTTGCATCTGCACTGGAAAGTTGCATATGATGCCCTAAGGCTGCAGTCGTATGCACTTTCCTGGGAGTAAGCTCCATTGAACATAATGAGACTGACATCTGAGTAGACCAGCAACAGTCACTAGAAGAGACACTGTGCTGGGGTGAATAGGGATAGTTGCTCTCCCCCTACTAAATATAAGAGACCCACCACAAAAGGCACCTTTTTCCCCAGGTAGTATGGTATGTTAGTCTACCCAAATGGAAACTTTAAACTAATTCAAAGTAAAACAACACCAACCACTTCCCGCTATGTACCACAACTGCCATTCTCACACATTCATGTTAATGTGCCTTCCATTTTTACCAAGATGTATTTTTTTCACTTCCTAGTACAGGTTTCCATAACAGCTATTTCAATTTTAATTAACTAATTGTATGAAAGCTCTGCCTGTAAACATTCAGCAAGACTTCTTCAAATGCCTAAACTGTTACTCTTTTGGGTTTCCACTTTCTGTATGGTATGAGCACAAAATCTACTGTACTGAGAATGATTAAAGCTACAGGTTACATTTGTCAAAAATTACATTATTTAGTATGTTTCAGATGTACTCTATATTCTTTTAAATAGAAACAGAAAAAAAAATATTGTCCCATAGGTTCTGCCTCATATATAAATATACATAGTTCTGTTTTTATGGAGGATAAAGTTAGTGAAAATGTTCATATAACTTAGGAAAAGAAAACTTCATGGCTATAATTCATGTAAAAGATAATAATATAGAAAAACCTGTTTTCCAACAAACTTCACACTGGGAAAAGAGGCTGGGAGAATTCAAATCTAGGCAAAAGTTTTCCATAATCGAAGATGTTCCTTTTCCGTTTGTGAAAGTTGTTTTTAATGTGTCTTTGACTGGACTGGTTCTGCTATCATTGTTTCCACAACTTGTAAGTAGCTTCCTCTTTTAAAAATCTTAAACATGGAGAAACCCTTTTCTCAAGGCGTGGTTACTCTGATAAATATACATATATACTTCTGCTTTACCTTCATGTAGAAGCAATACTTTTTCCACCAAACTGTGTGGAGGAGCTACATCTACAGGTCGTTCAAACTCTGTATTTTTGGCATTTATGTCTGCCCCAAATTCAAGAAGCATGTTTATTATTTCTGCACTAGATTGCCTTGCAGCTCCATGTAGTGGAGTTTCCAAAAACTTTCCTTTTTGTACATTTGCACCTGTAGATTGTAACGGAAAAGGAGAATATAGGTTAATTAAAGTGACAGAGACAAATCCTAGTGCTTGACTCTAACTCTTAACTCTCAGACATTAGGTTCTTGATCTAATCTAGATATTGATTCTGCAGTAGAAGATATTTTCAGTAGTACAACAGCTGGGGTTGTCATAATTACTTATGTGGATAATGAATTATACTATTCTAGAGATGTACAAAATCCTTTAGAAATTATCTGAGACAAAGTTGGCACAAGGGCAGAGCTGATGTAAGGTGTATGTGAAAAAAAATAGCTGCTTGTTGTTTGAAACAGAAGGAGAGAGACAGAGATGGCTGAAGGCACAGTGGGGTACAGGTCCTCCTCTTTCGATGGATCTAATGAGAAACAGTAAACCTGCTGCCACTGCACATGCTGCTTCTTTTTACCTATGATCTAATTGTTGTTTTGCGAATATTACAGAAATGCCATAAGCCTCTAGTGCACTATCTCCTCCAGAAGAAGCCAAACGCAGAAATTTCTCCCTACTCAGAGAAGAAAAAAGAGCATAGCCATATATTGATCAAGCAGTTTTAAAATTAAAATGTACCTGAATGCAGAAGCGCATGTACACATTGTTTCTGCTGTGAAATGCAAGCTGCATATAAAGGTGTTCCCAGGTGAGGAATGTCTTGGTCAACATCTATGCCCCAAGAGATCAACAACTCCAGACAATTGCTGTGACCTGATCAAAATAAAATGTAAGTATCCCGACCAACAAGAAATTGTATTTATAATGAAAAATGCACTTCTTGATCTATTTCAGTTATAATTTCTCACCTCTGTTGGCTGCTTCATGAGTTGGAGAAGGAAGACATGTTTCCCACTGAGCTTTGGCACCATACTCCAACAGAAGTTCTACGCAGGATGCACTTCCTCTTGAACAGGCATTGAATAGCGGTGTCATTCCGTCAATTGTTGTAGCATTCACCTAAAATATTGGATAGGTCCATGATCAGGAATAAAATACTTGTTTGTATTTTTTTTTCTGGGGAATATTTGTATCTTTTGTCATTGTTGTGCTTCTTTATGTTTCAAGAAGATGCGGTTACAGCAAGAATACCCAATTCTCTGAACCGTCCACCATTTTGGCTTGCAGCAGAAAACAACAAGATCTGTCCAATGAAGGAACCCAAATACTTGTGATAAAGGTCACTGGAAGGCAATGGCAAAATATGAAGGATAAAAAAGTCCTTAACTGATGCAATATATACGATGACAAAAGAGGAAAAGAAGTAAGACAGTATGTTGTCAAGCTATTGAAGAAAGTTTTGATCTGAAATGTGTAGGAAATATGCATAGTAACATAGAGGCTTAGTGAACTTGGCAACCGCAGGCACACCTGCTTTGGCCAGAACACATTCTGAGCCACAACCTTGTTCACTGCTTTTTACCTAGTAAACAGGATGAGCTAGCATTAGAGATAAGGAGAAGTGCTCAGAGCTCAGGAATGTGTTACTATAGTATTGCTATCTCTGACCGACAGTAAACTCAGCTTGTTCTGTACTGCTTGAGAGTCAATAAAAAGCTTGGTGGAGGCTGGGCAAGGATCTATTCCAGCTTCTGGCTTCCCCCGTGCATCCACATTTGAAACCTTGCCTGCCGTCTCTTCTTTTCTGCCTCTCTGACTCCTTGCTGCTCCAGTTCCTTCCCTCAACCCTCAGAGTGCCTCTGCTCCTTGCACTCCATCAAGCAACAAGGCTTTAAGCCTTGTGTGCTTCCCAAAGCAAAGTAGTGTTGCTACAAAATGTACTAACTGCAAAATTATATGGTTAAATTTTTGAATCTTTGGATAAGCAAATTCTACATGTATCCAATGGATTGCCCAAATGCCTATTGCAAAATGTAATCTAATACAAAACATAGTGGCTTGCTGTCTAATAGGATGGCTTACTGGTTGAATATTGTGCCAGTACTCCAACATTTGTAAAGGCTCCTCAATGTCTTCTAGCTAATTCAAGCTGGTAGTAGTGCAGATATTATCAGAGAAAACAATACTTACGTTTGCTCCTGCTTCAAGAAGGATTCTAGCACATCCTACGTGATCCCCTAAGCATGCCTCATGCAGTGGAGTCACTTGATCAATTGTTAGAGCATTTACATTGTATCCCTAAAGAAAAGAAAAATATTAATAATTATAACCAAATCTGTTCACGAAATAATCCTATGCCTTTCTACTCAGAAGTCTCACTGAGCTCACTCAACAGAGCTGAGTTCAACAGAGCTCACTCCCAGAAAAGTGTGCATAGGATTGTCTCCAAGGAGCCCAACAGGCCTTATACCACTGAAAACAGTGTTCCAGTTGTATAAGGTCCTTCACAGTTGACACAAAGGAGTACATGCTGTATTGCAGAGCTGGGCTGCTTCCACAAGCTGCAAGCAGCTGCAGCTCTATACCAGCAAAGTCTCCACATCCTCCTTACAGGTATCAGTAAGTCAGTGCAGGGGATGGGAGGGGGGTGAGGAGAGGGTGGAATGCGGTCTGGAAGGTGGCAGGATCAGTGGAAACGGCACTACCTATTTCCTATCCCCCTTCCTGGGTCTACTCAAATTTGCACCAACAAAATCACTGGTGCATGTTTGAGCAGACCCTTTCCAGTGCCAGAGGATTACTCCTGGGTAAGGTAACAAATGTTCCATTACTCAAAGGAAACCTTTGGAACTGACCCCTCCCCACTGGATGCAGCATCAGCTCTAGTGGCACAATTGCATTGGAGGGGGAGGGAGATGATGGGATTGGGGCCTCAATCTCCTAGTAAAAGATATACTTCTGCCTTCCTACAATCAAAATTTCACAATACAGGTATCCCTCTCTATCCACAGATCTGGTTATCCATGGTTCTCTGCCCCCCCTCCCCACACCCATAACCTTTATTTATCTTATTTTCATCTGAGCATCAGATTAGATCCATTAGGCTCTGGGGAAGACCCCTATCTAATCCTGAAACTGTAGATAATAAAGATAAACAGAGATCCAGTTTACATCCATCTCTAGCATTATACTTTTTCCATCAACAGAGGGAGACACCTTGCAGGAAACTTAAATGCTACACAGGAAAATGACATGGTGACCTCCTCGTATTTCGTAGTTCTTATTGCACTTGCAGGTGAATTGTGGTCATATTTGATAGTAATAAGTGCAATTATCAAAGGCAGGAAGGGAGGTTTATGACAGAGTGGTTTGAAAGCCCAGGATGGAAATGCATGGAAAAAGCCAAGAAATGGACATGAGAAAGAAACAGAAAAGGCTTCCTTATGTTGGACTTCTTAAGACTAATGTTCTAATGAGGATTCAACCCACTGTCTTTAAAAAAAAAAGCACTTTTACCTGTGTAATTAAAGTTTTTAGAGAAAGGAGACGCCCCTGACTCGCTGCTTCATGCAATGGTGAGCGATCTGCCCAGGAACCTATGGAATATCATCAATATAGTTTAGATTACAAAAATATATGTTTTCATTGATGAGTATCATAGCTGACAAATAGTAAATCCGAAAATCCCAAATTCTACATCAACCTTATGCCACAAAGATCTCATCCCTCAGTGTATGCACATTAATTTAATTCAATTGCAAACACAGAGACAGAAAGATAGCAGGAGGTTTCCGCATTCAAAAAGGATGATATTGCAAACCATGTTTTTGATGACTGAAATCCTATGCACAATTAATTGGGAGCAAATCCCAGTGGACTAAGTGGAACTTATTCAGGGCTGGCCCATTCATGAGGCTAACTGAAGCAGTTGCCTCAAGCAGCAGATTGGAGGGGGCTCCCACCTCTGTCCACCTGCTTGCCTCCCCTGATCCTCTTCTGATTGTTCCCACTTCCTGAACTGGAAAAGGAAGAGGGGAACAGAACAGAAGTGTGGAGGAGAGGAGAGCAGTGGGCTAGTGTGAGAGGAGCAGAAGCTGGCACCTCACCAAGTAAGGGGGAGGCATTTGGCATGTTGTCTCAGGCAGCAAGAGGTCTTGGGTTGGTCCTTGACTTATTTATAAATACATGTACCTTTATTTATGCCAAGGCTTAGAACTTCTCATTCTGATGCTGTGGCCAGAGGGAGATCACAGCAGCTTCCTGTGCCTTGAAAAACACTGGATTACTTTCCAGTTTTTAGCATGTTACAGAAATTGAATATTTTCAATACCATATTCAAAACACAGGATCAGCTTCCACACGGAGTACTGCTATGATGCACAGAGAAAGGTCACAAATCTGGACATAAGGCAGCTCAAGATCACCCAGTCACCAGGGTGAACAGGACTGTTCCAAAATGGTTGGCAACCTTCAGTCTCGAAAGACTATGGTATAAGCCTACAGCACCCAGTATTCCCAGGCGGTCTCCCATCCAAGTACTAACCAGGCCTGACCCTGCTTAGCTTCCAAGATCAGACGAGATCGGGCATGTGCAGGATAGGTTGTTTAAGTTATAAGCTGAAATTAATGGCATTTTTATTAAAGTTTCCTAAATATCTGTCATTATGCTAGAGATGTATTTTAAAAATCTTAGGCAGTATTTGAGCCAGAAAATAGTAAGACAGGAAGAAAATGTTCTTTTTGCAATATTATCATGGAAGACACAAATCCCAGGTTTACTGGTTGTTGTTTACAACCAGCCTTATGCATTGCCACTGCAGAGAATTCAACACCCCTCGTGCCAACTTGTTTTGCTGCCAAAGTGAGCCCTAAGCTGCTGCATTGAGAAACTGTACTGCGCATATAAAGTACCTTATTAACACCTCTGTGGCATTTTGATCTGCTGCAGACACCACAGATTTTGCTGAAAGGAAAATAAAGCAGTGCAGCCGAGTTGTTGTTTTTCTTTCCTACAAATCATTTTCATCCTTAACTGTGAAATCTTGCTACTTAATGCTGTTTATGCAAACAAAGTTTACATATTCTCACACAATACCAAGGCAGAATCCAAACTCTGTTTTGTATCAAGTCTGCAAGGTGTCCCTGCCCACAGTCGATATCAACAGCATATGCCCTCCAACATTTTATAGATTAAAAAAAGGGACAACACATTTGAACACTTTCAGCATCCATCCTGTTACACCAGAGATCACTTCCTCCCTCAGTGCCCCTCATTACATATTGCTGGAAGCTCTTCTCCACCCTCAGTATGATGTATTATTCCGCAATAGCTTGGGACATCTGAAGCAGAGAGTGCTTTGAAACTGACAACAGTTTCATTTTTAAAAAGTAGGCTATCCAGGCTTTAATCCTATACATACTTTCCTGGAAGAAAGCTCCAGTGAACACATTATAAGAATCATCATCATCATAGTGAAACTCAGCAAGTTGTCTTTTCTGGTACTTGGCTATGTGACTGTCTCTATTGTGGACACAGTTTTGCAGATAATGATATTACTTCTGATGTACATGAATGTACATATTACTTCTGATGTACATGAATTTTAGCAAGTTCTTGTCCTTTTTCAAAGGCTACCCTCCTACTCTCACACAGGAGCTTTTCCATGTATTGTAAAGGAGATTAAGCCATCCTTGAAGCATACTGGCTCAAAATGTCATTTTATAACAAGTATACAGCATTTGAAAAAGGCAATTTGGCAACATTTCCCCTGCACAAAAATCATTCATCATCTGTATGAATCTTTTCCCTCTGACTGAAATGCAAAGTGCCTCTGTCTATATTTAGACTCTGTTCCAAGCCAGCTGGTATCTGATTTACTGGAAATAGCAGCCTACAGTTCTGAAACTACTGCAGAGATCAGATTTTTAAAGTGACTAGAAACAGGCATGAACAAGGAATCGTTTTTTAAAAAACACATACAATACCTAAATCTCCATCTCCCCATGGCACTTCCAGCCAATCAAAATTATAAAACCTGCTCATCGTTAATAAGATGGGTCCCCTTTAGTTGGGTTCAGCTCCCAATGCACTTCAGCCATTTTTAGAATGAGCTCTGCACTCATTATAATATGAACTTTCACCTGGAAAACTTCTGCAGTAAACAAAGCTGCGAAGCCTCGAGGTTAGGAGCAAGCCAGCTTGTACTACTTTGTACAAATCACGCATACAAATAATGCATGGCTTAAAATATCACTATCATAACAAAGAAACAATGTGATCCAGTGACTAGAGGGCTGGATTTCGAACTGCATGACTTTCATATCAAATGCCTATCATAGTCTTGTTCAAGGATCTGGTGACAACCTTTCAAACTATCAAAGGTAGATCAAAGGATCTCTTTCAACCTACCTCTGTTAACTGGGCAAAGAGCTCACCTTTGAGTAATGATTCTCTTTAGCAGTTTCCCATCTATAGAATGGGAAGAATAAGAGGATCACACAGGATTATTGTGAGAGCAAATACAGTAGAACCTCTTTAAGTTGACCACCCAAGGGACTGGAGGAAATTGGTCAACATAGGAAGGTGGTCAACATATAGGGGAAAAGGCCTTTATTTATTATCCTGTTTAGCTCCCAGGACAACAAATGCAAGGCCAAGTTATTATTTAGATTGGATTTTTTAAAAGTTTTATTGCAGATATCAATGAGAATTGATCCTCTTGTGATGCTTACTATTTATATCATCTATATCTATATCAAGAGACAGAGAATAAACAGCCCACAATCAGTGTTTAAAAAAAACCCTGAAAATTCATAAGCTTAAAAAAACTTGTAAGCAAAAAAAAAAAAAATACTTGGTTTCATAGTAGACAGGCAGACCAGTGCTATCCCTTGCCAGCCCACAGAATGTAGCATGTTACATAGCCCCAACAGCTAAAAAAACACACTTTTTTACTTAGGCTGCCTGGCCTCCACTAGGTCTTCTCAGATTCACTAAATGCCAGAAGGTGTTTGATATGGTCCCTCACTAAAAGCTGTTGAGAAAATCTCACAGTCAGGGAATAAGAGGACAGGTCCTCTCATGGATTGGGAACTGGTTGAGGATCAGGAAACAGAGAGTGAGTGTCAAAGGACAATTGACAAAAAAAGTGGAGAGAGGTGGAAAGTGGAGTGCCTCAAAGATCTGTCCTGGGACTGGTGCTTTTCAACATCTGCATAAATGACCTGGAAACAGGGATAAGCAGGGAGGTGGACAAGTTTGTGGATGACACTAAACTTTTCTGAGTGGTGAAGACCAGAAGGGATTGTGAAGTGCTCCAGAAGGATCTAAGCACAAGCAACCTCATGTCCCTCACAACTTGGTACGTGTCCAGGTACAATCGGCAGCCAGCACAGGGCTGTTAGCTATTTATTTATTAGATTTGTATTCCGCCTTTCTCCCCGAAGGGCACCAAGGCTATTAGCAGTGCGCCCACCTATAAAAACCCTTTCACACACACGCTAGCAGGCATAGGGGAGGGATTGTCATGTAGCTTCTTGCTTTTCCAAGATGGGACAAACCAGACAAAACACAGGCCCACAGTTTCGCGTTCAGTGGGCAACTTACGGAGGGTAAATTAATACTCTGTGCAATGGTCGAAGTGGTCAAGATACAACTTACGGGGTGGTCAATATAGAAAGGTTGGTCTCCCATAGTGTATATGCAGTGTCTGTCCATACTGTGAAAATTAGGTCAACTTAAGGAGGTGGTCATTATAGAGAGGTGGTCAACTTTGGAGGTTCTACTGTATTGCATCATATCCACCCCCTTTTCACTTTTCCTAGCTCAGTGGGCTGGGGGTTGAACCTTCACAGAAAGGTTAAGTAAAGGCAATATTTCAATATGCTACTGGGATAGTTTCCTGGGTGTTCTTCTTGTTAAGTTATGGAAGTGCTCCCACACATCACCCTTATGTTTTAAAGTAATAATACGCAAGTTTATACATACATATGCTTGAGCAAAAGATAAGTGTTTATGGAAGGGAATATTACATTTGTAGGATGCTCTCTAGTCAGCCACAGTAGAAGGTAAGTTCAACTAGTATGTTAAATGCTTCAGAGGGGAATGGTAATTTAACTTTTTAACATCTCTTTAAAAATATTCTCTTGACGTCCCTTTCCTACTCAAACTGGGTAATAAATTATGTCCCTTTAATCTATTGTGAATTATTCGATTGGCTGTCACTGTGTATTTTGCTTCCTGTTAGCTCATCCATGCTTTGATCTTCAAAACCCCCTAATGATTACACCTAATTAACTTTGATTAATACTGGCTGGAAAGGAACTGGCGATGTT
Organism: Tiliqua scincoides; assembly: GCF_035046505.1. Lineage (NCBI taxonomy): Eukaryota > Metazoa > Chordata > Lepidosauria > Squamata > Scincidae > Tiliqua > Tiliqua scincoides. The sequence goes on from NC_089826.1 coordinate 55,706,274, forward strand.
AGCTACATGCAAATATAAATATTATTGCATCTTTTTACCATCATTCCTCCAACAAGCTCAGAGTAGTGTACATGGGATTATAAATTCCATTTTTATCCTTGCACACCCTATGAGAAAGGATCACCTGTGGCCTGGGCCATCAAGCAGCTTTCTAGGCTGAGCAGTGATTTGAATCTAGGTCTTACTCTATCTTGTTTTATTAGACCATGGAAACAATAACATCAACTTGCTAAGATTTCTAGGTAAAATGGACAGAACCCAGAAAAAGATGTCTGCATGGTGATAGGAAACTCCATCAGCATTTATGCCTTGGAGGGGGTGGGGGAGTGGCTAGGGTTGCCAATTCTAACTAAAGCTATTCCAGGAGATTCCCCCCCCCCCCATCATAGTGTCATTAAATCAGGTAGGCCATTTCTAGAATTACTTCAGTAGACATCTGGAAATGAAGACTGATTCTGGGAGTCTCCAGGTCAACCCCTGGCTGGTTAGCAGCCCTAGGAATTGCTTGTTAAGTAGTCCTTGTGGCAAGGTGAGTGCTCAGGTCAGAGGACAGGTCAGAGTAAAAAGATGGACACCTGAAGGTTCCTGGCATGGCAAACAATGTGGGGCTCTGCCTGGCCTTCTGTGCCTGAAATGGAAGCAATGACATGTCATGCCCAAGAGTTGGTGAGTTCTCACCTGCAGTTTCTTTAACGAGTGCAGTAAGGAGGAAAACAGAATGCAGCCTGGGTTGAGGTTTATTAATGTTTCAGCCCAGTAAAGGGGAGTCTGAAGTTCCATGACTCCTGCTTAGCTTATCAGCTTATTTATAAGAAATATTAACTTACATTAGCTTACAGTCCAACCCTATTGATAGGAAAGATGTTCCACCAGTGTTGGCTGCCACAAAAGTGCCATAAAGCAAGAGCCTTCCCATGTGCACAAGCGGAATGATGGAGGTCCCTGACCAGGTAAGCCTGGTGTGGGGGGTGGCAGAACAGGGTGGGGGGAAGTCAGGGAGAGGGTTGAATGGGGTGGAGGAGGGTGGAACAGGATGTGGATGGGGTGGGCAGATTGGACCTGAAGGGGGCTGGATTATGGGGCTGATATGTGCTGAATCTTGAGGCCCTTCCTGGGCCTGACCCACCTGCAAGGATCAACATGGACTTGCACCAGTGATATTGCTGGCGCAGGTCCAAGTTGACCCACTGCAGCTGCTTTTGCCTTGCTTAATTGTTCCCCTATTTCAGCAGCCAAAAATTCCCTGCAAGGTGCAGTGTAGTCCGCAATGGCACAGCAGTGTGGGAACGGATGTTTGATTTGGCTGCCTGTCTGCCCAGTGAAGTTTGCAAAAATTTGAGTTAAAAAGTTTTGAGTATGGATCAAATTAAGAAAAAGTTAAGTAGTCCTGAGTCCTATTAATTTAAATTAGAGGAAATAAAACATGTGCTTAATTTCCCACTGAAATCAATTGTACTTCGCTTTACTTTGACTTGATCACATCCTGACTATGCAAGTACTACGTATATGTTAGGAAGCATATCTCTGAACAATAAACAAAGGCAAGTTATCTATAAGACTAACACCACATCTCTCTCCCTTGCTATTTTGTCTCCATTGTGCCAAACAGTAGACTCCCTCCCGCCTCCTCCACACACACCCAAGCCTACCTTCGCCACTTGTGTCAGCGTGGGTGCGCTGGCACAAGCGGCGGCAAGGAAGCCGCCGTGGAGGCTTCTGCTGGCCTCCGTGCATCGGCGCATCTAGATGCGCTGATGCAGCTTCCTCCCACGGAGGCGCAAATGTGCTTTATGGCACGTTTGTGACCTTCCCGGGGCTCCTATGCCAGCATAAGGATTGCGCCCTAACTCAATTAGCTAGGCAGGAGACACTGTTCATAGCTATGCTCTTCACTTGACATAAAAACAGTATCTTAATCAAAAATAATTCTTCTTTAGAATAATGCTGGCTAGATATAAAAAACACTAGCGAATCCTGAAACAAGGATCTAAAGCATTCTCAAGTAAAACTCTGGCTTCTGAAAGAATATAGGGAGACATCAAGGGTAACCATAGTAATGTTGTCTACAAATAGTTGCCTTTTCACTTTAATGGTAATATCTGTAGGCTGCCATCCTATACACACTTACCTGGAAGTAGGTACCATAGAACTAAGTGGAGCTTACTTCTGAGTAGACATGCATAGGCCTGTACTATTAATGTTTCAAATATATAACAAATAATAGATCTACATGTTTTGGTCATGGTTTCAGGACAGAATCTGAAACCATGATAAAATGGTGTCAGTAGAACTGGATGGCCAGGAAGAAGAAACCAAGGTTTATCGAGTTTTGGTAAGCTACCAATGGCAGGAACCCTGGGGTATTCATTGAACAGAAATTTAATAATGCCTTCATTTATATAAACCAACATATTTTGTGTGCATTAAAATGCTTTAGAGGCACACATATAGGTGCAAATCACTATATCGACCAGTTTCTACAGTGTTTTATCACCTGTAGTTCTTTTGAGGTCTCCTGCCTTGCTATCTCAACAAGACTAGGAACATATATGATTCCCCCAACCCCACCCCTTCTATGCTGTAAACAGAACTCAGTACTTAGCAATGCTGGCCTTTGCTTCACTTTCTATCTAAGGAGGCTTCAACATTTGCATAGGCAGAAGTCAAACAAAACGTATTACCGCTAGTTGAACAGCAATACACATGACAGGAAAAATACATTATTTCATATGGAACTGTAATGCAAAACACACAATGCCACAAATGAAGATTTACACTGACGTTTTGAATTGAGAAACACAGTTAACATTAGTCTGTTGCAAAAAATGAGTCACATTAGCATTTTCCAGGGCCCCTTCGGCCAGTTGAAATGATTGCGTTACTAACCTTGGCTGGTGAGAATACCCCAGCTAGCTTTTCGTTTCGGAGGACACTCCCCCATGCATTCTAGGCTCCTCTTTGAGAGATTCTGTTTACTGCAGCTCCTCTCAACAGCAGTATTGGCAGACATAATTTTAGTATTTTTTTTTCTCCTACCAAACCCTGCATGTCACTAATGCAGATGTTCTTCCCTGCAGAACATCCACAAACTGAACTACTTTCTTCCCTCCCTTCACATTTTGTCACAAAGGGTCTGGCTACGATAGCTTGCAGTGGAATAGCTACTACAGTGAAACCCATTCAGCAACGTTTACAAGCAGTACAGCTAGCTAGAGTGAGGGAAGGAAAGGATTGCATTGGCATTTTCTATTTATAAAACCAGAAAGAATCAGCTTAGCTACAGCCTGGGTCTTGTTTACGTGATTGAAAAAGGACGAGGCTGCTTGATTTTTGGTTTCCAGTTAAAAGAAATCATGGTCCTCTCAGGTTAGCCCCCCATCTGTAAAGAGTATGATTTATCTTTCACATGATAGTTATGAAGGCAAGCATAATAAATTTTGTAGCACTTTACAAATTAAAACTGCCATGTCAATGCTTCACCATTTGACTGAAATAGCTAACTTTTGCAGTGGTTAAAGCATTTTGAGATGCTGCAAAACTACAATATGGAGAAATGTAAATGAGGAAATAATAATTAAAATGTACTAAAACATAGCAGCAAGGATCATGCATATGTAACTGTTGTTATTTTTCGGAACACCCGGTAAACTAGAGCAAATATCCTTTGGACATGACGCTAAACAACCTATTTGTAATGCTGGAAAGAAATCTGCATAAACAAGCAAACAGAAGAGGCTCATCTAGGATGAAGTTACAGCAGAGATTAACTAGGGTAATGATCTTATTACAGCAGTGATTTGCCTAGTAAAAGCAACTACTTATCTTCTGGTCCTGTTTAACTAACTTAGCGCCCAATCCTATCCTCCCCCCCATGCAGCCGTGCAAAAAAAGGCTTGTGCCCCCTTGCATTATGCAAGGGGCAGATCGGGAACATTGGGAGAGGCAGTGGCGGACCTAGAGAGGGCAAGAGGGGCAAATGTCCTGGGTGCTGCCCCTTTGGGGTGCCACTGCCAGCCTCGTCCCCCCACCGCCCATTTTTCTTTTTCTTTTTTTTTTAAAATGAAAGAAGCTGGCACCTCTGCCGGCTTCTTTCGCTTTTAAAAAAAACTATTCTCCCAAAGGAGGAGGAGATGGCCCAAGTTTGCTGCTTGAGAGGCAGCAAGCTGCTGCCTCTCAAGCAGTGATTTAGTACTAGACTGGGCCGCCCCCCCCTTTATAAGAGGAGAGGATTTCAGAGGAGACTCATGTCACTTCCCCGACTGCGATAGAGCCATTTGTGCTAAGCAGTGCAAAAGGCTTCATCGGAGCGCTTTGGGGTCGCTGGAAGCAGCACCCAGGAGGTGAGTGCTGCCTGCCTCCTGGAAGCTGTGCTCACCTCTGTGCTGGATGCCACTTCTAGCAGCCCCAAAACGCTAGGAGAGGGGCAGGAGGGAGCAGGACCTGCAGAGCTCAGCTCCGCTGAATCCAGAGCCCTGTGTTGGGCCTCGCAGCCTAACACAAGGCTTCTTGATTCTGTGCTGGCTAAAGAGTTGCTGCAGAATCAAGTAGCCCCATTGTGGGGCTACTTCCTTTACTCAGGGAGAAGTAAGGAGCTTCTCCCGAGGAGCCATTGGCAACTACCCAGCATACACAGGATACTGTGGCAGCCATTTTTTACACCATGGCAGCCCCGCGTGCCGGGCGACTCAAGACTGGGCTGTTAGTGTCTTAGTTGATGCTCCCTAAAAAGAGTTAAAAAAAAAAGAACACCCAGAAGATTTTATGTTCTTTTTTTCTGGGCGGAATGTAGGAAAGGAAGAAGAGCATTTGTTAAAGTTCATTAGGGCTGCTTCATTATAAGATGTGGATGGGGGTTTTTTTTGTAAATAGAGAAACAAAAATATTATTAGTTGTAGGTAAATAAATAAAATATTATTTCTTTCTAGATCTCCTTTTTTAAAAGTTTGATAAACCTAGGTGGGTCCTGATAAGAGTGCCATTTAAAAAAAGTGTGTCCTGATGCGAAAAAGTTTGAGAACCACTGACCTATAGGAATATTTGAATGAGGGAATGCTTAATAGGATGTTTGACTTGAGTTTTCTGTATAGCTGCATGGAGAATTGCACCACTATTTTTGATTAGTTTGTACCACCCTTACCCTCTGTAGCTGTGGCCAACAAGAATTGGCTCCCATCCAAACTGGTCAGTCTCTCTCTTGGCTAAACTGTTTTTGCTTATTAAAATATAGAGATGGGAGATACAGGGCGCAATCCTAACCAACTTTCCAGCATTGGCATAGCAGTGCCAGTGCGTCATGTGCTACATCCTGCGGTTTGGGGGCAGTCATGGAGGCCTCCTCAAGGTAAGACAATGTTTGTTCCCATACCTCGGAGTTGCATTGCCCTTATGTCAGTGCTGGAAACTTGGTTAGGATTGCGGCCACAGTTTCTTTATGTGCCAGGGAAAAAGAAAACTTAGTGACTAGATTGCCCAGGAGGTGATCATGGGCCAAGTTCCTCCTTTTTCATGCCTTCCCTTTTCTTCTCAAGGGAGCATGAGTTATGTATGTATTTTGTATGACTCTATATATTTATGTATGTTGTATGTATTTATTAAAAGATATACCTTGCTTTTCCTATGCCAAAGCAAATGCTCAATGGTAGGTCTTCAGGGTGGGTGGCAAGAAATCTATTTTTCTGTAAATAAGAATTTGAGAGCTTGCACATTTTAGACGAACACATTTCCTGTGTGTTCTGTCCCAGATCCTCCCAGACACTGTCCATTGTCCCTGCCAGGTTCTGCCCCAGGGATCCTTCCAAATGCAGGAATTTTGTCTTTCAGGAGTTGGCAACCCTAGTTTACCCTTGACCCAGGCACTGTCATACTGGGGGGTGGGGTCAGTGGGTGCACATGCTCCCAGATGGCATGGCTGAGGGGCGCTGCCCACCATCCACTGCCCCCCAGCCATGCTGCTCAGGGTGCCCGGTGCTCCAATTGCATCCAGAGGTGTTTTGAGGGTCTCTCCTGCTCTTAGAAGGTCTTTCAGAAGGCTGTAGAAAGGTACTTTTTTAAAATGGAAGTACATATCTAAGGCCTTCTGGAGGCCGTAGAAGGCCTTCTCAGGGCTAGAGAGGCTGCACATGACCACTTCAGCCCTCAGAAGCCCTCCAGGCCCGTGTGTTGGGGACAGCATTTATAGGCACAATCCCAGAGTGACAGAAGCCCCAGAACCACCACTGAACTCAGGATTCTGTACCAGAGTTGGGTTGCTAGGGTCTCCAGAGCAAAGCCCTGCCCTCTGTGTGCACCTGATGGCGCACTGCCAAAAGTACACCAGGGTTCAGATTGGGGGTGTGGGCTCTCAGTTAGTGCCCCACCTGACTGATGCCAATCGTGTCAGTACTGAGCACACAGGGTGAATGAAAGTCTATGAAAGTCTATGAAAACACTCAGTGTGTCATGGCAAGGGAGGAAGCAGCCATGTGTGACTATTACTCGAAGGGCACAATCCTAACCAGGTCTACTCAGAAGTAAGTCCTATTTTGTTCAATGGGGCTTACTCTCAGGAAAGTGTGGTTAGGATTGCAGCCTAAGGGCACAATCCTAACCAATTTTCCAGCACTGAAGTAAAGGGCAATGCAACTCCAAGGTAAAGGAACAAACACTGCCTTACCTTGAGGAGGCTTCTGTGACTGTCCCCTAACTGCAAATGCAGCATATGCCCCACTGGCACAGCTATGCCAGTGCTGGAAAGTTGGTTAGGATTTCGTCCTAAGGAAAGCACACTTTAAGCCGCTGATGGCAACATGGGGATGTAACAGCTTCATCCTTAGGCTGGGAGACATTGAAAACCAGGAAGGTCCATGTTGAAAAGGAGGGATAGTGATCCTATTTCTAGGAGAATTTATGACAGCTACAAAAAACAAAGCTCTGTATCTCAACTGATTTGGTATGCCCTTAAGACTGTGTAAGGCTCTTGTAAATCTCATTGCTCAGTTGCTGATTATATGGCCAGAGAAAAACAAAATGTTAAATGCTGTTGTTTTACGTGCTGTGCTGAGTAGTTACTCTCTGTCACATTCTTTTCGTGACCAACAAGATCTCTGTTGCACCTAGAAAGCAAGGATACATGCATATAGTTTTTATAAATAGAACTATGATCTATCAGGAATGTGAGCTGAGAAGACAACTTGTACTATTTTCTCTCTCCCCACACCTGTTGTGGGACAACATTATCAGTTGCAATTGTTTAAACAGGGTAATAGGAAAACATTACTTATCATTCGTAATTGTGAATGTAGTCAGCTTCTCCGGATAACCAATCTAGAAATATGAGCTACTACATAATTTCCAGAATTCAAGGGGTGGATCTTTGGATATAACTATCTGGATAAGGATGGAGGGAAATGATACAAAGCAGTTGGCTCTGGGAAGTTAGTCAGTAGGTTATGTTGAAGATGATTCACGACTACTGTAGTTTGGATTAGTTAGAGCAGTGGTTCTCAAACTTTGAGGGAACTTTACTCTCTGTTAGTTCTTATGGGGCGGGGCTAGGGCAGCGACACAATCCCCACGATCGTGTTGCTAAGGGGGCAAGGGGGGGTTCTTTGCACTTACTTTCAGAAGGCAGGGCTGCAGCAAGCTACAGGAGGTGCGGGGAGCCCTGCGGAGCCCTGCAGAGCGCTCCCCAAGGCTTGGAACATTTTCTAAAAGCAGGCACAAAGCACCTCCTGCAGAACGGAGCATTACACAACCCACCAGTTTGGGAACCAGTGAGTTAGAGAACACGTAAGGACAAAACACATGCCAGGCATGTCCCACATTTGTATTGATGCAGCACAGCTTAGAAAATGTCATACTTGTGAAGAATCATCAGCTACTATGTTAATAATAATAATAACAGTATTTATATACTGCTTTTCAACAAAAAGTTCCCAAAGCGATTAAACTATGTTAAAGCAACTTTCAGTGCAGTGAAATAGAGAGGCCTGTCTACTTAAAAGTCCCATTAAGTTCAGTGAGACTTGGTTAAGTTCAGCTCAGTTAAGCACACTCCCAGATAAGTGCACAAAGCATTGTAGCCTTTGTCTCTTCTCTGAACAGGAACATATTGAGATGAGGAACAAAGTTTTCCTAATTTAAAGCTATGGTAGTTGTTCTCCAGTTAATTTTTAAGTAATGTACTCCTATATTAAAACACCTGCTGTGTATTGACTATGCACCAACATTATCGAATTTTAAAAGATATATGGCAGATCTACTTGTAAAATCAACACTAGAACTCAAATAGCATGTTTATGCCACATCCTAATTATTTCATATAATCCAAATCCTGGTAGCCTTTGTGTGTCCAGTCACACTATTTATACAAGAAGTCTGTTTTCTAACTCTATTGACAAAGAAAACTTTTGTCATATCATGCTGATCAAAGCAGTATATAATTATAAATATCTGTGCTATCAAACATGGGCTCCTTTTCACAATATTTATATTTTTACCCCACTCTTCAGCCGACAGTGCCCCTAGAATTGCTATTTTTATTCATTTTCTGTAAGCCAATCATTAAAATAATGAAAGCTGGGGTGTGGGGAGTGGATTTCTCCAAAGAACATTGTGATCACAATTTTAGTCTAACCTCTTGCACACTTTGAAATTCATAGCACTTCATCTCACAGCAGCCCCTACCATTAAGACTGCCAGCATTTTTCAAGAAGGGCTTCTGTGCCTTAAATACAATTTAAAGTGCTGGTCTTAACATTTAAAGCCCTTAATAGCTTAGGGCGAAGGTATCTTAAGGACCACGTTCTTCCATATGCAGTGCCCCCTGAGGTTCCCCTTGAAAGACCCCTTCTACAGCTGTGCAGAGCCATGACAGGTTGTGACGCTGCCTCTGGCTATTTTGCGATGATATCATAATGTCATTACTGAACTTTCAGGGTTCCAAGCTCCACAATGCATGAAGCTTGACTGGGAGGTGCTTGGCTTCACTTCCACACACCTTCACAGGAACACTGCTGGTGGGAGGGCTATTATGGATGCCATGCCATCAATCTCTGAGGCTTGATTGGTGGCGCCAAAAGGAAGTCCTCCTTCATAGTGGTATCACAAATATGATACAGTTGGCTCTTGGAATTCATGGGGGATCTGTACCCAGACCCCCTGCAGATACCAATATCCATGCATAAAGGAATCTGCAGGGAGGGCCTCAGGGACATCCCACACGCGACTGGAAATGCCTTCTGGCCATCTGGGAGGTGTTCTGAGCTGCGGGGAGGCCTCAGAAAGCCTCCAGAAGGCTTTTCACCAAAAACCGGAAGTGCCTTCTGGAGGCCTCCTGAGGCTCAGGGAGCCAGAGTACAGCCTCCTCATGCTTCAGAACACCTACTGGACACAACCAGAAGACCATTCTTGTCATATCTGGGAGGTTCTCAAGGCCTTCCAAATGTGGGGTTGGCAACCACTTTGAGGCAAATCCACAGGTGCTGAACTGGATAAAGAGGGCCAATTGTACTCTGTCTCTATTGAAATTAGAATGGAACCATCACTGTTAGCTTTCCAGTAGGGCCTTTTGTTTTGTTTTGTATTGTGTTTGCTCCTTGAGTATTAACATTTCATTTGCTTGTTAGTTTGGAACAAGCATTCCAATTGGTCATTTTTGAGTTTAGAAAATCCACTTCTTCTTACATAAGGCAGTTGTGTTTTCAATTTCTGGTTATTTGGTTATAACATTTGACAGAACACATATAATTCAACCTGGTTTTTTCATTACATTCTGCATTAAATTACACATCAAATAATATACAACATGACAGTATTATGAGTAAAAACCAAAGTTTCAAAAATTTGGGCCACTAGTAGTATCATCCCTCTTGAGGGTGTCACCTAGTGCAGCCTGCCCCCTCCACACCCTGCTAGCTATGCTACTAGCTACCTTTAAGCAGGTGTTAAAGGCATAGGAGATCTGTCAGGAAAAAGTTGCTAGCTCTACTTACAGTAGAATAATATGATTTAAGACTTTTCTTAAAATACTAGGTAAGAGAGACACTGACTGGCCTATCTCATAAGAGTGTGGTTAGCACTGAGGGGAGAAATGTATCTGCTGCCCTGACCTCCTTGGAGGAAGAGTTAGATTAAAATGCAAATGTATATAAAAAGTAATAGTACATAAATGATTTGTCCAGGGATATCACAATCCATTGCCATGCAGTCATCTGAACTTGGATATCTGAGCTGAGGTTTGCACACAGAACTGAGAATATTGATGGTAGTTACTTTTAACTCTGCTTTAATGTTAAAAATGAAACTAGATTTTTAGCATCTGATCCTCCCCCCAAAAGTCCTTAAACATGGTGCTTTGTACTGGCTGCATATTTGCAAACTTGTTCAAGCTGACAGTACAAAAGGTTTTATACTAAAAATTAATGGGAGTATAAGTATAGTATGTGGAGCAGCTTTTCATTTTTCCAATCTCACTGAAGCCACTTGCAGGGAATTTGTGAAAAATTCTTTGGAGTAACTAAAATACTCCTTAGCCCTCTATTATTCCCGTTCTTCAAAAATGTAGCCTGCGTATTGAACAATGCTTACACTGATGAGCATTGTGGTGATGATATTATGTATATTGAAAGACACCAAGAATATGTTGTTTCAACTGGCTTGTGTATGTTACCTATGTGAAAGAGTGACATGTGGTTGCAATAGTGGCCATAGTCTGCAGACCTTTATGCCAGATATAACCACTGAGATATAAGAAAGAAAAAAACCACATAGCTTTCACAGGGTGGAAGGGTATTGCTGTGGGGAGGGAGGGAGGGAGTTGAAGTGGTGCTCTCCAGGCTAGTGTCTACTACCTTTATCTTTTAGCATAGGAGTACCTGCATTTAAGTGATAGAATTACAGAGGGGGCACATATCCATGGATCCCATATCTGCAGTTTCACTTGTCTGTAGATGCGAGGCACCCTGTGCCCTCTCCAGAAGCAAGGGGAGCTGAAGCCCTCAGTGGCTTCCCCGGCCCTCATAACTCCTTTTAAAGGCATAAAAATGTTACTTCTAGTTTTACTGGAAAAACTAGAAGTTGTATTTTTCTGGCATAAACAGTCATTTTGAGGCCTGCAGAGGCCACAGGTGGACGTGCACAACCGCTGCCGGGGTCAGAAGAGCCTCTGGAGGACAGGGGAGCACAGCGTCCCTCACCTCATGAGTTCCAAAGGCAATGGGGCCTCCCTGGTATACACGGTTTCGCGTGTCCAGGGCATGCCTATACACACAGTGGAGACGCCAAAGTTCTCTAAATGCAGCAGATATGGTGGGAGGAAAGGATGCAGTGGTGTTGCTAGGGAGTGCTGGGATGCAGACCACACCAGGTGATGCACTCAGGGTGAGGTGACACCACTACTAGCCAAAACTGTGAAATCTTGGTATTTTTTGCATAATACCATCATGTTATATATCATTCAATGTGGAATTTCATGCAGAATGCAATGAAACGAACTGCATCAACATCTTTGTATTCTATCAAATATTATGGACAAATAACAGAAAAGAAACACAAATCTTCAAAATAACAATTGACTTATGTAACAAAAAGTGGATTTTTAAAATTTAAAACTGACCAATGAGACAGATTGTTCCAAGAGCCAATGGGGGGGTTTATTATGTAACAGCAAGGAACCAGTGAGGTGTTGATGTAAGTCAACTCTCATTTTCATATATCAGATCTAATACTAGAATTCTTATTCAGTTATGTAAGTGTCATCAAGCTGGCCACTGGTTTTTTTGTTGGTTAGTGATTTGTTGGGTGACCTGTACGGTTACATATTAAAATAAATGAATAAATAATGGGGTTACGTCAACCCTAGTGATGCCATTGTATTTAGGTTGTGCACATTATATTGTAATTTATTCTGTATGGTCTGGTACAGGAGGAGATCCATCATGGGGGTGACATAATGAGCTCTCGCATCAGGTGACACAAACACTAATGAGGCCTCTGAGAAGATGTACTGTATCATACATTACCAAAATTGCCCATGATATTTAATCTACCATTTTCTTGGTTATAGGAGGTTTACATGAGACTGCTAGGAACCAAAGGGGTGCCTGAAGGAAAGGAGCTCTCCAACAAATCAGTGATGGCTGCACACCTATTGGGTACAAAACAGGCCCAAAGACAAGGGTGCATCATGCTATTCAGGATGCATTTTGCATTACGGGGAAGAGAGAAATCTTCAAAATAACCAGTGAGTCAAACCGGGAAGAAAATTCCTTTTTTTATAATGCAACTGAGAATGTATCTAACCTCTGTCTATGAAGTTCCAATGGAAGAAAATGTTCTTAGTGCTTTCGCTCCCATTCATTCCACCTAACCTTTTGTTGCTAGTCATTTCGAGATTCCCTTCTGGCATAACAATAGAGGGGTTTTGAATAGAGGGGTTTTAAAATGATTCCCTTGAAGGTATAGGATGAAAAATGTTACATTTTATCTGGGAGAAAGTATTTTAAATAAATGAATGAAACAAATTTATCAGAATTAGCTATATACAATAACTTGTCCTCAGCCACTCTCACAAGCTGGTAGTAGAAGGCCTTTTTGCCCAGGAAAGAAAAAAAAAATCTGCTTGGATGATCAATAAAAGCAAAAAGTGGTTTCTAAAACTTTTAAGTAATTCTCACACAATACGTTTTACATATGCTTCCTGTCGCCCTGCATCCGGGCCCCTGCCTAACCTCAGGAGAAGGCTACAGGACAGGGGAACCAGGCAACAGGAGAGGGGAGAAGCCAGAAGGGTGGGAAGAAGGGCAAGGGCAACAGGAGAAGAAGGGAGGCCTTTAAGCCTAGGGAAGGGTAGCTCCCAGGGAACTGCCCTCTTTACCTCCCCTGAGAGGAAGGGAAGGGGCTGGGGGAAGGGCAGCTGGCCCTACAAAAGCTGGGAGGCCAGTGATGCTGGGGCTGGCCAGAAGCTGGGAGGCTGTGCAGGACCCAGGCAGAAAAAGCCCAGCCAGGGAAGAGGACCAAGGTGCTGTAACCGCCTCTCCCTGAGCCAGTCTGAGGCCTTCCTAGGACTCCCTTAAAAGGTCAATCAGGCTGAGCTGAGGCCCTGCCCCAAGAGCCTCACACCTCCACAAGATTCATAACAAAATGAATAAACTCCCTCAAAGGCAAACATTGTTTGGAATCGGCCCTAAAGGGAAAATGAAGTACAACAGTGTTTTTCACAAACAGTGGGTTGTGTGACCCACCAGTGGGTGAGACTTGAGTGTTGGTGGATCATGAAACTGACAAGTGGATAGCGGACAAGGAAAATGTATTGAACCCTATGGAAAGTGAAACTGAGCTGCATGGCGCATTTACTGATGAGTAGGTGAATACTGCCTCAGTCCACTTTGAAGGGCAGGCCAAGAAGAACACAAAGCCACCAGAATGGTTTGATGAACACAGGCCCCAAAGAACACTCAAGAAGGAAGTCCTTTGCCAAGCGGACAACAAAAATGTATTGAGCCCTATGGAAAAAGAAACTGAGCCACCAGTGACTTTTAGTCGTGAGTAGGCAAATGTGCCTTGGCTCCTATTGAAGGCCAGGCAAAGCAGAGTGCATGGCCACCAGAATGGTCCTGATCAGATGAACGTGGAACTCAATAAATGCTCCAGAAGGTGGTTCCCTCACCTTAGTAAAAAGGAAAGTGGAGGCTTGAACAGCTGGTAAGGTGAAATATTTTTTTTAAGTCTCATAAAGCTAGGTGAGTCTCAATAGAGTACCACTATAAAAAGTAGGTCCTGGTGCTACAATGTTTGGAAACCAGTGAAATATGATATGGAAACACCCAGTGAATTGATACCCACATGTATTCAACAAATGAGAGTTTGTTTTGCTCAAAATATATCCTGTGGAAACTATTTCAGAATCTCATGTCTTTCATGTTAGAAATTCCTTCCAGTTGGCAGCTCAGACCTGTAAGGGCATTTTAATACACGTATTTAAATAGAAGTTTAAATTAGTATAACTAAAAATGTACTTTCATTAGCATTTTTACATTCCATTTTGTGGCTTCCCAAATTATGAACAATTCACACATGGCACAACAATAAAAGAGAAACTTAAAGCGCTTATCGGTGTCACAGGTGGAGACAATCAAAGATTGAAATTCTACTTGTACTACTTACTAGGAAATGTCACATCAAAATAAATTGTTTTTACTTCTAAACATGCTTTGATTCATGATAGCTAAAATGATGTAGTGATAGGATTCTCATCTAAGGTGGTGAAAAGGCCTGGATTCATATCATGTTCAAACTCTGCTGGATGGGGGAATAAGAGTGACTGTGGAAGAAGGGTCACAAATGAGTCACAGAGTTCATGCTTTTCATGCAGACTGTTCCAGGTTCAATCTCTGACATCTTCAGGTAGTCTGGGAAAGACCTCTGTATTAAATCCTGGAGAACCTCTGCCAGTCAGTGTAGTCATTACTGAGCTAGATGGATCCCTGATCTGTCTTGGTAGAAGAACATCCTATGGGAAAAGTAGCTCTTCAATTTTCCCCACTTGTTATTAACAGTTCAGTTATGAAAGGGGGGGAGCTGTTGCACTGTTGTACTGATGACTGTGGTAATTCCAAGGGGTGCTGAACAGTTAATTCTGGCCCTGTCACCACCAAACAAGAATCTTTCCAGGATACAGGCAATCCTTGGCACCAGCAAAACTAATGGCTGCTGCTATTAGTTATTTGATTTTTCTCTGTAAACCGCTTTGTGAACTTTTTGTTGAAAAGTGGTATATAAACACTGTTAATATGCCATGGGCAGAGCCGAATGCTGAGATTGAGTCACCATGAAAGCTCAGGTAGCTATACATGCTGAAATGGGCTTCCTTTGCATAAAAACCTCCTAAATTGTCAATTCCTCTCTTCAATGGGTAAATAACTCAAAACTGACAAATAACATGCAATGCTATATTTCCATTGCTTATTCCACGCTAATCCTATAGTCTTCCATTGAGCGTTACTTCACTGCTTCAGCACTAAAGCCTAGGAATATTCAGAGACAGATATAGACAGTATGTCTTTAACTTGCAGTATTTTGGTTTTACACACGCACACAGATCTCCCTTCCCAGTATTTATATTGTATTGTAACAGTATTCTCTTTTATACATGCAATTAATTTTGGGAGAGCAAGAGGAAATCAGATTTCACAATTTTAATGTAACACACTATGCCAGCTTTACTCATATTAAACAGTCTGCTTAAGCAATTTGTGGGATAGCCCACAAAGAAGGAAGGAACTGTTTTTATTCAATAACAGTAAATATTTTTCCCACCAGTGAAGGTGGCAAACTGGCTAATACATGTTAATTAGCATGAAGAATAAGAAAAGTCACAGAAAATTTGTGTAAGGCTGCAATACCTTACACAGTTACTTGGGAGTAAGTCTCATTGAAATAAATGGATCTTACTTCTGAGTAGACATGTATAGGCTAATGCTGTAAAATAAGTTTTGAAGTTTGCAGATCCAATAACAAGGAAATTACACAAATGACAGTAAACAGAAACATACCTTGTCCTTGGGAAATTCCATAAAACTCCTCAGCTATTCTTGCTGCCTCTTTACGATTTCCTTTCACGATGTAGAAATGGCTGAGTATAGCCAGGCTAATTTTCACAAAAAGTTTAAAACAGAAAAGTGAAAGTATTGTAAAGTAGACATTTGATAATTGTTGGGCAAATGGGCGATTTTCCTCCATGACAGTCATTGCTGCACAAGAGGCTTTGTCAGTGTTTAGATACAGCTCTGAACTATGTTGATAAGATCATATGGCTCCAGCCAGACACTCCTAGGGAACAGCTGGTCCTGAGGAAAGAAAATATCAGCTGGTCATGATGCTTGCTGCTCAAAATATGAGCATTATTTATACTGTACATAGCACTGAGTTCACTTGAGCTCCTGCTAGTCTGATGGTATTCATGTGGAGAAGAATACATACAAACACAGTTTCAAACACTTTGAATATTAACACTCTGTACTAAAAGAACTGTTTCATTCCACAGCTCGTATATCTGTTGTGAGTAATCTTTTTAATTTTGCACCTAGTTAAACAAAGATTATCAAATGTATTATGTACAGCTTTATTTTTATTTGCTTATAACCCTAAGGCTGCAATCCTATATGCACTTTACTGGGTATAATCCCCATTGAACACAATGCAGTAGGCTTGCAACTGGGCTGTAACTGGGCTGTAATTGTTGTAGCAATCTGCTATAATTCTGAAAGAGAAGACATTTCTGTTCAAATTCATTTTTCTCATTTTAATTCTGTTCCATCTCATGTTTAATGTTATAAAATTTTCTAATGCATATATTCTAAAAGGATAGAAGGTAGTGTTTTGGGAATAATTCTTGCTTTATTTTAGGAATAAATGTTGCTTTATTTTAATAAATACATTTAGTTAGTGGCAAGTTATACAATGGTCCAGTTGCAGAGCCATCACACAGGGTTATCAAAAAGGCTATCTTCTAATTTATGTTGCCTTATTGGTTATCTTTCTTTAACCAATCAAATCATCAAGCCAAAAATATTATTATAGTTGATTATTAGAGTTGATGTTGATGACTCATTGGGACTACCTGTTGTTTTTAGAGCTGACTATATAATGAAGTTGAATTTCCACTCACAATTATTTAATAAAGAACAATTTTCCTTGACTAAGCAAAAGTACAAATAATTTTATCAGATCTAATTTTTAGAAAACTATCAAGTGATTCATGTGGGCTTCAATGCATACAATCGGATCTCTTCCACACAGTCACTTTTATCAGAGTGAGCCAGTCTGGATGTGACAAAGAATGTTCACAGATCAGCTGTGTTAATTGAAGGGGAAAGTCATGCCAGGCAAAGGAGCTCAGTGAGTTAATTGGACCTGCTTGAACGTATCAATGATTGGGTGACTTAGTGGCATGACTCGATGATATTAGGTATGTCTATGTCCTGTTAAATCAGTTGTGGTAGTGCTTTGCTTTGTGCAAAAATATCACAGAGTTTCTTGTGTGAGCAGAAAGCACTTAAGCCTATGCAAGGAAAAGTCTCTTGATTTCTACCTTTAGCTGTAGCCTCTGTTCCAAATTGCACATAAGGGTAACTCAGAAGTAGATTTTCAACAGGTGCAAAGGCTGCACTTTGAAATGGAAGCGTGGAAAAATTCCTTTGCACAAGCAGAAATCCACCACTGATTTTAATGAAACAGAGACCAATTTATTTCTAGAATTCAGCAATTTTCAACCAGTGTGCCACAAATGGGTCACAGGTGAGCTGCAGGAGTTTGCAGTTAGATCATTTATTAGTAGGGTCAGTGAGGGTATGAACCCCCCCTCCCCACCAACAGCATGGTGTGCTTTGTCAAAAAACTGATGGTGTGCCTTGACAATTTTAGCACTTTGTCAATGTGCTATGAGATGAAAAGGTTAACAATTGCTGTTCTAGATTGTGCTCATTGAGCTGCACTACAGTAGCCCCAGTATGTCCAGGGGGCCTCTTTCATTCCCTTTTATGAGCAGGATGTAGTCAAACCAGTTGACAGTTAGAGCACAATCCTCTGCATGTCTACTCAGAAGGAAGTCCCACTGAGTTCAATGGAAACTGCTCTCAAGTAAGGCCCAAATCCTAACCAACTTTACAGCACCAGCATAGCTGTGCCAACAGGGTATGTGCTGTATCTTGAAGCTGGGTGGCACACATGGACGCCTCCTCAAAGTAAGGCAATGTTTGTTTCCTTACCTCAGAGCTGCATTGCCCTTATGTCAGTGCTGGAAAACGGGTTGGGATTGCACCCTCAGAGTGTATAGGATTTTGTTTTGGGGCACAATCCTATGTATGACTACTCTGAAGTATGTCCTATTGTGTTTTCTCCCAGGAAAACACAATAGGGCTTTCTCCCAGGAAAGTGTGGACAGGATTGCAGCCTCAGATACATTTCCAGTGACACAATGGTTCTTCAGACTCAGCCAGTGTATATAGTCTGGCTGAAAGCAAAAAGGTAAGTTTTTAAAAAACATTCATGGTTAAAAGCACCAGATTTTGAACATCTTGTTCATTTGTTTATTTCAAAAGTGATCTGTATGCAAGAAAAATTGACAGCCCCCCACCAAACATTCTTTTATATCTGCTGTTTCAAAGAATGGCAATTCATATTATTTAATACACATATATTTAATACACATACAAAAAATGTTTTCTTTTTAAATAATTGGGCTTTGTTCATATCTAGGCCAGCAATGAAGTAGCCAATGAAGGCAGCTTTTCCAACCCTAAGAAAGAAACTTTCTGAAATAAGGCACCACAAGTCTGTGAATGAGCACATCTGTCTGCTTTGCTAGCACAGGCAGAAGTAGGAGCATTGGAAAACTGAGATGGAACGGTAAAGAATATGCTGCGTTTGAGTAACCTACAACATTTCACATGGGAGAGTTCTCCATATCTCATCCCTCAGGGAACTGCATAGATGAAAGCCACTTAAAAGCTGAGGTGTGTGTGTGGAAAGTTAATGCCTTTGTGATATCGTCAGCCAGTGCATTAGTCCTTTGCTTCTCTCACAGCTGTTGACATAATTCCATCCCGAAGCACTAGCTGACAAGCATTCCACTGCTACCAGATAAAAAGGTCTAGCAACCAAATGTGCTTACCTTCATGTAGTGAAGGAAGAGACATTTGAGAAGTGTTGTGTGAGGTGCAAGGTCACAGGGGAATAAACCAAGGCTAGAATGCTACCCTTCTGAGCTTTCCAGTCACACTTCACACACCTATCCTGCTTTGGGCACTTCTCCCTGTTAAGCATAAAAAAGTCACCACTTTAAGATATCTCTTGATCCATTTAGCAGATATAACAGGGGCTACAATCCTATATACACTTTCCTGGGAGTAAGCCCCATTGAACAAAATATGAAGAATAAATAAAAGTCATAGTTTTTTTTGGTGTGCAGGAGGGAGGGGTGGGGGCTGCACGCGGTCCACGATTATTCCAATTGTTGCCTTGGCGGTCTGCAGACTCCAAAGGTTGGCAACCCCTGCAGAGGAGCTCAGGGACACTTCTGCCACATTGGTGCACGCAGGACACTTTCTGCTCTAGTGTGAGCTTGAATACGATGGTGCCGATTCTCTGCAATGCTTCTCTGTATTGAAAAGGTGTCAGATAGACTAAAGAGCGTGTCTGGCTTTCCTCAGTGCTGATGCTGCACAAACAGGTAAGCCTGGCTCTGCCTTGGGAAGCCCAGGGGACCTGGCTCCAGAGGCTCTCCCGGCTGCTGCCACCCTCCCCCACTCCTTCTCCTCCATCCCGCCCACCCCCTCCCCCTTGGGAAGGGCCCAAGAGAGACTTGGTACCCCCTAGTGACATTCCTCTCAGAGGCCCTGAACTGGGTAAGGCTGCCATCCTGGCCACACTTTCCTGGAAGTAAGCCCCACTGACAACAATGGGACTTACTTCTGAGTAGACCTGCATAGGGTTGGGCTCGAAGGCCTCCACCCTGTCCACACCTCCCTGGGAGTAAGCCCCACCGACTCTAATGGGGCTTACTTGTGAGTAGACAGGCATAGGGTTGTGCTCTGAGGCTGCCACCTTGTCCACACTTTCCTGGGAGTAAGCCCTGTTGACTATCATGGGCCTTACTTCTGAGTAGACATGCAGAGGATGGGGCTCTGAGGCTGCCAACCTGTCCACACTTTCCTGGGAGTAAGCCCCATTGACTACTATGGGAGTTACTTCCGAGTAGACATGCATAGGCTTGGGCATGGGCGGCACCGTGCGCAGACGTGCTGCCCTCTTCCTGTCGCCAGGAGAGACCGAGGACCAACCTGCACCCTCCCCGCGCTCTCGGCCGCTCTAGCCACAACGTCTCTATGGCGCCAGGGCCACCCCTTCTCTCGGCCTCTCTAGCCGCAACGTCTCTATGGCGCCAGGGCCACGCCTTCTCTCGGCCGCTCTAGCCGTGCCATCTCCATGGCCGCCCAACTCTCTCCGGGCCGCTCTGCCGCCCGCTCTCTACGGCTCCCGGGCGGGCGGGCGGGCGGAGGACGCGGCTCCGGGCTCTTCCTCCTCCTCCGGCTGGGCGGGCTCGCTTTCCGGCGGCCGCTTGAGCCTCTCCTGACAGGCACGCGTGCGCGCGGCGGTCTCGCGACGGCCGTTGGTCCCCTCGCCCTGAGGGAGCAGAGGGCCGGCGGTGAGGAGGAAGGGCGCGGAGATGAACACGGTGCTGACTCGCGCCAACTCGCTCTTCGCCTTCTCGCTGAGCGTGATGGCGGCGCTGACCTTCGGCTGCTTCATCACCACCGCCTTCAAGGAGCGCTCCGTCCCCGTCAGCATCGCCGTCTCCCGCGTCATGCTGTGAGTGGCGCCAGCAGGCTGCGCGCGCTCGCTAGGGCTGCCCTCGGGGGTGCCGCCCTGGCCACGCTCACTTGGGAGCGAGCCCCACTGACGACCACGGGGCTTGCTTCCGAGTACACGGGCGTAGGCTGGGGCTGAAACCCCGTGCGTGCTTACCTGGGAGCAAGCCCCGCTGACTCTTATGGGGCTTGCTCCTGAGTAGACATGCAGGGGATTGGGCCCTGAGGCTGTCAGCCCCTCCACACTGACCTGGGAGTAAGCTCCACCGACTATAATGGGGCTTACTTCTGAGTAGACAGGTGTAGGAGGTGTCTCTGAGGCTGCCACCCCTGCCCACGTTTTCCAGGGAGTAAGCCCCGTTGAGTGTAACAGGACTCGCTTTAGAGTAGGTGGGCGTGGGCTCGGGCTCCAAGGCTGCAGTCCCGTGGATGCCTTCCTGGGGTTGAGCCCCACTGACTCTAGTGGGGCCTGCTTCTGAGTAGACAGGCATAGGACTGGGCTCCAGCTCTCCTGTCCCTGCGTGCCTCTGGACAGGGCTGCTGAGGCAAGATCGGTTCGCCTCGCAGGATCAGTGCCTTTTCCTGTTTTGGCTTTCATTGCAGGGCGTCCCCTTTTATGCACCCTGGATTTTCAGTGATCCATTCTGTTGCAGATACCGTGTGAGATGCCACCTTCCCCCCCAGCTGCAGTTCAAGCGTGGCTCATGATGGTTTTGACAATGGCTGGTGGGTGGCACCATGCAGTGGCATAGCCAGAGGGGTTGCAAAGCACAGAGTTTTGCAGGGAGTCTCACAGAAGCGTGCGGGGGACCCTCCCCTTCAGAGCTATTCCACACATATGCCTTAGTTTTGCTCCCCCCACCTGGAACGGCTCTGAAGGGGGGGGGCCTGCTTGCATGCTGTAGTGAGGCTGTCTGCAAAACTTAGTGCTTTGCACCCCTCCATTTTGCTTCTACTGCCTGGAATGGCTCCAAAGGAGGGGCCCCTTACATGTTTCAGAGAGACTGCCTGCAAAACTTAGTGCTTTGCACCCCTATGCCACTGGCACCATAATTTCTTCCTCCCCACCGTACCCCTCCACCTGCTATTTCACATAGCCTCTCTGCCAGCAGCAAGTGTCCTAAGGAAGCCTTTGATTTAAATCTGGGTTATCATGTTTTTTAAAATACTGCGTTCTTTCCTTCCGTGTCTTCTCCATAGCATTGCTGATGTTTCGTTCTCTTTGTACATGGTTTCCAGAGCTGTCCCCCTTTCCTTCCTGTTTTCTCACTTCCTGGTTCTCTGAGCCAATGAGCAAACAACACGAACTCTCTGATAGTGTAGTCTCCCTTGCGTATAGTGGAAAGACAATTTAACTTAATGGGTTTAGCAGATGTCAGTGGCTGTTGTACTGCTGGCTTGTGGCCAAGCATATGTTGATTTTTTCCACCTATAGATAGAAAAAAGGGGGATAGAAAAAGAAAGGAGGTTGGTGTTATTGTGCAACAGACTCTTGCCGTTGTGACAGATGCAAGTCATGAAAATGCTAATGTTAATCTGAGTAGTTCTTTTGGTTTCAGTGGGTTCATTTTTGGTCTCACATTCCAGTGTAGTGTTATTGCACTTTAAATTAAGAACTAGTAATTTTACATATACATTTTGCAGTTAGAGTGTGCTAATTCAAGTGGTTTTCCAGCATGAATAAACTCAGCATGTGGAAAATGTTAATATTTTATTCTGTTCTTATATTGTCCCATTAACAAGGAAATCACATTCAGTTTTTCAGATGTCACTCTATGGTTATAGGTAATTGTTGCAATTCTAAAGATTTTTTAACATTGTATACAAAGTCTTAATGGATAGTGATCCAATGGGTCGCTTTGATCCAATGCTTTGCCCAGTTCCTTCATTCGTTTCTGTTCACCAGAGTGGAACAGTTGACTGTTCCGTGAATTGCATTAGATATCCATGGTAAATTAATAGAACATTGTTTTTTCCTTCTTAACTAAAATAAAACTTCTTGAAGTTGATGGATATTTATGTACTGTTTTTCAGCCCCCTTCCCTAAATGTTTACCAAGCAGTTATATCATGAATCTTTTTCTTAACTTTTGATTTGAAGTATGTTCAAAAATAGTAGGCTAATTCAGATAATTTATCTATCTTGTCTGTTAGACACTGGGGCATTCTGGACATTATGGGGGCATCTACCCCCCCTATGTGATTACAGTATGTGGTGGTGTGATGTCGCCCAGGTGCGGGAGAGAAGGGAAACATTGACCTTTCATGCAGATTGTCCATCTTGCAGAAATATGGAAATGTATGCTCAATTTTAATATTCTACAATCAGGACAGTATTTGATTATGCTAAAATATTTACTAGGTTGTCAAAACATCTACTTTTGTGTTCTGATGTTTACTAGGGGATTGGAAATGCTTGTTTTCTCTCCATGCAATGAACTACAAATCAGAGTAAAATTGTGTGTGTATTCTGTCTGTCTTTGTTTTGTATTAAGCCATTTCTGCCCAACGTTGCATATACACAACAGGGACCAAATGTGTACATCTGTGGGTCGGACAGAAATGGGTTAAGATGTTAAAACATGTTGCAGAATAATCTGTAACCCTTTCCATATTGTTGCCAAGACTGTGAAGATGTTCGTGGTTGAATTTATCAATTCTTTCTAGAATTGTTATGCAATGTTTTGTCTCTAATCCAGTTCTAGGCATCATTTATTTTTACATTGTGGGATACAGAAAAATGGATTTGTGTTTAAGTGTCTGTAGTATTTCTGAGCTCAGATTTGAACTTGAGTACTTTTAGAACAGTTGTGTACACCTAATTGTATTGGTAAATAAGAATAATTACAGCCCTACTCTAAAAATTTAAAGTTAGCCAGAATATTGTCTTTTGCAGTTCTTTTGTTCTGAAGTTATTGTTTAAAAAAAGTTTTAAACTGCAATTACTACCACCACATAAGCATTCTAAAATGATCATTTATATTGTCTCTGTCCCATTGTGCATCACTCTGAATAATGATATTTTCCTGAAGAATCTTATGTTGTCTTTTGTACCAACTGCAATGAATACTGAAATAAAGGCTTTTTTCCCCTTTTTGTTCCTTAGAAAAAACGTAGATGATTTCACTGGACCTGGAGAAAGAAGCGACCTTGGGATAATTACATTTGATGTTACTGCAGATATCCTTTATAACAAAGCTGACTGCTAGAGCTTATAAATCTTACTTTAAGAACAAATGAATTGGGGTGCTGGTATGAGAAAAATCCATGCATTCTTTTAAAGCCTCTCAGACAAAAATTAGGAACAATGGATACATGGTACAGATTGCTACAGAAAGCATGTAGTCTGTATTTGAAACTTGTCTCAATTACAATTTATGGGTAGTAATTACATCAGTAACACTTACTTGGTACACATGTAACTTTTTGATTGCTTAACTAAGTTAAAGAGATGAGGAATGGACTGCAGGCTCATGCTTCTTTCCCTGACAGAGGCCTCCCCACTTTTTGCCATAAGTGTAGCATACCTATGTTGGCTCTGAAGTTGCTAATCATGATTGACAGTGGTTTGCAAAACAGCCTAAATGCAAACTCTAGTTCTGAGCTAGCCCTGGTTGGCAGTTGCAGATGTAACATTATCTGTTGCGCATCTTATATGTATATAATGTTTTTCATAAAGAAGTTCACAAAGTGATTTACATAGAAGAATACATTAAATGTCTTCTTGCTCACAAAAAAAAATTCACTGCCACTCACCCTGTTATTGCCTGCCGCTGATCCAAACTGCATTAAGTTTCTTCATGCCATAGTAAGCATAGTATGGCTTGCCATAGTAAGGCCTTTTTCTCTTTGGTCTCCCACCAGTGTTAACTTCATTCTCTCTCCTCCTTCTCTGAGTTTTTCTTGTTCTCTCTCTACACAGTAGTATGCTCTTCTCTTCTACTGTTCTGTCCAATCTTTCAGTCTTGTTTTTTGCTCTCTGACAGTTTCTCCCTAAGTGGGCAGGTAGTATGGCCAACTGCAACAGAAGGAACCATATGGCACCAACTCTTGCCATGACTTCACTTCTGAGTCCAGGACGATCATGACAATGCAGATGTTCTTCTGTGAAACTTGTACAGGCTGCATGTGTTTTTGAAACAGATGTTTAGAAGTGCCCTGTGGGTCACAAATAAGGGAGGCTATGTGCAGTTGGCCTGTGGACCTTATGATGTACAGGTCTGCCTGAATGCTTTCACTAGTCCATTGAGGTGTTTGAATTTATTTGAACTACAAGCTTCAATACCATTATCAGAAATTTCTTTCAATTTCAATGATGACTTTCTCTGTGGCACAAGAACCTGCTGCTTGAGAAACAGTATCCTGCAGATGGAATGAACTTGCATTAAGAAGCTTTAACTTTGTTTATTTTGCATAGCTATGGAATTTCTTTTGGAGAGTTTATTAAAAGTTTTGAAATAAATATTGGAGCTCAACTGGGAAAGGCTGGGATGAATACAAGGAAGTTAAATAGGTTTATAAAGGGACGACACAGAGACCTTGTGGTGTGTATTCAGTAGGTAAGATGATATTAAAAGCTTGAATTTTTATTAGACTACTAGGTCGCAGAGAAAAATAAAATTTCCAAAATTCATAGTTCAGACCATGTCCTTTAAATATCATGCGTTCTGAGTACATAGAAATTTATGGCATAGTTGGACAACTCTAATGTTGACAAATACTTTTTAAAGAGAATTTTTTTAAAAGGCTAGGATTTCTTAACTTCCACACATCTGCATAGTATATTTGATTGGAACGTGAAACAGTTGTTTCTGTATTTATCAGCAGAATACTCCACGAAGAACAATGTAAGTATGATGGTAAAATGGTAGATGGGGAAAATACACTAGTTTACATCTGTTTCATAATGGCCATTAATGGATAGTTTTTAGCACTAGGAACTCTAGTCATTCTGTACATGCAATAAGACTCTTTTTTGTTTGTTCTCAAAAGCAGTTTCCTGTGCTCTTCCTCCCCCTCCACACCCATATCACGCAGTGCTTGTGCATCCAGCCTACACTGCATGCTGAGGATATTTAAAATATGGTTTGAGATCTGCTTTGTGCTAAAAAAGAGGCCATCATCTGGCAGACAGTGGAAGATGGTCTTGTAATTTTCTCCCATTGGAAGTGCTTCTACATAATTTATATCTATAAGTCAAAGATGGCTATTATATTTCCCCTTAATAGTCTCTTCCCTAGGTGAGACATACCGAACTGTATTAACCTTTAATATAAGACTCTATTTCCAGATCCCTCACCATATTATTTGCCTTCCTTTGAATGTTCTTCAGTTTATCTGTACCCATTTTTGCCCATCCCACAGGAGTGCACATTTGGTCCCTGTTGCTTATGCAGTGTTGGGCAGAAATGGCTTAAAATATGGTGCCCAGAACTGGATACTATATGCCAAGTGAGGTCTGAATAGTGCAGGATAGAGTGGATCTATTACAACTTTTTGTTGTAAAGTTGTATATAAACATTGTTAATAATAATAATCTCATGATTATTATGCTATGTTTCAGGTAATGCACTCCAGCATTGTATTACCTTGTTTTTGCAGTAGAGTTGTTCTGCTGGCTGATGTTCAGCTTGTAGTCCACCTAGATCCTTTTCATACGTGCTCCCATCTCAAGTCAAGTTACTCCCATCTGACTTTTTTTTCTAATGTGTAGAACTTTCCATTTATTTCTATTGAACACCATCTTGGTGGTATGAGCCCACTAATCAAGCTTGACAAGATCGTTTTCTGAATCCTGATTTGATCTTCCAGGATAGCTGTTCCCCTCCCAAGCTTTGTGTAATTGGCAAATTTGATGGACATTTCCTATCCACTCATCCAGGTCATTTTTAAAGACTGAACCCTGGAGTGTTCCACTCATTAACTCCTTCCAGGTTGATATGAAACCATTTAATAGTTCTGGTTGAAGGATTGTTGAACCAAACTTTGAACCCACTGAACAGTATTACATCTAACTAAAATATTACTATTTCATCTACAAGGATATAATAGAAGTCTCTGTAGAGTTCATTGCTTAAACCTAGGTATACTGTGTCCACAAAGTGTTCAGATAATTTTCAACTTAATAATCTGTTTCAGGATAAGTGTCAAGATGACTAGTTTGTAGTTTCCTGGCTTATGCTCCCCCTTTTTTAAAGATGGGACCAACATTTGCTAGTCTCTAGTGCTCAGCACCTCACCCATTGACCAGGAGTTCTCAAAGATTACAGACAATGGCTCCAAAATCACATCCACAAGCTCCTTTGGTACCTTGGGTATAGTTCATCTGGTGGTGGGGGGGGGGAAGGGGTCTAAATTCTTTTAAAGTAATTAGGTGTGCCCTTTATTTTACCTGCCTTGGTACTTTACTGGTACCCTTTACTTATCTTGAGCCATGATGTTCCCAGTTCCTTATTAGTGCAACCATTTTTAGGTTGGGCCGCCTTTCTTTTGTGAGAGGAGACATATAAAATAAAAATTAAGCAGTTCTGCCTCCCTTCAGTCATCAATTACCACTTCCCCCATCTTCTCAACATCACCTACCACTTTCTTGACCTTCCTCTTCTTTTCAGTGTTGTGTTTAGCATCCCTCACCAACCTCAAGACATCCATTGCTTCAGGTTTCCCGGAATCATTCCTGCAGGTGATTCCTACAAGGCTATACTTGTATGCTGTTCTTTTAAGCATTCCACCTTCCATGTCTTATAACTGTTACTTTTGCTTCTCAATTTTTCAAACTGGTTTCCTCAGACATATCCCAACTTCTCATGTTTGCAGTTTTGCATTCAGTATTTCATCTTTCCAAATGCTTTTCAAGATATCCCCATTCTTAGCCTGTTTTCTTTTTTGAACAGTTATAATCAAAACTATCTTCTGAGCCCATTAAAAACCAGCCTTTCTTGAAATGCAGGATATACATCTGACTACCTGTAACTTTGCTTTCTCTCTGTTCCTGTCCATCTCTCTTCCAAGATACATGGGCACTTTTGCCTGAAGTTTCTACCATTTTCACTTCTTTGATCAATTTGTCCTTATTTGTAAGGGTAGCTAGCCTCCTTGTTCTTTCCTTCACTTTCTGAAGGATGAAGTTGCCAGTAAGGCAAGTCAATTTATTGGACCTCCCACTTTTCAGCTTTCCTGACATTTGCCGGAAGTCTTCCATTACAGCTATAGTTTGCCTCTTAGAAAATTTGACGCATTTATTCTTAAGACAATAAGATTCTTATTGATTAATAAGTATCTTGGAAAAGGTGTAAACAGGCTTTAAGAAGTAGTTTGTAACTCAGTTTGGTGCTTCATAAGAACATAACATAAGAACAGCCCCACTGGATCAGGCCATAAGCCCATTAGTCCAGCTTCCTGTATCTCACAGCGGCTCACCAAATGCCCCAGGGAGCACACCAGATAACAAGAGACCTCATTCTGGTGCCCTCCCTTGCATCTGGCATTCTGACATAGCCCATTTCTAAAATCAGGAGGTCGTATATGCACATCATGGCTTGTAACCCGTAATGGATTTTTCCTCCAGAAACTTGTCCAATCCCCTTTTAAAGGCTTCCAGGCCAGGCGCCATCACCACATCCTGTGGCGAGGAGTTCCACAGACCAACCACAAGCTGAGTAAAGAAATACTTTCTTTTGTCTGTTCTAACTCCCAACACTCAATTTTAGCGGATGTCCCCTGGTTCTGGTGTTATGTGAGAGTGTAAAGAGCATTTCTCTAGCCACTCTGTGCATCCCCTGCATAATTTTGTATGTCTCAATCATGTCCCTCCTGAGGCGCCTCTTTTCCAGGCTGAAGAGGCCCAAATGCCGTAGCCTTTCCTCATAAGGAAGGTGCCCCAGCCCAGTAATCATCTTAGTCGCTCTCTTTTGCACCTTTTCCATTTCCACTATGTCTTTTTTGAGATGCAGCGACCAGAACTGAACACAATACTCCAGATGTGGCCTTACCATAGATTTGTACAACGGCATTATAATATTAGCCGTTTTGTTCTCAATACCTTTTCTAATGATCCCAAGCATAGAATTGACCTTCTTTACTGCCGCCACACATTGAATCAACACTTTCATCGACCTGTCCACCACCACCCCAAGATCTCTCTCCTGATCTGTCACAGACAGCTCAGAACCCATCAGCCTATATCTAAAGTTTTGATTTTTTGCCCCAATGTGCATGACTTTACACTTACTGACATTGAAGCGCATCTGCCATTTTGCTGCCCATTTTGCCAGTCTGGAGAGATCATTCTGGAGCTCCTCACAATCACTTCTGGTCTTCACCACTCTGAAAAGTTTGGTGTCGTCCGCAAACTTTGCAACCTTACTGTTCAACCCTTTCTCCAGGTCATTTATGAAGAGGTTGAAAAGCACCGGTCCCATGACAAATCCTTGGGGCACACCGCTTTTCACTCCTCTCCATTGTGAAAATTGCCCATTGACACCCACTCTCTGTTTCCTGGCCTTCAACCAGTTCTCAATCCATGAGAGGTCCTGTCCTCTAATTCCCTGACTGTGGAGTTTTTTCAGTAGCCTTTGGTGAGGGACTGTGTCGAACGCCTTCTGAAAGTCCAGATATATAATGTCTACAGGTTCTCCAGCTTCCACATGCCTGTTGACCTTTTCAAAGAATTCTATAAGGCAGGGGTGTTCAATACGTCGATCACGATCGACCGGTCGATCGCGAGGCACAATGAGTCGATCGCAGGCTTCTCTCCCATCCACGCATCCCTGGGAGTGAGCCCCGTTGACTCTACTGGGGCTGACTGGTGAGTAGACCTGGAGAGGAGCCGCTGGCAGGCGTCTCTCCCATCCACGCAACCCTGGGAGTGAGCCCCATTGACTCTACTGGGGCCGACTCGTGAGTAGACCTGGAGAGGAGCCGCTGGCAGGCTTCTCTCCGGTCCGCGCATCCCTGGGAGTGAGCCCCGTTGACTCTACTGGGGCTGACTTACCTTTCCCCTGTTTTTGCACTTGTATGTATGGAGATCTGCCCCCCCCAACTTCCATCTGTTGGTTTTGTGTGCAACGGGTTTTGCACTGGTCTTGCTCCCTCCCCCACACCTTTCCCCTGTTTTTGCACTGGTCTGTATAGAGATCTGCTCCCCCTCCCACTTGTATTGGAATTGAGGAAGATCTGGTGAGGAGGTAGATGTGGTGTCAGCAGTGGCCCCTTTAAGGGTAAGGCCTGGGCATCCAGCAGAGTGTGCTGCAGAGCTGCAGCCACTTGAAGGCAATAGGGCCCTCAGGGATATAAGAGCACCTGAGGCAGGAAGGGCTCCACTTATTTATGTGAGTCAGCCTTTTCCTACATGAAGATCATTAAGTCCAAGTAATGTTCCACCATGACTGATGAACATTTGGAAGTGTGCTTGAGACTGGCTGTCAGTAGCTACTGTCCGGACTATGCATCCTTTGCTGATTCACTTCAGTGCAAGTCATCAAAGTAAACTCAAGCAATTACAAAAAATGTTTATAGTTAATTATGTTGTGTTGTGCAATATTGGCTCATGCGGTTATGCAAGGTACACCAACATACATTGTACACATAAATGTTATATGTTATGATGGCGCGAACATTGTAAAAAAACTCTGGTAGATCTCTGGGCCTTGCTGGGTTTCAAAGTAGCTCTCGAGCCAAAAAAGTGTGAGCACCCCTGCTATAAGGCAAGACTTACCCTTACAGAAGCCATGCTGATTCTCCCTCAGCAAGGCCTGTTCGTCTATGTGTTTTGAGATCCTATCTTTGATGAGGCATTCCACCATCTTGCCCTGTATAGATGTTAGGCTGACAGGCCTATAGTTTCCCGGGTCCCCCCTCTTTCCCTTTTTAAAAATAGGCGTGACATTTGCTATCCTCCAATCCTCTGGCACCTTGGCCGTTTTGAGGGACAAGTTGCATATCTTAGTCAAGAGATCAGCAACTTCATTCTTCAATTCCTTAATAACTCTTGGGTGGATGCCATCAGGGCCCGGTGACTTATTGATCTTTAATTTATCAATGAGGTCTGAAACATCTCTTTTAACCTCTATCTGACTTAATTCCTCAGTCAGGAGGGGCTGTTCGGGCAGCGGTATCTGCCCGAGGTCTTCTGCTGTGAAGACAGATGCAAAGAACTCATTTAATTTCTCTGCCATCTCTAAGTCTCCTTTTATCTCCCCTTTCCCTCCCTCACCATCCAGTGGGCCAACCGTTTCTCTGGTGGGTTTCCTGCTTCTAACATATTTGAAGAAGCTTTTATTATTCCCCTTAATGTTGCTGGCCATGCGTTCCTCATAGTCTCGCTTGGCCTCCCATATCACCTTCTTACATTTCTTTTGTCACAGTTTATGTTCCTTTTTATTCTCCTCATTAGGGCAAGACTTCCATTTACGGAAGGAAGCTTCCTTGCCCTTTACAACCTCTCTAACTTGGCCGGTTAGCCATGCGGGTACCCTCCTGGATTTAGTGAAACCCTTCTTTCTTTGTGGTATACACCTCTGCTGGGCCTCTATTACTGTTGTTTTAAGCAGCCTCCAGGTTCTGTGTACATAATATTAAATCCAGAGTCACCTGTCCTCTGGTGGGCTCCATGACTAGCTGCTCTAAGGCACAGTCATTTAGCACGTCAAGGAATCCGGTCTCCTTTTTGTGACCAGAACACAAATTGACCCAGTCAATATGAGGATAATTGAAGTCCCCCATGATTACAACCCTGTCCCTCCTTGTCACCTCCCTGATCTGTTTCCTCATTTCAAGGTCCCCTTCCGATTTCTGGTCTGGAGGACGATAGCACACCCCCAGTATTACATTGCTCCACAGGCCTGGTAATTTAACCCACAGAGATTCTACGGTGGAGTTGGACCCACCTTCAATCTCTACTTTGCTGGATTCTATCCCTTCCTTAACATAAATGGCCACCCCACCTCCAACACGCCCCTGCCTGTCCCTCCTGTAGAGTTTATAGCCCGGGATTACAGTATCCCACTGATTCTCTACGGTCCACCAGGTTTCCGTTATGCCCACTATATCAATGTTTTCCCTTGTCACCAGACATTCCAGTTCCCCCATCTTTGCTCAGAGACTTCGGGCATTCGCATAAAAGCATTTGTACACGAAATGCCCCAGGGTGGGCTGCTTGTTCGCTCCTTTGTCCCCACATCCTCTCACTGTGCCAAACCGTCTATCACATCCCATCATGCTACCATTCCCAATTTCTTCTCCTACTCTGCCTTTGTCTTGTTGTTCTCTAACCTCCCCATCCTCGTCCCATAGGGATGAGGAGTCCCGAACCGGATGCCCCTCGGCTCCTGTCGGCCTTCCCCCAGGGATCAGTTTAAAAGCTGCTCTGCCACCTTTTTCATTGTTATGCGCCAGCAGTCTGGTTCCATTCTGGTTCAAGTGAAGCCCGTCTTGTACAGGCCCCGCTTGTCCCAAAACGTTCCCCAGTGCCTAACGAATCTAATCCCCTCCTCCCTACACCACCGTCTCATCCACGCATTGAGACCCCTGATCTCCGCCTGCCTAGCTGGCCCTGCGTGTGGAACAGGTAGCACTTCAGAGAACGCTACCTTAGAGGTCCTGGCTCTCAGCTTTCTACCTAAAAGCCTAAATTTGGCCTCCAGGGTGATTATACCACAGGCTTCAGTGGTGATTATACGACAACATTTTTGAAAAACAGTCTGCAGTTCTGAATCTGCTTGATGTCCAAGGTAGTGGTGTAATCCTGTTCAGCTAGGTAGGTAATAAAAATCTTAATAACAAGACACAAGCTGCAATCCTATCCACATTTATCTGGGACTAAGTCCTATTGACTATAATGCATAGCCTAGGATTGGGTTCACAATTTGTTGTGCTATGGGTTATTTTCCTCAAGGTCATGACAAATATCTATTTATAAAACTACTAATTCATTTTAATTTTATGAGAACTAAGCTAGTGTTAATTTACTGTCTTCAATTGTTCAGGCAGGCACGTGCTGCTTCATGCTGTATTATGTAGAATTGTTTAGTCCAGTAATTCTTGATATTTAGTAACCAATCTATTGCTGAAAAAAAATTGTATCCCTAAAGTTTTATATGAATGGCTGTCTGTACCTTTAGCTTGCAGCCTGGATTTTCTGCCACATTGGAATAATTTTAATTGTAATTTTAATTGTAGGCTTTGAACCAAGTGGTCCTATGGGATAAAATCATTTTGAGAGGAGATAATCCAAAGCTGCTGCTGAAAGATATGAAATCGAAATACTTTTTCTTTGATGATGGAAATGGTCTCAGGTGAGTAAATCTCCACTTTATTTTGTACTGCTATATATTTGTGATGTGTGCATGTGTGGTGCTAGAGGTGAGAGAATACCTAAGTAGCAAGAATGTGTATTTCGAAGATTGTGTTCATGACCATGCTAGAATCTGTTGTCCGTCCCCCCCAAAATAGCATAAATATTTAGAACAGCGATTTTCAACCTTTTCCATCTCATGGCACACTGACAAGGTACTAAAATGGTCAAGGCACACTATCAAGTTTTTGACAATTGACAAGGCACACCATGCTGCCAGTGTGTGGGGGGGCGGGGGTTCACATCTCCCATTGGCCCTATTAATAAATGATCTTCACCCAAATTTCTGTAGTACACCTGTGGACCACTTGCGGCCCACCAGGGTACCACAGCACAGTGGTTGAAAATGGCTGATTTAGAAGCACAAAACAGCAGTATTTTACCAGCAAACCTGCTGTCGGTATAAGAAATTTTGCAGACATAAATAGATTTATCTTATGCACAATTTGAATTCATCTAGAAAACATTCTGTAGGAGTTGTGGCCCTTACCCTGTCTGCTAACGCAAGAGCTGAGAAGAGTTACACTGGGACAGGAATGCTTAGATTTTAGTATAATCATACCTGGCATTTGTGTAGCACTCTGAACGAGCATTTCACATGTATTATCTTGTTATACAATAGCCTTGTTAACTATTATCCCCTATAGTTGTGGCTGATAGGGAATGGCTTGCCTTAGGGCTACCTAGTGAGTACATAGCAAAGCAAGACTGAAATCAAGGAAATCCGGGTTCACAATTCAACTTTAGTGGCTATGCCATATCAGCCCCCTTTAACAAGAAACCAATGCAAAGGAGGAAGGCATCTCATGTGTTTTGGTACAGGGAAGGAGTGGAGGGAAACCTGAGAAACTTCAAGACTTGTGAATGAATAGTCTTGACATTTCTTTACTGCTGATAGCTGACATGGTTGCCGATCTATTCCCGCCTTTCCAAAAGGAAATTGTATATGTGACTTCACACCAGTACCCAGCAAAAAGGCTTGCCTTCTAACTGACATACAGAGTCCTATGTTGTATCTTGGACTGTGCACGATCACAGCTCTAACCTAATGTATCTATACTAGTAACTCAAACCAATTTTATGTCAGTTTTAGCATCTTTGCTTTCTTTCTGCAATTTAAGATATTGTACTCCTGATAGTTGTCAAAGCTGAACTCCTCCCATATAGCACTATTTATTTAAAACATTTATATCCCGCCTTTCCCATGTGAGCTTTCCTTGTTAAGGAGACCATCATGCTTACTGATTTCCATTTGTAATGCAGAGATACATTTTACCATCTGACTGAGAACTATTCAGATATTGTGTGAATTGGTCCAAAACTATGACTCTTTACAACTATATATCATCCTTGTGTCATACATAGATATAGGGAAGGAGATAGATGACTGAAACCGTGTCCCTGAACCCACCTTCTAAGTGCCAAGCCACAGTAAATGACCAAAGCAATTTTTTCCTTCTCATTTGACACAAACATTGATGAGAGAGAAGTACTTCTGAGATGCCAGAATGTTGGGTACTTTATGTGCAAAGTTGATGTTGGGAAAGATCAGGGTTGAGAAAGACCCTTGTCCGAAACTATGGAAAACTGTTGCCAGTCAGTGTAGCAATACTAAGTTAGAAGGACCGACTTGGAATATGGTGAATTCATACTTTTCAGTGAATCGGAAAGAAAGTGTTCACAGGAGACCACAATGTTTCCAGGAGACCACAGCGTTTCCATTTTTTTGTATTGCTTTTGTTTCCAAATTTAGAATGCAATCCAGGGAAAGTTAAGCATGCCAATGTCACATTGACATGTGTTCTATTCCAGTGCTTAACATTAATCCCTTTGATTTATGGCATAAACACACTTTCTACAGATTGCATCCATAGCGTTTATTAGGTTATTAGTCATGAGTAACTTTAAAATCATGACTGACTAAATGTGGGATACAAATGTGGGATACTGTGAACTTTATTGGGAATAACTTTCAGAGGGAGTAGTGATGTTAGTCTGTTGCAGCGGAATCAGCAAAGAGTCTTACAGCCCAGACCTATGCATGTCTACTCAGAAATTACTCCTAGGAAAGTAGGCATAGGATTGTAGCCTTATAGCATACTAATGGACTGCAGTCCAGAAAGACAGATGCTGAAATAATTTGTCATTAAAATGCTGCAATATAGTATTTAATAGAAATAGTTTCTTGATATGAAAAATGCTATTTGCATATGGCTGATGCACACTGTTCAGTAAATCAGATTAGTAAATTGTTGATGGTGACATGGACAGTCTTTCTAACAAATACTGTAGTGTTCTTTGTGACTTCAATTTGCATATTCTAAGCTGCATTCCTTCTAACAGTTCTGTTCAAATTTCAGGGGCAACAGAAACATCACTTTGACTCTGTCGTGGAATGTCGTACCAAATGCAGGCATCCTACCTCTCGTGACAGGAGCAGGGCATGTATCTGTCCCATTCCCGGATACTTACAAAACGGCAAAAAGCTATTAAATTATGCAGAACCTTGAGTATCATATTTTTATACTTGTACATTATAAACTTTATCACACTTTCGTCTCCCACCCACTGCAATTCAAAGGTACTGTACTTGTTTTCTTTAGGTTTAGCTGACAAAGAAGGAAAAAAAATGGTCAGACTTGTGTTTAATTTTAAATTTTGAAAAAAAAACAACCCTGAAATCTCGAGGAAAGGTAATTGCTTAAATTTGGGGGTGGGGTGTCTTTTCAGTTTATTGGGACAAGAAATACCTTTCTTATAAATAAACTTTTTGGAACCATTAAACAGTTTGCTTGTTTGTTCTTAAGTGTAATGAGAATTCATGCTCCTTTTCTGGTATCTTCCTACCAACATATATATGTAGGGAATATCAATTTCAAGAACAGTACTATGGCAAATATAAGGTCTTAAATGGGTTGTATCACAGAAGATTGAAATAGCCTTTTAGACCACTTAGTTTAGCTAAAACATAAACTTTAATGGTCATGACCTTGTTAAAACTGTGTTGTAGCCTTCATTTTAAGAATTACCTACAATTTTATGAAGTTAACTTCTTAAAAGTATTTTTAAAAATACAAATAGAATTCATAGGCAGAGTTAAACAATGAAGCATTAAAGCAGTAAGCATAAATAGTGTGTTTTTTCCCTTATGTGTAAGTTTATTTTGATTTAGTCTACCCAGCTCTGAGATTGTAGGGAAAGTAATGATGTTCAGCAGTTTTCAAAAGAAGCCTTACCAAACTTTTTGTCATAATCTAACACTTATGTCCTGTTCATTTTTCTTGCACCTTTCGTGCAGTGATCAAAGCTACCAAGTCCAGCCTTTGTCCATGCTCAGAATTGTCTCTCACTCACCCTTTCCCATGAAATTGGGATGTGTAGAAATTCCCATATTCAATTCTACTCCAGCCAGCCTCATAAACTCCAGAATAATAAAAGATCTGATGAATAGGAACAGGGCTGTGGAATAATAGTAGCAGTTCATGGCTTGTGAGGCCTAGTAACATTCTTCCATTTACACAAAGGAGCTGAGTAAAGAACTTAAACTTTCCTGGTACAGATAAACAATGGTTGTACCTGTGAACTGTGCTTTAGTCACTACAGTATATCTGTAGTGCATTCTGAGAGCTTTGCTCATATTGTGGCCTAACCCAGTGGTTTTCAGACTGGGGTGTCGCTGCTTCTCCCCTCCCTTGCAAGAACTTACTGTGCTTTTCAAACTCTCAGAGTTTGAACTCTCAGAGAGTTTGAAAACCGCAGGCCTAACCTAATTAAGTTTGCATTAATACCTTCTCTGTTCTAGTTTTAGACTGTCACAAACTGCATACAGGGGTTGTTTCATCTTGCCAGTGCTATCTTTTTTCGCTCTCTCCTACCCTGTTTTTGCTTAACATCCAGTATGAAGAAGAGTGAAAGCTTGCTTTCTATTTATGATGGTGATGTTGGCCCTCCAAGGCAAGTTGTGAAAATGTGTAACAGCGCAGCAATTGACCATTAGGTGGCACTATTGCATTATACTAGTGAGGCAAGATGGTTGTAGACTGACTCCTGTAAACTTTTCTCAGTATATTCTTTTTTATGCAATGTATAGAGCAGTGGTTCTCACACATTTAGCACCAGGACCCACTTTTTAGAATGAGAATCTGTTAGGACCGACCGGAAGTAATGTCATGACCAGAAGTGACATTATCACTATTATTAGCCGCCCTGGGTCCCGTTAGGGAGAAGGGCGGGATAAAAATAAAGTTTTATTATTATTATTATTATTATTATCAAGCAGGAAAATTTTTAACAATTCTAGGCTGCAATCCTATCCACACTGACCCAGGAGTAAGTCCCATTTACTATCATTTGTTAAAAGAATATATATAGTAGACTGTTAAAAGTACAGGTCTGTAATATTTTCCCAAATACAGTCACTTACCATGGTAGCATCAAGTCTAATAGATTCAAAATAAAATATTGAAATAAATGGGGACCCACCTGAAATTGGCTCGTGACCCACCTAGTGGATCCTGACCCACAGTTTGAGAAACACTGGTATAGGGTGTTTCAGTGTGTTGTGATACTGTGCACATTGGTTTAGCTAAAACTACTTTACAGTCACACCTTGTGTTTCCTCATGGTTATTTTATTCTTCAGCATGTTCGTGGCTTTTATCCAAGCAAGCATTTATTTTCTTTTTACTTGTGTATTCATGTTTGCATAGTATTCATCTATCTCAGATCAGTGTGGTGAAGTTTGACATGCAAAGAAGATGCTGTAATGGCTTAGACACTGGATTAGATTTATAGCTGTCTGATTATTCCCCTTTCTCCTGAAAAGCCTCTGGGCCCATCATATTGTGGTATTGTTTTGATCTTGCAACATGTAAAGTGGTTTACAGCACAATCCTATACATATCTACTTGGAAGTAATCTCCATTGAGTTAACTGAGTGTGTAGGATTGCAATCTTAGTAGTGGCTGATGAAAGCCATGCAACTCACATAGATGTCGCTGACTGCTTCTCCAATATTGTGTGTAGAAAAAGGCACACTTGCATGAATTCCACTTTTAGGGCAGATGTATGTGTACAGCATATCTGATCCTGGTCCACATACCCACAGGTCTTTGGCTTGTATTTGTTCCTCCACATGATGTATGCATGATTGGACCACAATGGTACAAACCCAAATGACACTGTCTGCAAAGTGCAAAGCTCAGGGTTTTCCTTGTGTTCTTTTAGATGGTTCATTTATCAAGGTCCCTTTGCTCTTAACGTTCTCAGAAGAGTATCTGTAGGGAATCATACAAGATTGTACCTTTCTCATACTTTACAGATAGAACAATGATTTTGAAAACGCAGTGAAATACCATCCTGGATGCTTTGCTCGAATACAATTTCTAACCTAGTCTGCATTTTAGGATTTGGTTCTGCACAACCTTTATTCTTTGAGTATTAATACTTGGGGCTTCCTGAGTACTCAGAAGCACAGTATATGTAGTATTAATAGAAATATGCGTATACTATTTTTCAACAAAAAATAATTCACTAGGTGGTTACTACAGCCCTATATTGTAAGTCTTATCTCTGTATTGCAAATGGGGAAGAAACATGAGAATGCCTCCTCTGCTGTAGACTAACGCCCTTCCTGGCCATCCTGGCTTTACATTGGGTTTCCTGGATTTTTGGCAGCTAAATAGCTGGCATGGATTCAAGACGTCCCATAGGGTTGGCTGGGATGTTACTCAGACCATGGTAAGAAATATCCTGCTACCCTGAGGAGATACCCATCCGCTTCCTAACCTGCGCTGGATACAGCACAAGCCATGCGGCCTGGCACTGGTTAGGATTGGACTGCCTGTCTCTTGCTACCATGCTACACCAACTTTTATTAATGCTTGAATAATAGCCAACAGCTGGTTTTCTAATCACGTGGCTCAAAGCCAGTGTTAACAGTATAGGAGTCAAGGTTTTAGAGTCTTTGCAAGAGCCTGATAAACCATCCTGCTGGACATGGAGTAGACACTTTTGGTAGTAAAACTGTCTAAAATCAATTTATAAAACGATGACACTTTTTCTGCCTCCATCATTGGCAAATAAAATCATAAATCACACCTGTACAATGAGTGACTTGTGTGAAAATCACACGCACGTGGCTGCACGTGCTCTCTCTCTTGTGCTCGCGTGCGCGCGCGCACACACACCCAGGATAAAGAATTAAATTAT
The DNA here is from genome assembly GCF_035046505.1 of Tiliqua scincoides. Classification (NCBI taxonomy): domain Eukaryota; kingdom Metazoa; phylum Chordata; class Lepidosauria; order Squamata; family Scincidae; genus Tiliqua; species Tiliqua scincoides. The sequence continues at coordinate 55,745,179 of NC_089826.1, forward strand.
GACTTTTGATGCCTACCTAAATGGACTGAAAATTTTCAAACATTCAAAAATGGGCTATGTCAGAATGCCAGATGCAAGGGCGGGCACCAGGATACCGTCTCTTGTTATCTGGTGTGTTCCCTGGGGCATTTGGTGGGCTGCTGTGAGATACAAGAAGCTGGACTAGATGGGCCTATGGCCTGATCCAGTGGGGCTGTTCTTATGTTCTAAACCAGTGTTTCTCAAACTGGGTTGGGACCCACTAGGTGGGTTGTGAGCCAGTTTCAGGTGGGTCTCCATTTCAATATTTTATTTTTATTTTTAATATATTAGACTTAATGCTACCCTGGTATGAGACTGCATTTGAGAACATATTGCAGATCTGTACTTTTAACAGGCTACTCTGTATTTGCTTTTAACAATGATAGTCAATGGAGCTTCCTCCTGGGTAAGCGTGGGTAGGATCGCAACTTAGGATTATTAAAAATTTTCCTGCTTGATGATAACACTTCCGGTCATGACACCACTGCTGGTGGGTCCCGACACACTCATTCTAAAAAGTGAGTCCCATTGCTAAATGCGTGAGAACCACTGTTCTAAACACATGAAAAATAGCTTAAAGTGAGAATGGAAAATCTCTAAAAGTTACATTCAAAACGGTTCATTCTATAGCTGCTACCACTAGATGTCAGTCTTTTTTCATAAATAGTGCTTTGATTTGCATTAAAGAAGGCTTCATTTTAAAGACCAAAGTATACTACCAGGAACATCAAATGAATGGCCCCATGTTCATGCAATTCCTTGCCATTGGTTATTGGGAGGACCAAGAGCTCAGCTCATCATTTGAGTGGGCAATTGGGATTTTACTTTTAGGCAAGCTTTTAATCTTGTATGTAATGAAAGTTGATTTGATATTTTAAACCTTTTCCTAGCTGGATGAGACTATTGGATTATTATTCTTTTAATTGTTGCTTTATCCACTGTTCACTGCTTAAAATCATATGTACATATATTAAATCTTTATCCAGTTCATGGGAGGCCAAAACCCTCTCTGGTAACTCCTTGTTGGAGATGACGTACTCTGTGGGCTCAAACTGTAAAAAGGGCTTGTTAATATAGTTGGGTCTTCTGTTAAAAATTATCCTGCATTAGCAAAGTGGCTTGGTCAAGATGGAGGGATGATAGGAAAGAGAGCAAAGCATTCTGCATCAGCCTCTGGTGAAGACACTAAGGGTTTCTACAGGAGAAGGGTCTCCTCACAATACTAGCCTATTATAAAGCTACACCCAGAATCAGTCCAGTCGAAGGTAATGCCAGATGATCTGTTCACCAGTGTGGAAGAAGGGTGGAAGCTGTGGAGAAGGCAGGGACTAAGGAAAGTAAACCACTGTTTGAAGCCCATTTGAAGGTCTATATTTTATGCTTCTAAGGGCAATGTTAAGCAAAGAACACTTGATTCTTTGCTGCAACTGTCTTCATGCAAACATCTAGCCATGGAGATACCATGGTTAGACAATGTTGTGAGCCCACTAGCAAGCCATGTTCTCTCTGCCATCACACTCATAATTCCATACAGTTGCTACTCTTCTTTGGGATTGTTTGTGTGAAAAGTTTCACCTTGTCTTTGGACAGCTGAAGATTTTTCTTTCAGATTCATGTGCAGTAGTAAAAGTAAAACCCAGTGTGAAACTTGAACATCTTTTAAAAAATGAAAAATTCTGAAGATGGAGAGTCCCAAACCTTCTCCTGTGTGAGGTTTAGTCAAAATCCTGTTAAAAACAAAATAAAACAGTTTGCCCATCCCTTGAAGCAATACGCCTAATATTTACAGTGTATAGGTATAGTATACTCTCAGTTGGATTCATACCTTCAGTCAGCTAAGGGGTGTTGGGGCAGAAGGGGGCAGTTAGACCTTCTAATTCTTGATCGAGTTAGAACAGGCACACTGATTGGAGTGGAGCAATGTGTTCAATATCCACCCCCCCATGCTCCATGTTTTGAATGCTTTGTTGCGTGAGTGAGGCAAGGATAACAAGAGGATAGTTTTGTCATGCAGCTCTTTCATTTTCTCGCAGGCTACAGTGTTAATAGCTCTGTGGTCCTCTCTTTGGACCAGCAGCCCTTTCATTCCTTGTACCGATGGCAGGCAAGCAAGCAATTTGTTCAGATTACTCAAACTGCTGTACTAGAAATGGATCAACTGTACCTACTACACATGTATAAAAGAACCTTCCCTGGAGAAACAAAGCCTTGAAGACTTTGGAAGTGTAAAATCCTAGTGGTTTACTATGGATATCTTTCTATTCTATATCAATCTGATTTTCTTCTCCTTTTTTGTGTACTGGATCATTTGGTATTTTTAGGGGGGAAGGAGAGATTTCTTAGATGCTCACAGGAGAGGGTAGCTTTGCATGCACAACATCTCAGGGTCAGTCCCTGCCATCTCCAGTTAAGGTTCACATGACACAGGTGAGTGAGACATTGGTAAGCTGCAGCCAGCCAGAAAGAGAACAGTGTTGGCCAAGATGAACCAATGCTCTGACTTGTAAAGAGACCTTAATATTGTGAGGAGCCATAACACAATGGAGAAGCCATAACACAATGGTAGAGCACATGCTTTACATACAAGAGGCCCCAGCTTCAATCTCCAGTGAAAAGAACTGGGAAAATCCCTACTCAGGATCTTGGGAAGCCACTGCCAGCTGGTGTGGATGGTTCTATGCTAGATAGGTCAATGGTCTGACTCTGTATAAAGCAGTGTTGAGTGTGTGGGTATATTTAATATTAAACTAATTCCAAAATCAACGCCTGGTATGCTGTAACTAAATACAGAATTTGGGGTACTGCAATGTGAGAATTTCAAGTTGCTCAGAACACATTTCAAATGTATTTTTAAACAGCAGTGTTTCCACTAATCTGTTTTTTTTCATCTGTGGGCATGGGAAATGGGGCAGGATAAGGTGCTGAGAAAAAATACAGAAAACAATAGTAATGAGTCATATTTGGACTTTATTTTGTCGATTCTCATCATGCGAGACCTTTAGCGTGAGGTAAAAATCTGCCAGAATATTGAAGGAAAGCCAGGATTATTTTTAATTAGTACTATATTGCCCAGAACAAATCCTTTCTTTAGAAACGGGCAAACCAGAGTTCCTGTCTTTATGCTGTACACTTGAATTATTATAGTGATAAAAATGATTTCCCTGTAGACAAGAGTCATTGAATGTTTCCTGGTCTCAGGAGAGCCATACTTCACTTTTTACAGCTTTGCGGTATACCTTTTTTTTCCAGGGTCCCCAATTTTCTAACTACAGGGGAAGCTTATAGTTGCCAGGAGGTACTTGGTCCCAAACAGTTCTGTTTTTCAGACTTTTCTGAAGGAACCAGCTTTTTCAGAACCCACGAGACCCAGAAGTCATCCGCTGAGTAGTCCCGTAGCCCACACAACTCCAGTACCAACTGAAGGGCACTTGGCAACAAGGCTTCTGTTACGTAGGAACATCAGAAGAACCTGGCTAGATCAGATCAAACATACTGAATGTCAGCCTCTAGTTTCCCACCAGATGTCTCTGGGAAGATCCCAAGTAGGGCATACAAGCAGCAATAGCCGTTCCATTGAGATTGCTTTACAGCAACTGGTATTCAGAGGCAAACTTTCTAATTCCAAAGGTAGCAATAATCATTGAGACTTGTCCTGCATGAATTTGTCTAATCCCTTCTTAAAGCCATCCAGGCCAGTGGCCATCACCATACTTAGTGGAAATGAATACCATAAATGAATTGTGCACCATATGAGAAACTACTTCCTTTTCTGACCATTGGGGAAATAGACACACAGGGAGAATCATTCTAGGATCATGAGGTTGAGCTACTTTTTAGAACAGATGGACTACCTGATGAAACCTGCCTCATTTAGTCACCTTGTCCCAAGATTTAAGGAGCTGCTTCTCCTTTAACAGGTAAGATGGACTTTGGCTTTCAATTTCAATCATTCTTTCACATTTCTGAGAAGTCAGTTATATGCCACTACAGTGTTTTTGTAACAGTGTAAACATTTTCCTGTTTATCTTTCCCTACTTTTCTAAAATGTTCTTTTGCTGTATCTTCTTCTTGCGCATATCACCCCATTGCTTAGGCAAGCGCATTGTGCCTGATGTCTTACTTCCTTGGCAATAGGAACATGTTTTAGCCTCTGCTCTCAGACACACTACGGACACTCTTTACACCCTTCCCCAACAATTGTCAAAAAGGAGTGCCTGTTAGAGCTGTGAAATTTTGCACAAGCTCTCCCTCATTTAGTTATGCTATGTTTGTGCTTTTATGAGAGAGGCCATGAAGCCCTCTTGGCAACTTCAGTTAATATAAAATGCAGGTGTTATGTTACTAACTGGGACCAGCTACAGGGAACAACACATCTCACCTGCACTCAGAGCAACTACGTTGGCTGCTCGCCCTTTTCCAGGGAGACTTCACAGTGTTGGTTGTAACCTTAACCCATTTTTGCCCTGCCCATAGCTGTACACATTTGGTCCCTGTTGCATGTATGCAATGTTGGGCAGAAATGGCTTAAAGCCCCAATTTTTTTGAGACCTCAGTATGTGAAGGACTGCATTATTCCATGTGAGATTGCCAACACCTTGTGTCCATCACAGGGGCTTCTTCTTGGTTTCTCTGCCATCGAAAGTTCTTGATTGATGACAGAGCCTTCATGATTGCCATCATATGGAATATTCTTCCAGAGAAACCTGCCTGCTTCAAACTTTGTTGTCTTTTTGGTGCCAGGCATCAACTTTTTTTTGTTCTCCCAGGCATTTCAGTACATCTCGTAGCTGGTTTCAAATGTTGTTTTACTGATTTCGGGGTCTACTGCCCCCTGCTATTTTTTATTTAATCTCTGGTGATGTGTGCTTATTTTGCTATGCTGCCATGGGAGCCTTGTGATGACAGAGAGCTTATACATTTTCTAAATAAATAAATAATGTAATGTCTTGAACTGAGTCATCATTAATTTTAGCAGACATTAATTTTAGCAATATTTCAAAGACATCCTGCTTCTATTCTATGCCTTCAATTTGATGGGCTGCTTAAATGAAAACTGCTTATGGTTCAATTCTGAATACACAGGTTTTCACTGGAATATAGCAACTGCCCATAATCAGGATAATGGATTATATCAGGGGTCTCTAAACTTTTTGACCGAAGGGCCGCATCAAATATATGGCACAGTGTCAAGGGCGGAAAAAAAAATTAAATGTAAAATTTAAATGACTATGTTAGAGATGGAACTTAGATGATTGAATGAAAGAATGAATGGGCTCAAATGTCCAGGATTTTTTCAAACACAGCACAAAGCACACACTTAAATAGATCCCCATTTCCCCACCCCACAAGCATAACTCTAATTGTGTTCGGTCAACTGGGCCAGAGGCTCTCGGGATCAAAGGCTGGCCGCAGGCCGGATAGAGGCTTGCCGTGGGCTGCATCTGGCCCCTGGGCCAGGGTTTGGAGACCCACCCTCTGTTTCCGTGGACTTAGTTACTGGGGTTACCACCGACATGGTTTCAGGTATCTGTGGTTTACAAATTCCCTCTGCACACTCATCTGTTTTTGTTTTATTTGCCTGTTTGCAGCCCTCCAAACTGCTTCCTCTTTATGTTAGTACTAACAAGCAGGTGCAAAGGGGAAGCAGTTTGGAGGGCAAGCACTAACAAGCAGGCACGAAGAAGAAGCGGTTTGGAGGGTTTGCACTTTTGGAGCAACAGTGATTATTGGGTTTACTGCTATCCACAGTTTTGGGTACTCCCTGCGAAGATGGGCTGTGTGCATGACTGTTTAAGCAATATTTATTCATAATATTTAAGAATTTCAAGAAAGTATGTACTACCTATTTCCAATAGTGTTTATGATGGATCATTTTTGTTCTGTCTTCATCTTTTTTTATGCTCTTTCCTGCAGCAGATGTCCTATGAACCATCTTCATCTTTCAGCTATACGTACTTGGTATATTGCTACATTTTTCATATCAAGTAATCGCACACAAATGCTATGGATTAATGGAACTATGTGATGTCGGTTCAGTGATTCCTAGGGGTAATATATCTACAATGACCCTTTAGCCTGATGGAGTAATGACTGCTTGTTCTCACAAACCACATTTGAATTCTTGGAATATTTGTTCAGTTCGGGGATCTTAGTTACTATGAATTATGAGTTCCTGGGCCTCCAAAGGGCTAGTTTTCATAGTAATGATACATGTGATAGTTTTCACACGGAAAAGAATTAAAACAAAAATTCTTATTGTTATGAGTGTTTGCTAGCATGTGGATATCTCATAAATCTTGTCATCACTTGCAAGGTGATGGACTTTAGAAACAGGGGTTCCTGTGAGATACACAGAAAGCAGTCCCATTTTGAATGAAGGCTGTGTGTGTGTGTGTGTGTGTGTGTGTGTGTGTTTTCCCTTCAAATATTTCTTTAGTATATAGCCAATGTTCTCTTACATCTTGTGTAATCTGTTAACTTTTACACGTTTCTCATACTTAAGGACCTCTGTATATATGATGACAGTGCTCCAAAGAACTAAGAGTATATATAACACCATCTTCTTGTCTTACTGTTATAACATTAATAACCATTTGATCAGTTGAGGCATCTTTTGATTTGTCTGAAGAGTCAAAATCTGACGTTTTGAGAATGTACTTGTGTCATACTTTGGTGAAGAACAATGGTTGTAAAAGCCTTCTCTATGGCCCTGTTGGTTACCAACAGTTTCTAAGATTGCACAGGAACTGTGATGACCACGTTGGAAACAACCAATATAAACATGTTTATGTTGCATCTTGATTTTTTTTTTTGTACATACTGATAACTTTCTAGAGACCATTTGGATGTATATCAGATGCCTATAGTCACTATTAACTTAGTTCTACAGGTACACTTAGATA